>NC_045980.1:16593538-16919193 GCF_010909765.2 Amblyraja radiata | reverse complement strand
AAGATGAAGGAGCGTGAACAGAAGATAACAACTTTTCCAGTGAGACCCCGTATTGTGTAAGTACGACATTAATTATTGCGGCTTTGTGTGCGCTGACACTCGTAGTCTGGATTAGACTTTCCCGAAGATTTACTGGGCAATTATCTACTTCACATGTACCTTTCTTTTTCTGCCTCATTTTTCTGTGACAGGTTATCGCTTTTAAGTGGTTCGCTGTCTATGATGGTCTTTTGTGATTCTTCAGACACCCTGATCCTAACTGGAGAGGCTTCTGCTGCTTGTTCGCTGGCTGTAGAAAACAAGATAGAATTGTGATCATATCTGTACAATACACAAATTACTTGGAATGTTGCAATGCACATCATCATCTACAACTTACCAACCCCTTTGAGGCAAGATCTCGTTAAAATGCAACCCATTCTAACGGCAGGTATAAGCAAACTGAATATAATTGACCCACCTCCGTTGCTCATGTTCCCAGAGCATTTATATCACCAGATCTGGCTTTAAATCTGCTTTCCACACATTGTAAATGAAAATCAATTGGCGATTTAAGAAATATATTTCAGTATTCCTCTCCATATTTTAATGTCTCATCTCCACATCTGTACACACTTCACTAGCCCAGCTTCTAACCAGCCAATTATTTTTTTTAAAGAACTCAAATCTGCAGAAAGGAAGCCATATATTAATGGAAAATCTAATTAAACCTCTAACTAAAAGCACTGGCAACGAGACCCAGCTATTGGCTTCCAAGGTGTGATAGAGAGAGGCCAGTCTATTGAGGCAAAGTTTATGAATGCAATGTCACAATTTAAATATTAGGGATCATTGGGAACAAAGTTAGCAGGACATGGGGGAATGATGGGGAGATTACCAAGGGGTGGTAGTCACGGAATTGCTAAAGGTTAGAATTTCAGGACCAGCCCTGTTAAAGGAGTGTTTGTTTGACCACACTGCTCAGTGGAAGGTTAACACTATACCCATGGTTAATGTACCGCAGGGCCCCGATTTAAAATAGTTTGCATCAAAATTGATAACTTCTTTAAAATGATATTGCTCGGTCACAGAGACCCAGTCACTGCTGTGTCTTTTACGACCTTTCCATTCAGGATGGCAGCAACATTAAAGTATCACACCCATGGTCAAATGTTGGAATAAATAACAACATTCCTAATGCACCGCCTGGCCTGTTACTAGGTTCTAAACAAGCAGTAACTTTTAAATATATTAGTGCCTTTCTGAAAGAACGTAACAGCAGCAAGATTGAGGTAGAGTATTTGTACATTGTTCTTTCACATCCACGGAGCTGGGGTGAAATGAAACCATAGGAACGGGAATAGGTCATTGAACCCCTCCAGCTAGCACTGCTGCAGAATGCAGCCCAGTTGTCAGAATGAAAGGAAGGATTCCCCAGTAGTCTCCTAGACTCCTGAATTAACTAATTTTGGCCAAATCCAGCAGTGTTCCAAATGTGTAGGAAGGAACTGCAGATGCTGGTTTAAACTGAAGATAGACAACAGAAAGCTGGAGTAACTTAGCGGGACAGGCAGCACCTCTGGAGAGAAGGAATGGGTGACGTTTCGGGTCGAAACCCTTCTTCATACTGGATAGGGATAAGGGAAACGAGAGATATAGACGATGATGGGGAGAGATAAAGAACAATGAATAAAAGATATGCAAAAATGTAACGATGATAAAGAAAACAGGAGCCATTGTCACACCCTCCTCATAATAAAGGCTCCATGTTACCGCTGATAGTTCAGTGAGCCTCCAAAGCTGGCTGCTGGAAGGAAGATACACCAAGCGTGAGTGGATATTACGGCAGGAAATTCCTGGCTGAAAGTTCATCTGGGAACAGACATTGTGGGGATACACCTCAAGGCCATAAAGCACAGCATCACTCAGCATCCAGCCCAGAGCCAAGTGTTTAATGTTTAGGTACCAGAAGAAACTGCAGATGCTGGTTTAAACCGAAGATACACACGGTATGCTGGAGGAACTCAGCGGAGAGAGGGAACGGCTGGCGTTTTGGGTCGAGACCCTTCTTCAGACTGAGAGTCAGGGGAACGGGAAACGACAGATACAGATGGTGATGTAGAGAAATATAGAACAAATGAATGAAAGATATGTAAAAAAACCCCCGATGATAAAGAAAACAGGCCCATGTTAGCTATGGCAGACTTTGAAATGAAGAGTTACTATCTGGTATTGTGTACATAAAAATTACCCAGCCACACCCTTCCAAAAATATAATGGAGGAAGGCAGGAGGAAGAGCAAAGAGATAAACACTTAGTACCCAGAATGAAAATAGACAATAGACAATCGGTGCAGGAGTAGGCTATTCGGCCCTTCGAGCCAGCACCGCCATTCAATGTGATAATAGCTGATCATCCAAATAAATGGTGAAAACGTTTGGAGGGCAATATTGGGACAACTTTACTAAAAATTGCTTATTTTCTCTAGTTTAGTTTCTTTTAGAGATACAGTGCAGAAACAAGCCCTTCGGCCCACCAAGTCCATACCGACCAGCGATCCCCGTACATTTGTACTACCCTGCAGGCCAGGAACAATTTACAATTTTTACCAAAGCCATTTAACCTTTAAACCTACACGTCTTTGGAGTGCGGGACGAAGCCGGAGCGCCCGGAGAAAACCCACGCGGTCACGGGGAGAACATACAAACTCCGTACCGTAGTCAGAATCGAACCCGGGCCTCTGGCGCTGTAAGGCAGCAACTCTACCACTGCACCACTATGCCGCTCTGAAGTGAAATTTAAATATTGAATAAAAATGCTGATGTGACATCACATCGTTTGATTATTTCATCGTGATCTGATCATTTGACGAGGACTTGTTTTTTTACAGATCTGTGCCCTTTGACTGCATTTGGGCAGTTTACACACTGCAAACACATGGTCAACTTCAGCAGTGATCAGACTATAAATGCACACATTGCATGAGGATCTTTGTTGTATCCCTATTAAGCTGCAAGTGTGGCAGAGCTGTTTACACAAGCTAACACCAAATGGTTATTAGGCTTTGCAAAAACAGTGCAGAAGTTTACCCCCAAGAAACATAAAAAACCAGATGGTAACACTTCACATTAAAAGTCTGCTTACAAGGTACTAAATATTTAGCACTGCTGTAACAGCATTACATCCCATCCATAGAAAGCAGCTGCTGCTTAGTAATGACATAAGAACATCGCTATTTATTTGGAATTTAATACATCCGTAAAACAACTAATTAGATTCTGAGTATTAGGTAAGATTGTGTAACGCGGTATTAATCTGTAATAAATACTGGCTATGAATAAAAATGTCTTGTCATCTCGTTGAATGATTCTATTTTGATGTTTTATCCAGAGCCTCATTAAATCTACCTTAATCTAACTAATGAAAACAATAAACATCCTGTGTTAATGGCAAATCTGACCAGTTGAGCCATTCTTTTGTTTTTCTACAATTGACCTGAGTTCGGGCAAAACAACATGAGCAAGGAACACTTCTAATTCTAATTGATGTTAATTGTTCATTGAAAATAGAGTGGAGGCTTTAATGGCAGAAATGGGTAGTTTCGTTCGCTCGTGTGTCAGACGAAGTTCTGCCATCGCTTTGCCACAGTCAATCTCCGCCTTAAAAATATCCTCTGGCCACCTCCACGGCCGTTTGTGGCAAAGAATTCCACAGATTCACCATCCTCTGGCTAAAGAAATTCCTTCTCATTCCTTTCTAAAGTTATGTCCTTTTATTCTGAGGCTATGACCTCTATTTCTAGACTTTCCCACCTAGTGGAAACAGCCTCTCCATATCCACTCTATCCGGGCCATTTAGTAAACTAAAATGGATATTGGTGTGAATATATGGCGGGTAAAAGAAATGCAATTTTGCGTTGTTTAAATAACCAACATTTAATGTAAATGAAAGGTATAGAAGTGTAGTATTTTTATATTTTATATTCTTGGTGTTTGTAATACTTGAAATATTTAACTTTTATACTTTGTATTTTAAAACTTTGCATGTTTGTGCTCTATGTGAAGGCCTTTGTCCTTTGTATTCTGGTTTGATTGTTTTTGGAAGAGATAATGGAGGCCCAAGATTCTCTTGCAGCCATTCGCGTAAATCAGTGGTGACAATTATATGACCTTTGTAACTTTGTATCAAGCCCTAGCTAACAGAAATAAGGAGCCCAAGAAGGGGAAGGCATGTGGTTTAATTAAAGGTGGATTATGGAATGGAAAATAACTGGGAAGGGGGAGAAAAGTAAATGCAAGTGATTGGTTATTGCTAAGGGAATGTTTGCAAGTGATTGGTTATCGATAAGGGAATGTCTGCAAGTGATTGGGTGTGGAAATGCAGCGGGGGTGGGACATACATAAAAAGGGGAGCTCTTGGTTTAGAGTGAACTCTCAAATGATTTACTCTTTGAGTGTTCCAGCCTCGATTGGCAAATATAGGTTTGAACTTATTGAAGAATTCTCCGCGTCGCCTGAGTTAATTTTGAGTATCAGTAACCACGACAAAATTGGTGCAGCGAGCAGGGTCGGAAAGAGGCCTGTTCAATAAAAGACATCCTTGTCCTGTTGTCCCTCAGTGGCTCCCAGGGACAACAGGACAAGGATGGCCACCCGCAAAATGATAGGTGGTTTTCCGTTTCATTTGGACTAATAACCTTTTGTAAACGGGAAGCCACTGGGGAGACAGAAGCGTCTAGGTGGTCAGAGGGCCTCTCCGACCCAAAGAATCTGTCACTAAATTATTCTAAGAGGCGACCCGGAGGATTACTCGAGAAGACTGCGCAGTAGGTTAAGTAGAATATAATAATCTGAGAAAGTAGATTTTGTGTGAGAAGAATAAGACCTTGTATAAACCGCCCTTAGAAGATAAAGGGGTCTGAATGAACAAGGCATCCTGTGACTACCGCCCTTAAGAAGAATAAGGGGTCTGAACAGGCAGGATAAGAATGAGACCATGTGGATACTGCCCTAAGAGGAGAAAGGGATCCGAATGGAAGGGAAAGGGCTGAGGCAGAAGAGGAAGAAGAAGCAGTATTGAATTCAGCAGTGAGAAAGTTAAACGAAGCAGAGCACCAGAGAGAAAAAACAACAGACAAGATTAAGAAGAGAAAAGAGCATGAGAATCGAGGGTGCTCAAGATCTTTAAATCCCAGCCAACTTTTTACGTGATAAATCTTGTTGAGCCTCATGTGTTTTAAGATGTAGTGTGTGTCTCTTTAAGAAACTGCAATTGTATGGGGGCGGAGCCATGCACAGCTATCTTCTGCTCCTTTGCTCTTTGCAAATGTGTTAGTAATCTATGAAAATTAACTGTGCATTCTTTATTTTCTCTTAACTTTCAACAGAGGAGAGATGAAAAAATGTAGGTTGCTTTGTCTTATTGATGTTTTAAGTTTGTTTTCTTTCTATTTCTTATCTTTTGAATTGAGTTCAAAAGGAGACTTGGATGCCACACTGCCCATGTGTTAGATGAGATTGGATAAGCTAATATATCATAAGAAAAGGAAAAAAGTGTTAATTTGGGAAATTGTTATTAGTATGTATTTATACTAGGAATTTGAAATTGTGAATATTGGGGAGATGGATTGGAACAATTGAAAATAATTTAATTGCTATTACATTGCTAGATGGACCATGACTGCTAGATGGACCATGACTGCTAGATGGACCATGACCAAATGTTATGGCTTTTTTAGACAAGCTTTCTGGTTGAAAAAGGTCACTCAGATCAGAGAGGCCCGAAAAGGGAACTAACTGACAATGGGATAGCCATGAACTGGCATCGAATAACAACATGGGACATTACCTAATGCCCCTGATATTCCGCATCTATATTCCTAAATCTCTGATCTTGACCGCTTTTGGCCCACTGTGCTGCGATTTCCGACAGAACGCCGCCACCTACGGCCGTCATTTTTGGCCACCTCGCTCAGAGCCCCCCTCCGCCTTACGGGTGCGGAGGATTTTTCCCATCGATGACAAATCAGAGAGATATTAATGTTTTTTTTTAATTCACCATTCTCTCTGCTGCCCCTGCTGGAGGGAGGGGGAGGGACTATAAAACCAGGAAGTGGTGTGCCTCACTCAGTCTCTACAAGATGGATGAAGCCAAGGGTCACGCCTCTCTGAGCTCTGAATAACACTGAACAAATTTCTACACAACTGTGAGTACCCTTAATGTGGTTTGAAAATGAAAATATGGTTTGTTTGAAGTAAAAAGGAACTGCCTGCAAATGGTTGTTTGGGTGCTTTGACTTGAAGTTGAAAGGCACTACTTACTGCAAATGGTGGCTTGGGTGCTTTGCTTGAAGTTGAAAGGCACTACTTATTGCAAATGGTGGCTTGGGTGCTTTGGCTTGAGGTTGAAAGGTACTACTTATTGCAAATGGTGGCTTGGGAGCTTTGGTTTAAAGTTGGAAGGCACTACTTACTGCAAATGGTGGCTTGGGAGCTTTGGCTTGAAGTTGAAAGACACTACTTACTGCAAATGGTGGCTTGGGAGCTTTGGTTTAAAGTTGAAAGGCACTACTTACTGCAAATGGTGGCTTGGGAGCTTTGGCTTGAAGTTGAAAGGCACTACTTACTGCAAATGGTGGCTTGGGTGCTTTGGCTTTAAGTTGAAAGGCACTACTTACTGCAAATGGTGGCATGAGGTTGAAAGGCATTACTTACTGCAAAGGGTGGCTTAGGTGCTTTGGCTTGAAGTTGAAATGCACTATTTACTGCAAATGGTGGCTTGGGAGCTTTGGTTTAAAGTTGAAAGGCACTACTTACTGCAAATGGTGGCTTGGGAGCTTTGGCTTGAAGTTTAAAAAATACACCATTCTCTCTGCGGCCCCTGCTGGAGGGAGGGGGAGAGACTATAAAACCAGGAAGTGGTGTGCCTCACTCAGTCTCTGCAAGATGGATGAAGCCAAGGGTCACGTCTCTGAGCTCTGAATAACACTGAACAAATGTCTACACAACTGTGCGTACCCTTAATGTAGTTTCAAAATGAAAATATGGTTTGTTTGAAGTAAAAAGGCACTGCCTGTAAATGGTTGTTTGGGTGCTTTGGCTTGAAGTTGAAAGGCACTATTTACTGCAAATGGTGGCATGAAGTTGAAAGGCACTACTTACTGCAAATGGTGGTTTGGGTGCTTTGGCTTGAAGTTGAAAGTCACTACTTACTGCAAATGGTGGCTTGGGTGCTTTGGCTTGAAGTTGAAAGGCACTTCTTACTGCAAATGGTGGCTTGGGAGCTTTGGCTTGAAGTTGAAAGGCACTACTTACTGCAAATGGTGGCTTGGGTGTTTTGCTTGAAGTTGAAAGGCACTAACTGCACATGGTGGCTTGGGTGCTTTGGCTTGAATTTGAAAGGCACTACTTACTGCAAATGGTGGCATGAAGTTGAAAGGCACTACTTACTGCAAAGGATGGCTTGGGTGCTTTGGTTTGAAGTTGAAAGGCACTACTTACTGCAAATGGCGGCTTGGGTGCTTTGGCTTGAAGTTAAAAGGCACTACTGCAAATGCACTTACTTCCTGTTTGCACTGTATATTGATTTTAGATAAAACGCTACCACTTACGGCTGTGATTTTTGGCAATCTTACTCAGTCCCCCCTCCGCTGAGCAGGTGCAGAGAATTCTTCCCATCAATGAAAAATAAAAGTGTTATTAGTGTTTAAAAAATGTTGAGAATCTCTCTCCTGTCAATCACGCCCTGAAAGCCACACCTTTTCCGGTGGGAGGGGGAGGGGTTATAAAACCCGGAAGTGTGGGTGTGGCTCAGTCTCTGCATGATGGCGGAGGGAGAGGTCATGACTCTGTCTGAGCTGTGAATCAACTGAACACACTGAATGTCTACTGAACTGAGTTTGGTGTTTTGTGTGGTTTTATGGTGGTTTCACCCTGCATGAAATGGTATGAAGCTGCATTTGAATTTGGTGGCCTTGGACCCTGCTTGAAGTGGAATGAAACTGCACTTGAATTTGGCGGCCTTGCATCCTGCTTGAAGTGGTGTGAAACTGCACTGAATTTGGTGGCCTTGCACCCTGCTGAAAGTGGTATGAAACTGCACTTGAATTTGGTGGCCTTGGATCCAGCTTGAAGTGGTATGAAACTGCACTTGAATTCGGTGGCCTTGCACCCTGCTTGAAATGGTAGGAACATGGATTTGAATTTTGTGACCTTGCACCCTGCTTGAAATGGAATTTCAAGGAATAGTCATGAGTCAACTGCCAGCCCACCAGCCGTGAGTGAGCTGCCAGCAGATCAGGCTTGAGGGACTGAGCTGCCACCCCAAGAACCCATACCAGCGCTCCAGAAAGCCCCCCCCCCCCCCCCCCCCCCCCACCCCCCCCCCCCCCCCCCCCCCCCCCCCCCCCCCCCCCCCCCCCCACTGGCCACTAATATTGGAATTGGTGGAGAGGTGGAATATTGCATTGGGGGACCAGCCTTCCCGTGTGAACATGGGACCCAACGGGTCCCACTTAGTCTAGTATGTGACTATTTTTGTATAAAAGACTGCAGGATTTTTATTAATTAAAGTGGTATTTTGGGGAACCGGAAGTATCACTGGATTCTTCTGGACTGTAACATCTCCGGCCACTCCCGTTTGATGTAAAAAGTAAAAGCTTGTATGGTTTACTTTAATTTGTTGTAGTTTGTCTGTTTTTTAAGATGCAAACATTATTTGGCAAGCCAGCTGAGATTTCACTGGGACCATCAACCAACGACTGAGTAAGTGGCTCAGGTTCACCGGGATCAGACGGGGAGAGAAAAGTGCACTAGTCAGACCCTTTGAGACTGACCCCCTGAAGAAGCTCCCGGGAACACTGAGGTCCTTTGTAGTAGGTTGATCTGGTTCCCTGCTGAAACTCTTAGAAACAGACAGTGTATAGGATAGTATAGTAACTACAGGAACGGGACAGAATAAGAGTATGGACAACGACTGGACTGATTGATAAAGTGCACTGAACAAGATAACACAATGAGTAAGGTAACTGCAGTTAAACTATTAAGTAAAAAGTTCCCTGTATCTAAAGTGAACATTATAAAGCACTCTGAGAAATGGGAAAAAAGAACGGAAAAATTGCTGACGAAGTGGCCCAAGGAAGGCACTTTCAATATAAATATGTGTGATGAGATGGAAGTGTTAATTAAGAATTATAGGTCCAAAGATAAGTTGGAATCGCGAAAAAGAAGAGAGAAAAGGAGTTAGACGTACTTAAGCTGTTTAGAGCGGAAGGAGAGAGGTTGAGGAAAGTATACCAGGTGGTAAATATGACAAAGGAACAGGGTGAGAGAACCGAAAAGTAGCATGAAAGCCAGAAACTCAAAGGGAACAAGTTGATCTTATATCCAAGTTTGAGAGACCCTGGGCGGGATCTCCCTATCCAGGCCTGGACGGTACAAAGCAATGTCCCTTAGTAAAAGGAATAGTGGAGATAGAATGAGAGGTTGCCATTTGGGATGATGAGAAGGAAATAATGGAATTAGAAGTGGATATCAGGAAGCTGCAGGACCTGAGGAACCAGAGGGATTTTGAGGCATCCTATTCAGCACACAAGGGGGGAGTGAGGAAAGAGATAGACAGGACTTGAAACTGATCGACAAGTGGTCACTGAAAGGAGGGCAAGGCAGTGAGGAGGAAACAGAATCGGGAAGCGATAGGGGGGGATGCAAGGGAAATATGGGATGAGGATTTAGTGGAAGATTTTAAAAAGAAAGGTAAAGGAATCGCAAAGGAAGGCTAGAATATCTGGGAAGCAACATGAATTTTTGGCTGGAAGAAATGGATCAACAACCAGATTGGCTAATGATGGAAAAGGAAGACTGTCTACCTTTTGAAATTGGACCGATCATATTTGCCCCCACAAAACTGCACAAAAAAACCTATAAAGAAAACCCCATAATACATAGTGGAATACGAATTTGGAAACAAATAAAAAAAGATTTAAAATTGAATAATATACCACTCTGCCTTCCCATTGTAAATAATCCTTTATTCAAATCATCCTTTATGGACAAAGGTTTCACACAATGGAAAAATCATGGAATCAAAAATATAGGACATCTTTATGGGAAAGGTACTTTTCTTTCATTTCAAGAGTTACAACTGAATTATGGACTGCACTCAAATAATTTCTTCAGATATCTACAAATTAGAGATTATGTTAAATCTAATACACAAGTTTACAGGAATAGGGAATCAGAAATTCTTGATGAATGTCTGAACAAGCATCCTAATACTGAAAAACTAATAGCTTATATTTATAACACCCTACTAAATAACGAGGTACCACCGACCGAACCATATAGATACAAATGGGAAAATGAAATAGGTCATCCTATCACGAAAGATATGTGGGACGAAAGTTTACAACAAATACATCAATGTTCATTAAATGCCAGACATACCTTAATACAATTCAAGGTCTTACATAGACTACACTTCTCTAAAATAAAACTAAATAGAATCTTCCCACAAATCTCTCCTATTTGTGATAAATGTCTACATTTAGAGGCTAATTTAACACATACGTTTGCAAACTGTATAAAACTTAAACATTTCTGGACAGATATTTTTGAAATAACTTCAGAAGTTATTAATACAAAACTGGACCCAGACACAAAATTAATAATACTTGGAATATCAGAACAAAGCTTAACACTCACAACAAACCAAAGAAACTTCCTCAATTACAGTATAATAACCAGAAAAAAATTAATATAAAAATTTTGGAAAGGCCCTACAACCCCCACAATTAAAATGTGGATTACGGAAATGTCGGAGACCCTATACTTAGAAAGAATTAGACTTGTCTTAATGGACAAACAAGATCTTTTCCATAAAATTTGGGCTCCATTCATTAACTATCTGAAGGGATAGATTGGCACAGCACGAGGACCCAGCTGAAACTTGACCTCAGGAACAGATGAAAAGCTATACTTTATAACCTACGAACCTATCTCCATTGATGTATTACAGGTAACCCATTCCACCTCCCTTGTTTTTCTGTTGTGTTTTTTTCTTTTTGCTTTCTTTTTTATTTGTAACTTTCTACCCTCTCTTTTTCTCGCTTTCTATAAAAAATAAAAATACTAGAAAAAAAAAGAAGAAAAAAAAAAAAAAAAAAAAGAATATCTGGGAAGCAAGAAATAGAGTTTAGAATGAGAAAGAAGGTACTCCAAGAAGAATTGGAATGGGATGACATACAGGTAGAAGAGAAACAGGAACGGAGGGATAACATGATGCAGTTGTTTTTAAAAAGAACGGAACAGACACAGTATATCCCTTGGGGGACCCAGGACCTGGAAGGGCTAAAAATACCTTGCCGAATATCCATGATGGGGCAGGAAAATGGATGAGGGTCTTGGAGGAGGAGAATGCGGGACAGTTGTTGGCTATGGGAGATTTGAAGGCACTGTTGGTGAATGATAGGAACCACTAAAGTGACAGAACTCGTGAAGATGGCTGGTGAGTAACACAATGGTCAATGGCATGCCGTTTGACCCAGTTAGGCAGAGGGTATGGGAGGCCCTCACACACTGTTGCCCGCTTAAGGGGGACTCCAAGGCATTAAAGGGGAGATCCACGAGGGGGGGGGGAGGCAGACTGTGGGATCCCAGGGGGGGGGGGAGAATCCAGCAGTCTATCTGGAGAACCAGCTGAAAAAGTGGAGACCAGTATATGATCTGCGAGCGGTAAATGAGGTGGTGAGAGATTGGCCAGCGGTAGTCCCAAATCCACATACACTGCTGATTCATGTTCCAACACAAGCAACTTACTTTTCAGTAGTAGATCTTTGTTCGGTGTTTTTTAGTGTGCCCCTAGCAGAGCAATGTCAGTATTTGTTTGCTTTGACCTATAGGGGTACTCGATACACCTATGCCAGAATGCCACATGGATTCAAACACTCGCCCCACGTCTTAAATCAGATATTAAAGGCAGATTTGGAAGGCATACCCTTAGAAAGTACATTAATACAATATGTGGGTGACGTTCTTGGGAATGGCAGGATACAGTTCAGACTGGATTGCTGAAATTGTGACGCCATTAAGGAAAATAATGAAGGAAGCAGGACACACAAACCTGAGAAATGTTTTGCAATGGAATAATGAGGTGGAAACTGCTTTTAACACTATTACGAAGCAGCCAGAACAGTGTCTGGATGCCGATCAGCTGTTATTGCACCTCAGGTAAGTTTGGATCTGGAACCCACAGTGGTGGACATAATTGAAATGCAAGGTAAGGCAACCTTAGCAGAGCAAACAATGTGGAGACAAAGGGGAGCTAAGCAGAACCTGGAGGGCATGTGGGCTAATGAGGGATTGCTGGTAGCACCCACACCATTGCTGACCATTCTTATTTCAGAAGTGCATGGGTTAGACCATTGTGCAAGGGGGAAGTAATAAGAAAGGTAAAAAAGGATGGGTTTTGGTCACCCTATTTACAGGCTTCGGTAGACCACATTTTGTCACAGTGTGAGCTATGTGCTCAAAGCAATGTTAGAAAGGGAATAGCAACGCCTATAGGTCACATGCCTGTGCCCGAAAGGCCATTTAGGCACCTGGTGATCGACTATGTGGATATGATAAAGACGGTAAGAGGGAAAGGGTACATGGGCTATTAGTGATTGATAGATTTAGCAGGTGGGTGGAGGCAGTACCTTCCAAAGATTTAGGTGCCGGGACTGTAGTAAAGTTTCTCACGAATGAAGTAATCCCAAAGTTTGGTAAACCTACAGAAATTCGCTCCGACAACGGATCAACTATAATCCAGATGTGGGTGTGTGTACAGTCACAGGGCATGGTGGAAATAATTAATGGGATGTTGAAGGCTATGCTAAATAAGAGTTGTGCAACTACAAAGTTGAGTTGGATTGATGCCCTGCCATTGGCACTGATGAGCTTTTGCATGCAAACTAATCAAATAACTCCTTTGACACGACACGAGCTGCTCACTGCCAGACCCATGCCGGCGCCAAAATGGAGTGGTTCCTACAAGGGACCAAGTTTGGAGCAGTTAGAGGTAGAATGTAAGCAGTATATGCAGCAGTTAACTATGATACATAAGTCCATTCATGCACAGGAAAAGCAAAATAATCCAGAGGAAGGACTCATTAAACCCGGAGACAAGGTTTGTGTACGAGCCTTCCGAAGGAAGTGGAATGAGCAAAGAAGGGAAGGCTAGGACCCAACCCACTGTTGTTCAGGTAGAAGGTAGATCCACATGGTGCCATCTCAGTCATTGCGAGGGCTGTCCCACAGTTACGGCTCGATATTAACCCTGAGGTAAGTGAACAGGAGGACAAAGATGAAAGGGGAGAGCAGAGTTTTAGCCGGATAGTGCGGTTTTTTGGAGACACTATTGACTCTGAGGCTGTTGTAAATGAGGTCAGAAAAAGGGTGTGTGTGTGTGTCCTGTTTGGGGAACACTGTTGCACCTTCATACCTAACAACACCAGCCCGGAGGGGTCCTTCACTAAAGCAATGGATAAGTTGACGAATCGGAGAAAAGAGCTTAAGCAGAATGCGGGTTTTGAACACCAATTCTTTGATTGGCTGGAAAATATGTTCGGAGGTTGGGGAGCATGGTTGGCTAAGTTGGGGGTGACTATTGGAGCTGCGCTGCTGGTGGTCACTGTTGTGCTATGTTGTGTTTTAACCTCTTAAGTTTCTCCTAGTAAGAGCCACTGCAAAACAGCTTTCGTTGCTTCAGGAAAAAGGCGAATCTGGTCTACTAGAGAAGCAGACCCTGCTGATAGAATACGACGATGACATGCAAAACACATCAGAGGAATATTGAACAAAAGTCTATAAGGATAGCTGGGTCTTTTTTCCCGCCCCAGCATAATGGGGGTGGGGTTTTGGCCCAGTTACCCAGGATTCCAGAGAAAGAACGCTGTGAGGCTGAACATTACAAATATGAGGAACCTGATTTTAGGGGCTAGTTGTAATTTGATTCAGCGCCGATATGTGCAGCTTCTGGTTTTCTTTTTCTGTGAGACCAATTAGGTCTCAAAGGGGGGAATTATATAGAAGTGTAGTATCTTTATATTTTATATTCTTGGTGTTTGTAATACTTGAGATATTTAACTTTTATACTTTGTATTTTAAAACTTTGGAAACTCTGCATGTTTGTGCTCTATGAGAAGGCCTTCATCCCTTGTATTCTGGTTTGATTGTTTTTGTAAGAGATAATGGAGGCCTAAGATTCTCTTGAAGCCATTCATGGAAAATAACTGGGAAGGAGGAGAAAAGTAAATGCAAGTGATTGGTTATCGATAAGGGAATGTCTGCAAGTGATTGGGTATGGAAATGCACCGGGGGTGGGACATACAGAGTTAAACATGCCATAAAAAGGGGCAGCTCTTGGTTTGGAGTGAACTCTCAAGTGGTTTATTCTTTGTGTGTTCCAGCCTCGATTTGCAAATAAAGGTTTGAACTTCTTGAAGAATTCTCCGCGTCGCCCGAGTTAATTTTGAGTATCAGTAACCACGACAAAGGGAGATCCGAGAGACTTTCAGAAAATTGACACCGTGCCCCCAGGTCTCCAGCACTGACAAAAACTAAACATGATTACGAGCGGATTGAGCTGTCAAATACATAAAGCCACAAGTCATAACTCTACTTAAAGACAACTACCATTATTGGTTTGCTGCTGTCTGATCATAATATGAACAGAAACTAGATGCTTCATAAATGTATTAGTGCTTCCCATACATCACTATAAATGTGTGTGGTTTGAATAAAACATCTTCCACGTGGCAGATTGTCTAAAGCATTTGCACAGTCAATCTGATCCTCAAAGACAGAGGTTGTGCAGCACTGGTTGAGAATATCCATGACTGTTATCATGACCTCTGAAATAATTGACAAATAGCATAAATTCAGATGAAGAAGAGACTCATCGCTGGCCTTTGTCCACTCATCTGCTAAATAAAACCCCCCTCATCTGTATTCACTTATCGCCAGAGATAGACACAAAATGCAGATGTAACTCAGGGGGTCAGGCAGCAACTCTGGAGAAAATGAATAGGTGACGTTTTGGGGCGAAACCCTTCTTCAAACCAGAAACATCACCTATTCCTTTTCTCCAGAAATGTTGGCTGACCCACTGAGTCACAGCAGCATTTTGTGTCTATCTTTGGTGTAAAAACAGCATCTGCACTTCTTCGTGCCCCCATTGGCTTGTCAGTTGGCTCCCAGTTTCCCCAAGCTCCATATTGCAGCTAATATCCCAGTTCCCGTCCCACCAGCAAGGTAGATCCACCGGAGCTGGAAGCGCACAAGGAGATAGGAGGAGTGCGACACTGTGGAATTTCTTGAGGTCCAAAGTTGAAAGTGTTTAAAAGGAAAAGGATATCAACCATCTTCCCAGGAATAACCAGCAATGGGCAAGCTTCCAACCATGACAAATTGCAAACATACAGTTACTTTTAGAATGGCACAACTTAAATTCACTCAGCTGATACCACTTCCAGATTAGACACAGATGCACAGCAAAGTTCTCTCACTTCTGCCCCCAAAATATGCTTTAAACTCGTTCTATGACCAGGGTCCTGGGTGCAGCAACTGTCATATTTAATTCCCGCACAAATCTTGCTTGGTACCATCTTCAAATCCGCAGCACACTGCACCCACTTGGTAAAGGACAGCAACCTTGATGAGGTGGAAATCAGAACCATTTTTTCAGGACTGAAGCTGCCCAATTAATATTGTGCATATTTCCCGACATATCAGCAAAAATGCTCCTGGATTTAAACTTGGGTTGCACAGTTGCGCAGCTGGTAGAGCTGCTGCCTCACAGCGCCAAAATCCCAGGTTCCATCCTGACCTCAACTGCTCTCTGTGAGGAGTTTGCACATTCTTCCTGTGACCATGTGGATTTCCTCCAGGCGTTCCAGTTTCCTCCCACACCCCAAAGACGTGCAGGTTTGCTGGTTACCTGCCCTCTGTGTCCAGGGAGTACATGAGAAAGTGTGATAGCATAGCACTAGTGTGAATGGGTGAACATTGGTCGGCGTGTGCTGAGTGGGCCAAAGAGCCTGTTTCTATTCCGTGTCTTTCAACGGTCTATCCCACAGCACCAGCTCTATGTGAATGTTACTTTATTAACAAAATATGCTTTTAGTTTTATTTAGCTTTAGAGATACAATGTGGAAACAGGCCCTTTGGCCGACCGAGTCTGCGCCGACCAATGGCCAATCACCTACACATGAGGGACAATTTACAGAAGCCAATTAACCTACAACCTGACCATCTTTACAATGTGGGAGGAAACCGGAACACCCAGAGAAAACCCACGCAATCACAGGGACACCGTGCAAATTGTGTACAGATAGCACCCGTAGTCAGGATCGACATGGCATTCATTGTAAGACAGCAACTCCACTTTGCCGCACTTTTGATTCATGTAGTGACAGAGGAGGAAATAAATTCAGCTCTGTTGTTGGTTTAGCGTGTTCATATTATCTCAGTGAGGCAATGCTATCTTTTCATTCTTCAAAAAATATTTATGTGCTGCATAATTGATGAGCTGTAGAATCCACGTTCAATCAGTGCTTTAATAGCTCAGCACATTTATGATAATAAATTTATTGATACAATAATTACCTTGAATTGACATATAAATACAATTACTAATTAAAGTGAAATCCACTAAAGAGATAGCTTCACAGGAATTAGCTTCCATGCAGAGAGCAGCAGTGGAGCTGGCACTCTATGCTTCTGCTCAACATTAAAACAAACTCCATAGATCATCTGTCATTGAGCAGATTGGCCATAATAAGGAGAACTAAGAAAATCAAGGCCATCATGTTAAAAAGATAGCACTTTTACAACCATCATCTTCTCAGCCAGTCTACTGGGGACGACTAGCTTTTATAGTGATCATGAGCAGGATGTGTATGTCAGGGATGGATCCCCATGTGGAATGATTTGCCAGATTCTCACTTAAACTGTCTGCATGGATCCAGACCTCTCCTCAGTCTGGTATGTCCTCAGGACATAGGTTTAAGGTGAGGGGGGGGGGGGGGGGGGGGGGGGGGAAGATTTAATAAGAACCTGTGGAGTAACATTTTCACATAAAGGATTGTGGGTGTACAGAACGAGCTGCCGGAGGAGGTAGTTGGGGCAGGTGATATCGCATCGTTTAGGAAACATTTACACAGGTACATGGATAGGATAGGTTTAGAGGGGTATGGGCCAAATGCAGGCAGGCAAGTCTAATGTAGATGGGAAATGTTGGAGAGTGTGGGCAAGTTGCGTCTGTTTCCACACTACGACTAAGGAAGGCTGTGCTTCTGGTATGCAAAGAGGGGACAAGGCAGAACAACAGAACTAAGGCCTATTTGGCATGATTTAAAATTTCAGAAAAGAGGCTTTGAAGGGACCATAAGAAATGTTTTACATGATCATCCCAATCTTAGAATCATCAATCAGCACTTGATACGACTGCTGTTAAAGAGGGTTCAAGTTCAACTTCAAGTTCACATTTATTGTCATTGCACCAATTGGTACAGTGAAATGTGTGGTCACCACACAGCCATACGAACAAAAAAGAACACAGAACACGATAGACTTTAACATAAACATCCCCACACAGCGGAATCAAAGTTTCCCACAGTGAGGGAAGGCACCAAAGTTCAGTCATCCTCCTCTTTGTTGTTCACCCGTGGTCGGGGCCTCTCGAGCCCCCCGCAGTCACCATTACGGGCAGCCCGATGTTCATGCCCTCTCGCAGGGATGATGGAACTCCGACGTCGGAACGGAAGAACATTTTCAACGGCTTGGACTTCCGAATCGGCCACTTCCTACCGGAGACCGCGGCTCCCGAAGTCCACAGGCCGAGCTGGGCGGAGATTCACGCTGGCGGCCCTCGGCAAAGGGGTCACAGGACTCCGCGATGATGAAGTCAGCGCCGCAAACCACAGCTCCACGATGTTGAAGCAGCAGGCCCAACACTCCGGAGCTTTAAACGGCAATCCCCAGGTAAGGCATCGCCCGCTCCGCTGTGAATCGAATGCTGCACCGCCGCTGAAGCTCTGGTCGGTATCCGGTAGGAAAGGCCGCGCCAATCCAGTTTGTAGGCCGCGGGGGGGGGGGGGGGGGGGGAGATGGGTCTTGGTGAATAGTCGAATCCTCGCCAGGAATTGACTGAGTAATGGTTTCCCCCTTTCCCCCCCCCCCCACATAAAAATACTAAGAAACCTCCAAAACATACTTTTTTAAACAGACTAAAAATAACAAAAAGATGAAAAAACAGACTGGAGGAAGAGGCTGCCATCACATGGCACCCCTAATGGTTTTAATACTAAGTCCTACTAATGTTTAATGTCCAACTAAGGGAATACAAGGAACTGCAGATGCTGATTTATACAAAAATACAGAAGAAGGGATTTGACTCAAAACATCTTCTCTCCATGGCCTCCAGAGATCCCGTCTGACCCGATGAGTTACTCTAGCACTTTTTTGGTATAAACCAGCATCTGCAGTTCCTTGTTTCTCCTTTTTGCTGCTCCACTGTGAAATCTCCTCAAGGTATGCCTTTTGAAGTTCTCACAGTCTGAAGAAGGGTCCTGACCAGAAATGTCACCTACCCATGTTCTCCAAAAATGCTGCCTGATCCACTGAATTACTCCAGCATTTGTGTCATTTTTTATGACTTACTAATTTGATTGATTATTTTGACAGTACTCCCATTTTAGTTTGTATTTTCATAAAACATTTGATAAGACACCTTATTTGATTAGCAGGAAGCTGTTCCAATTGGTATAAAATTGGCTGTGTACCTGAAGTTATTAAGATGTTTCCACAGGTTTTGAATCTGTTTGGGAGTCGGTGTAACAGGGTTGTTAATCTTTACCATCTGCATCAACAAGTTGGACAAAGGTGAGGGATGGGAAGGAAGGAACTGCAGATGCTGGTTTACACCGAAGATAAACATAAAATGCTGGAGTAACTCAACGGGACAGGCTGCATCCCTGGAGAGAAGGAATGGGTAACATTTCAGGTCAAGACCCGTCTTCAGACTGCACTACAGGCCCCGTGGAAATCGTGCCGATCAGTGATCACCCCATATGTTAACACTATCCTACACACTAGGGAGAATTTACAATTTTACCAAAGTCAATTAACCTGCAAACCTGTACATCTTTGCAATGTGGAAGGAAACCGGAGCACCCAGAGAAAACCCACGCGGTCATGGAAGAACTTACATACTCCACACAGACAGCACTCAAGGTCAGGATCGAACCCGGGTCTCTGACGCTGTAAGGCAGGAACTCCACTGCTGTGCCACTGTGTCGCCCTGCCAGTGCTGGGCGGAACAAAGTGACCTCCAAACACACGAGAGTGGTACATTGTGACCCCTGAACCATAGCTAGAGAGAAGCCTTGGAAAAGTTGCTGATTGCAAATGATTTCACCATCATCAGCGCAGAATCTCCATGACCAACACTTGGCGTGAACTTTCACTCGAGGTTGTGAATTGGTTTGTCCATGGAAACTGCTAGCTAGCCTTCTGTGATGGCACGTCTTACCTGATGACTTCAGCAACCGCACACAGCGATCAATCGTTGGGGAAAAAATACATTGTAAACTGATGGCGGCAATGGGGCAGCACGGTGATGTAGAGTTGCTGCCTTTCAACACCAGAGACCCGAGTTCAATCCTGACTACGGGTGCTGTCTGTACAGACTTCCCTGTGACGGCATGGGTTTTCTCCGGTTGCCTCCAAAGATGTACAGGTTTGTAGGTTAAGTGGCTTTGGTAAAAATTGTAAATTGTTCATAATGTGAAGGATAGTGCTAGTAAATGTCACTGGTCGGAGCAGACCCGGTGAGTTGAAGGGCCTGTTTCCGCATTGTATCTCCAAACTAAATCAAACTGATGCTTCTAGAATTTCTTACAATACAGAAACAGTTTAACCATTTGCAATATATTTAAAAAGGTGAAAATTCTGCAGATGGTTCAGTATTTGTTCCATGCAAGTTTAAGATTCCCCTGAAAGTTACCATTTACCTTCACGGCTGAGCAGGTCGCATTGTTTTCTGCAACGTTTGAAGATCTCCTTCTCTACTTGAGCCTCTGGTTCATTGTGTTGCAGCTGTAGCAGCTTCTCCTCCAGGTTTCGAGCTACTTCGAGAGAAGGAGCAGGGTCTGCAAAGAATCGTTACAGAAAGGTCATAATGGAGCGAGCTAGCAGTTATAAGAATTATACCAATATTGAGATAGTTGCAAAAAAGGAGATTTGAAAAGACAAACCCAGCTCGTCAGTCTTCAGTAAAATAAGGCAAAATGATTGAAAGACTCTTTATTTTATAAATGTACTTAAATGCCAGTCAGCTTTCAACTATTAATTCAAGAACCAGGGCCTGTTTCCACACTGTATCTCTAAAGTCTAAAGTCTATTCCCTTCCTTAAGATGTTTTCTGCTTCATCCCTTTCCCTGGATTGAAAGTTTCAATACTTTATTTATAAGACATACAAGCGGAATTAGGTAATTCGGCCCATCAAGTCTATTCCGCCATTCAGTCACAGCTGATCTATTTTCCCCTCTCAAACCCATTCTCCTTTAACACCCTTACTATTGCAGAATCTATCAATCTCTGCTTTAAAAAGACCATATGACGGCCTCTACAGCTGTCTGTGGCAACAAATTCCACAGATTCATCACCCTCTGGCTAAATAAATTCTTCCCTGTTTCCATTCTGAAGGTACGTCCTTTAATGGTGAGGCTGTGCCTTCTGGTCCTAGAACTGGTGTGAAGAGGTGATCGATGGTCAGCATGGACTCGGTGGGCCCTAGGGCCCGTCTCCATGCTGTATCTCTAAACTACAAGGTCCGTATAACACGAACGAGTATATCATAAACTTCCACCGTCTGGCCACCCGCAATTCTAACGATGACGGTAATACCGCCCGGGGTTGATCAAACTCGATTTTTAATTGATGCTGAACCAGCCCAAGGAGAAAATGCAAAGAGAAAATCAACACACAGTGAGATACATCAACAACTGCCCACGAGTGACAGGCTGCCCTGGATCCACATCAGCTCCGGCGAGGACTTGAGGGAATGGGCACCTATCCATTTGAAATAGGTTGGACTGAAAATGTCATTTGCGTTTAGTGTTTGGATGAGAAATAAATGAATTAAAATAATTTTAATTAAAGATGATTTATCGTTGATTGGATGCATCTTTATTGTTACTGCAGCCAAAGCACATCAACCACCACGGCTGTTTTTAAACTGCATATTTAATGATGTGCTGGTGCCCCTAGCAGGGAATCTATGCACAAGCATAGACTATTTGCATATCTACATACCTTCCCCAGGGAACAGAGCAAATAGAAATTGCACTGAAGCTTCAAATCTGAGGACTTACACATCTTCTATTGATTATTCCGATCCAGAGACAGAATGAAAAAAGGCTATACTATATCTGGTGAAATTTACTATCTGTGGACCTCTGTGCTGTCGAATAGATTTTCTAATCAAAGTCTCTGTTAAATTATAGCTTTGATTGACAGAATGCCACACAGATCAGAAGGTTAGAGGCTGCACATGGCGACAATGTGCAGTAGAAAGGCAAGTAAAGCTCAGGCTTAAGTATACTTCAGTCAATCCTTGTACCGGAGGATTTTAAAGCAGTTTTAAAAAGAACATATATATATATATATATATACACACACACTTCTCAATTTGGAGCAATAGCGGATGAAGCAAATGTTCTGTGCTGTGCTGTAAACCTGGTGTGGAATTATAGGCCATTTTTTAAAACAGTACAGCTTGTCTGCAATATATTTAGATCTCAGATTAAACGGTTCATTGTATTTGCCTTTAGAGATCCTATCGTGGTGCAGAAACTGGACAGCACTACTGATTGGCTCATTGTTAGCCGCTCATATTTTACTCCACCTACTTGTCTTAATTGCCAGATAGAAAGATTCCTAATTGGATGTGACAAACCTTAATCAAAGATGGAAAATTCCAATCAAATCTGAACCAGCACAACAAAAACACACAAACCCACGCTCTGGTAATCTCCATCTTAAAACACTTTATTAAAAACTTTTCAAATAACCATGAAAATGGTGAAAGTAAAATCAGAATAAAGTTTGTATTGTTCTATATTATAAATTTAATTTCCAAAATTCTGAAACCAGATGAGGTGTCACATATTCAAAATGTGTTTAACATTTTCATTGTTTCATTGCACACAAAGGCTTATGCACAGTCTGCTGTAGAATTACTGAGGTGATTTTGAAGGTACTTCTCTCTCAGCCCTACACTACCAGCTTTTATTGTCCTCCATAAATATCCCGGCATTGGTAGTGGTTTGTTGAACCATCGTCATTGGTAAACATAATCTCAGTGTTAACAGTAGGAGCTCCAACAACAGTGAAAAGTAAAGTGACACAGAGCTGCAGCTACTAGAGCTGCTATCTCACAGCACTGAAGGCCAGTGTTCAATCCCAACCTTGGGTGCTGTGCGTGTGGAGTTTGCATGTTTTCCCTGTGACTGTTGGGTTTCCTCCCACATCCCAAAGACGGTGGGTTTGCAGATTAATTGGCCTCTGTAAATTGCCCCTAGTATGAGGGAGTGGATGGGATAGTGAGATAACATTGACCTAGTGTGAACGGGTGATCGATGGTTGGCGTGGACTGAATGGACTGTTTCCATGCTATATCAAAATTCAACTAAATAGCCATCAATTTTCAAATCAGTATCGTGCTACTTGGACTCGAACCTGGGAGTGACGACACTAACGCACACCCATCCTCTACCTCTGCGAGTTTGTCCATTGTGAGCTGGGGAGGTGCGATGACATTTGGAAGAAGCACAATGATGGACAGGTTGGCAACGCATCTTGTTACTGTTCACACTGCAGCCAGGAAGCATCAGTAGTGGAAAGATGCAAATATGTTAAAGAGGATGTATTGCTAATCAAGCAGTTTAGTTTTCATTGGGTGATATGAAGTTTCTGCACACAAAGTGATGGTGTAACTCAACGGGTCAGGTAGCATCTTTAGAGAAGAAGGGTGGGTGACGTTTCGGGTTGGGACCCTTCTTCAGACCAAGGTGGGTTCAGGTCTGATGAAGGGTTCCGACCTGAAACGTCACTCATCCCATTTCTCCAGAGATGCTGCCTGACCCGCAGAGTAACTCCAGTACTTTGTGTCTATCTTCTGTATAAACCAACATCTGCAGTTCCTTCCTACACATGAAGTTTCTAGAGTTCGATTGGGGCGAGTGGAGGACATTTAATTGCAGTCCAGACTTATGCCTTCATGAAAGGCGTTGTGTTGTTGGGATGTGAATGACTCGCTATAGAGAGTAGGCTGATGGTGCAGTCAGTAGTTGAGTAGAGGCATGCCGTGGCCGTTGAGGACAGGACACACCTGAGCACTCCCACTGGATTGTAGAACAAAACAACATTACTAGTTGTAGCTGTAATGGAACGTCGTGCTGAGATGCTGCTCAGATTGTCAACAGAGCAGAGGTTTTCACTGCATTCTACGCACACACTTCCTGGCAGCCGCATCCGTCCTAAGCATCCCTCCATGTTCCTCAGCCGTTTAAAAAAAATAGACATCAAAGTGCCCCATCCAAGTTACAAGTTGCTCCCTTGCAAATATCATTACTTGTACCAGGTGATGTTTGACATGAAATAACTAATACCAATCCAGAGAGAGCAGCAGGTGAGCAGAGCGTTTCCTCGGCCAAGTTGAACCTGATATCTTGGGACTTCCAGGAGTCCAGAGTCAACATTGCAGTTGTTGTAAGTGGCAGAACTTGCCACACATTTACTCAGCACAAGCTCCACCGCAGGCTAATTGGTATATTGTTTGTCATCGCAGTTCATTGGAGCACAATATCGACTTGCATTACCAATTTCCTCCAATCACATTGGAATCAGCGATAATCTCCTTCACAGCAGAAGCCACGTCCAACGCCTGTAAAACTAATTATCATTCCCTGCCCTTACTGTACAATTTGAAGGAAATTTAAACAAATTATTCTCATAATCTGAAACCCCCCCCCCCCCCCCACCACTGTCTTTGTCCTTCTCTGTGCTTTGGAGGTGCTGTAGAAGGGGGCCGATGACATTGGCAAGTTGGCAACGCATCTCGTTACTGCTCACACCCCTGATCACCGAGGCAGCTTTCAAATCAAGCCACACTCGTCTCCAAGCTCTCTCTGGCCAGTGGGCGCAACAATCCCCACAGTGGTTATGCTTCTAGGGGCAGAGTAAGCGGATTGCCACTTGGGGCAGTCAACCCCCCCCCCCAAATCCTTCCCCAGGCAAGACGGAGAGAGGCAACTCAGAGCCCCCCACGACCGGCTCTGGGAGGGGTACAGTTTGTGGGCACCAGGCTGGAAAGGGCTGCAGGGAATGTCACAATAATACAAACCCGACAAAGAAGACTGCCGCCCACGTTAGAGCTCGACACTGAAGAGCAGAGCTCACAGAAAATTCAGACCAATATGTGTTGCTACCTAATCAATTTGCAGTTATTTTAAGTAGTCTGCTTTTTAATGCAGAGCGGTACTGATAATATTTGTTTATTTAAATGCGGATAGATGTATGGATAATAGAGAAAAGCAGCTGCATGCAGAGCTCAAGTCTTTTTGCTGTCAATTTTACGCCATCATTAGCAGACCATGCTCAGCGGGGTCTGCCATTATGTCTCCTAGGGGCAGTGTAATTATGCTTTGACATAATTAACCCAGTGAGCCCAGGAGGCAGGCCAGCGCAAAATTCAGCTCTAATTATTTGTTATGTGCATGCTAATGAGACCAGCTGTGCTACAATCATATAACACGAGCAAATTAATCTACATGGCTACATTTTAAGGCTACGAATGATGCCTCGGATGCTACTTGAGAATTTTCAACCAAAAGGACAATAAAATATATGATAACAAATATATCAACACTATGCGTAGTAATAGGGCGGCACAGTGGTGCCGCTGGGAGAGCTGCTGCCTCACAGCGCCAGAGACCCGGGCTCGATCCTGACTTCAGGGGTTGTTTGTGTGGAGTTTGCAGGTTCCCCCTTTGGAGAACAGGCGTTTCCTCCGGGTGCTCTGGCTTCCTCCCACATAGAAACATAGAAAGTTAGTGCAGGTGTAGGCCGTTTGGCCCTTCGACCAGCTCCGCCATTCAATATGATCATGGCTGATCATCCAGAAACAGTAACCAGTTCCTGCTTTTTCCCCATATCCCTTAATTCTGTTAACCTTAAGAGCTATATCTAACTCTCTCTTGAATACATCCAATGAATTGGCCTCCACTGCTCTCTGTGGCAGAGAATTCCACAGATTCACAACTCTCTGGGTACATCCCAAAGACGTACATATTTGTAGGTTAACTGGCCCTCTCTATTTTGCCCCTAATGAACAAGTGGGACAACATAAAACTAGTGTGAACGGGTGATCAATAGTGGGCGTGGACTCGTGGGCTAAAGGGCCTGTATCCATGATGTGTTCGTAAACTAAACACCTCATCTGACTGAAACAACATCAAATATTGGATCATTAGTAAAAGAATATCTCCAATGAAACAGAGACATTTACAAGTCCAGTCAATATCTATAAAGATGTAATACTTGACTGTCTTGTTTTTTCTGGGGTAAAGCACCAAATCAATTGACAAAGGGAACTGGGTAGCACAACAAATCTAATGTAAAGGTTGGGTTCCTAACACTGCAATATAATGATTTTGAAGGACGTCCTGGTGAACGGTAGTTCTCAGATTCTTGGCCACAGTAATAATGAGCCCCTTGGGGCTGCTAATAACTGTAATGCCCGGAGAAAATGATTATATAACTACTACTATCTGTGTCGGTCTTTCATTTCTGTGCTTGGACCTCGTTACACTGGCCAGAGGTTTGGTTTAAATTGTTGTGGGCTGTGCAGTACCTGTGTTGTTTCCACAAGCCTCCTGAACAACGATGTCCAAAGAGAGGGACCATTTCACACCCAGGTCACAAATTTTGTGAAGCCTTCAACTGGCCTTGGGTCAGGTCCACATCACTCCAACTGCACTTCAAAAGCACTTGGGGATGCTGCACAATGCTGACCACAAAATGTACATGCAGGTAATGAATGATATATAAATTAGGTGATGTAAAAAGATCTTGTGTGAATGGCGCTGATCCAGATGGAAACAGATCCACGGATTAAATACCGACTCTCTATCAGGTTTGTTAACCTGGAATGGGCCAACAGTGAGGGCTTGTAAATTAAATAGGAAATGTTCATCAGCAGCACAATGGCACAGCCGTGGAGTTGCTGTTTGTTAGCTCTAGAGACCCGGGTTCGATCTTGACTACGGGTGCTGTCTGTACAGAGTTTGTACCTTCTCCCTGTTACTGTGTTAGTTTCCTCCGGGTGCTCCGGTTTCCATCTCACCTTCTCACATTCTCCATCATGGTCTGGTTTGGCTCAGCCACCAAGCACGATACCTGGAGGCTGCAGCGAATCGTCCGATCAGCAGAGAAGGTTATTGGCTGCAACCTTCCTTCCATTGATGAACTGTACACTGCAAGGGCCAGGAAGCGAGCGGGCAAGATCATCTCTGACCCCTCTCACCCTGGGCACAAACTCTTTGAATCACTTCCCTCTGGAAGGCGACTCCGGACTGTCAAAGCTGCCACAGCCAGACATAAAAACAGTTTTTATCCACGAGTAGTTGCTCTACTCAACAGCCAAAAATCTGTAGCCTCCCTTTGATCTGGTATTTTGTTGGTTCACATGCTTGATCAATGGTGTTTTATCATTAATGTTTTATTATTATTAATGTTAGTGTTTTCTGAGTCATTTGTAACTGTCACTGTATGTCATGTTGTTACTTGTGGGCGGAGCACCAAGGCAAATTCCTTGTGTGTGAATACTTGGCCAATAAACTTACTTACTTACTTACCTACATTCCAAAAACGTGCAGATTTGTAGGTTAATTAGTTTCTGCAAATTGTCCCTAATGTGTAGGATAAAACTAGTGTTTGGGGTGATTGCGGATCAGCACGGACCTGGTGGGCCGAAGGGCCTGTTTCCATGCTGTATCACTAAAATTAAAACGTCTACTTAGTGAAGGAGGGATCGAGATTTAACCACATCTGATTAAATGAAATTGCCAGGAATTGTAGCCAAAGAATGTACAAGGCAACAAAGGAATTCCTGACACACCTGTCACAACCACAAAGGAAAGAGACAGGAAAGGGGATCAGCGGCGACACTGTGGCTCAGCGGGTACAGCTGCTGTCCAACAGCCTGAGAACTGTGGTCGATCAGCGGGTGGCACGGTGGCGCAGCGGTAGAGTTGTTGCCTTACAGCACTTTCAGTGCCAGAGACCCATGCTGTTTGTGTGGAGTTTGCACGCTCTCTCTGTGATCACGTGGATTTCCTCTGGTGCTCCACTTTCCTCCCACATCTCAAGAACGTTCAGGTTTGTCAATTAATTGGCCTCTGTAAATTGCCCTTGGTGTGTGGTGAGTGGATGAGAAAGTGGGACAACATAGAAATAGTGTGAATGGGTAATCGATGGTCGGCATGGGCACGGTGGGCCGAAGGGTCTGTTTCCGTGCTGCATCTTTGAAACTAAAAGTTGCTGCCAATACCCGACAGCAATATGGGATACGTCTTTGTAACCTTCAGTAAATGACAAATCTATTCCAATGAGTTGCTCCAGTTTGAACAGCACTTCACTTCATAAATATTAAACAAGTATTCAAATAGGATGCGATGCAGTAAGGGTGACCTAATTGTTCAAATCACTCAGTATTTATTGCTGCATATGTATAGTTGTGTAACAGTGTTACAGTGAAGCTGTGATTTGAGTAATAACCCTTGTTTATTGTCTGCAACGGTTGCAATTTGGTATTCTGTTATTAACCCTTGAACTAAAATCATAGAGCTAATGCAGCACTGATTCCAATACAGTCGTGAGAAATATTTGATCTTGCCCTGCTGCCTGGCATTGCTCTACATGCACAAAGACTGTGACCGCCTGTGATTACACCTCACGCATCCCCTGCCTCTGTGACACATGGCACGGTGGACCAGCAGTAGAGTTGCTGACTCACAGCACCTTGTTGCCTCGTAGAACTGGTCCCACCAGCCTGCACCTGGCCACCGTGCCATCCTAACCTCTCCTATCCTGTATTTGATCAAGTGCCTTTGAAGAGTGGCACAGCGGTAGAGTTACTGCTTTCCCGCGCCAGAGACGTAGGTTCGATCCCGACTATGGGTGTTGTCTGTACAGAGTTTGTACATTCTCCCCGTGACATGCATGGGCTTTCCCCGGGTGCTCTGGCTTCCTCGCACACTCCAAAGACGAACAGGTCTGTGTGTTAATTGGTTTCGGTAAAGTTTGCAAATTCTCCCTAGTATGCAGGCCAGTGTTAATGTATGGGGATCGCTGGCCATCGCAGACTGGGTGGGCCAAAGGGCCTGTTTCTGTACAGTATCTCTAAACTAAGCTACACACTCTCCAGCCTGTTAATCCGAACGTCACAACAGGGCGTGAGAACGAACGCTTTGCCTTGTAAACAAAGTACGGTTCTCGCATTGAAGATCTCAGCCGTGGTCTCTATGGGTGTCGGTCGAATGCCTACCGGGAGGGGGAGGGGCAGCATCGCATTTGGATCAAATAATTATGGAGTGTTGTAAATTATTTAATGTAATTATTTGCTGACATGAATTAAAACCACTTTATAGAAATGTTTATTAACCTATTCAGCAACACGTGGGTGAATTAACTTTACATGCTGGCAACATTAGCTGAAGCAGAATGGCATGAAATGGTGGAGTAACTCAGCCGGTCAGGCAGCATCTCTGGAGAACATGGATAGGTGACGTTTCAGGTTGGAACCTTTCTTCAGATTGCTGTCACATTCTTTTTCACCAGAGATGCTGCCTGACCCATAAGTTCATAAGAATTAGCCCATTCGGCCCACCAAGTCTACTCTGCCATTCAAACATGGCTATCTTTCCCTCTCAACCTTATTCACCTGCCTTCGCCCCATAATCCCTGACACCCTTACTAATAATGATGTTTTCAAGAGAGAGTTAGATTTAGCTCTTAGGGCTAAGGAATCAAGGGATATGGGGAAAGAACATAACCGGATACTGATTTTAAATGATCAGCCATGATCATATTGAATGGCGGTGCTGGCTCGAAGGGCCGAATGGCCTACTCCTGCACCTATTTTACTATGTTTCTGTTTCTAATCAAGAACCTATCAAATTTCACCTTAAAATATCCATTGACCTGGCCTCCACAGCAATGAATTCCACAGATTCACCTCTGGCTAAATAAATTCCTCCACATCTTCTTTCCAAAGGAGCGTCCTTTTATTTTGAGGCTATGGCCTCTACTTCTAGACTCTCTCACTATAGGGGGGCGGGAGTGAAGGGGGTGGAGTAACTGGAGGGGCTGGAGTGGGGGGAGGGAGGGGAGGGGTAGTGGAGGGGGTGTGGGGTGAGGGGGGAGGGAGGAATGTTGAATGCAGTAGAACACTGCACAAGCTATCAAGCCTTTGCAGCAGGGTGCAGCGCTGCAGTCCTGCAGCTCCAGTGCAGGGATATAGTGCTGCAGAATGGTGGCAGAGAGCAGGGACACCGACCACTCCTTAACTCCCCAGCCAGGCCACACACAACAGGTCAGATGCAAATCGGACTGATGCCATGGAAGTTCCTCAAATGTGAAATAGACCCTCTCGCCTGGACCCTGGTTCACCACTGAAGCTTGGTCAATAACAGTGCTTTGACCCTGATAACGTATTATCAATTCCAGCTCAGCCTCAGAGTTTAGGACATGATACCATTCCTTGTCCTAGGTTAATAAGTTAATGCATCAACGCTGTCCAGTCCCATTTGACCAAGAACCATTTGAACTACATACACCAATGCTTCCTGACCTAACATCTCTCCACATCAGTCTCTTCCCCTGCTCAGATTAAGCAACATGAATTCATTTCTAGGACAAACACCCCATTCTTTTTGCAAAGCAATGTTCGGGAGGTAACATCTGTGAAGGTCTTCTTCTTCTTGCGTATGACGTGCAAAGCCTAAAGTTGTAGGACAACTTGTTCTATTTGATTTTATTTGACGCCGGGTTGATTGCATTCGTCGAAACAGGGCGGGCCACGTGAAGGTTGCAATCTTCCACCCCACCTGTGGAGGTGATATTTTGGGTCAGGCCCCTTCTTCTGACAATGAGGAGAAGGGTCCCGGTCTGGAACGTCGTCCATTCCCTCCACAGATGCTGCCTGACGTGTTCAGAGTTCTTCCAGCACTATATGTTTTGCTCAAGAATCTAGCTTCTGCAGCCTCTTGTGTGACCCCATCCTTTTGCCTATAAAGGAAATTCACCTTCCCTACTTCTACTGTTCCTGGACTTCATTCCAAAACCTCTTTCATTGTCAACGCTGATATTTTAGACTGTGGACTTCAGAGGTACAGCGTGGAAACAGACCATTCGGCCCACCGAGTCCGCGCCGACCAGCGATCACCCTGTACACCAGCACTATCCTACACACCAGGGTCAATTTACTATTTACAGAAGCCAATTAACCTACAAATCTGTACGTCTTTGTAGTGTGGATGGAAACCGGAGCACCCGAAGAAAACCTACGCAGTCACAGGGTGAACGTGTAAACACTGTACAAACAGCACCCGTAGTCTGGATAGAACCCGGGTCTCTGATGCTGTAAGACAGCAACTCTACCGCAGCACCGCCGTGCCTTGATACTGCCCGATTCTCTCACCGCATCCTGCTCTGTACGGCTAAGGATCAGGTGCCGATGCATAACCCAACACACATTTAGCATGTTGCCTTTGTGTCCTCTGCTTTAGACGTGTTTTGGATTAAAACAAGGGAAAATATTTAAATAAGGGCCACGCATTTATGAATAATAATCAGGGCCACAGTTACAGTTTTCAGAGAAAGATTAGCATACTCGGATCATAATCCCCAATACGCAGATAAAAATCTCATTATCCCGTATAATAAATACACAACTCGCCTAATTCAGTCACCACGAACAACCAAATAACATCCATTTGAATCATCTGTCACATTTCACAGTCACTTGTTACATGTGCAAACTACGCCTCATGAATGAAGTCACTTGGGTCCAATTAATGGATGAACACAAACAGTTTGCTATTGATCTTGGGCATCCTCAGTTTTGTAGAAGTGTTGTGGTGCTTCCTCCCTTCCAGCTCACGCACAACATCAGAGGATTAACGTCTAACCCCTAAACTATTTTCCGTGACTGAATGGGAATATGGTATTTGCATCCTTCCCAGAAGAGGAGATATAGTCCTCTGGTTAACAAGAGACTCACTGAAGACCTGCACAGCTGTCTCCACCCATTTGGTGGTGAAGTGCATAGAGGGTTTCCAATTTCCGGGTAAGATGTAAGTTTGACCTCACCAGCAGCATACACCTGAGAGGGCTGTGACATTCAACAAGGGGACTTTAATTATCACCGCCCCTAACCCAGCATGCAAGTAATGTCACTAACTGTGTAACCCTGAAACCGTGATGAGAACCAAACCCTTGAATAATAACTGCTAGGAATAGGCCGGCACAGTGGAGCAGCGGTAGAGTTGCTGCATGTTCTCCCTGTGACCGTGTGGTTTTCTCCGGGTGCTCCGGTTTCCTTTCACACTACACTGGTCGGCATATACTTGGTGGGCAGAAGGGCCTGTTTCCACGCTGTACCGCTAAAGTCTAAAGTAAAGGAGTATGCTGCACATGAATTTAATTCAGTTTAGTTTATTGTCACGTGTACCAAGGTACAGTGAAAAGCTTTTGGTGCGTGCTAACCAGTCACTGGAATGACAGGACTTCAAGCCAGGGAAAAGAAAGTCCCACGAGTCCTGATGGTGATAGGTTTTATTGGAAGTTGCACTTTTTCAGTAAGCTTTATTTAAGCAAGAAGTTGTTTTAGCCAGATATTTAGGAATGCTTCATGGAGAAGTGCAACTTCCAATTAAACCCCTGCCTATCGGCATGGGTGGGAGGGACGCTGATAAGGTGTAGGAAATAATTGAGCAGTGCATTGAATAATATCCCTCTCATATTGATAGAACAGACCAAACAAGGATTTGCACGCTGAGTTTGTGCTGCAATACCTCACTTTCCTACCCTTAATGAGGAACTTTTCAAATCTACAAATGTGCCAGTTGAGTACAAGGTCAGGCCAGGGCGTAATGGAGTTGAAATGACCAGACTCCTGCTGGAAGTGGCAACGATTTGACTGTGCAAAGGAATAATATCATTAAAGCTGACTGCAAATCATTTGAAAACAAATCGATTCTACCCGATAACGAAGGGTATCTCAACTGAATGCACACAAGCAAAATACAATTCATTTAAGTGGCTGGAATTAATGTAGCCTTGTAACATGTTCAGTTTCCTACTTTAAGTTTAGTTTAGAAACTTTAGTTTAGTGCAGAAACTGGCCCTTCGGCCCACCGAGTCTGCGACGACCAGTGATCTCCCATATTATTAACACTATCCTATACACCAGGGACAATTTACAGTCTTTTACAAAAGTCAATTAACCTACAAACCTCTACGTCTTTGGAATGTGGGAGAAAACCGGAGCACCCGGTGGAAACACACGCAGGGGAAAACCCACGTACAAACTCAGTACAGACAGCACCCGTAATCAGGATCGAACCCAGGTCTCTGCCGCCGTTAAGCAGCAGTTCTACCACTGCGCCCTATTTGCAGTAGCCCCAAAATAATTGGAGTTAACTTGAAAATGGGAAAAACAATGAACATGCAGATTCTGGAAACTTGATGAAAACACAAAGTGCTGGAGGAACTCAACGGATCAGGCACCAATCTTGGTCTGGCGGCGTGTCTTTATATGCAAAATGAATGTTGTTATGTAACGTTTAATTGCATGTGTGACAATAAATATCCATTGGAATCATTGGTCCTGACCTGAAACATGGTCTGCTCATTCCCTCCACTGATGTGGCCTGCCCCGCCGAGTTCCCCGGCACTTTGCAGCTGAGCATTTTCAAGTTGAGTAAAACACAGTTTTTCAAATCATCCCTTTAATTAGCTTTGTTTAGATTGGTTAACCAACCCTAGGGTCTGATGTGTAGGAAGGAATTGCAGATGCTGGTTTAAACCAAAGATAGACACAAAAAGTTGTAGTAACCCAGAAGAAAGGTCTTGACCCTCAACGTCATCTAATCCTTTTCTCCGGAGATGCTGTCTGTCCCGCTGAGTTACTCCAGTTTTTTGTGTCTATCTAGGGTCTGATGCTTTATTTTGAAAGTGATGTTTCAGGTCAGGTCATTTCTTCCTTTTTTCCTGACCCGAAATGTCACCCATTAATTTTCTCCAGAGATGCTGCCTGACCCACTGAGTTACTCCAGCACTTTGTGCCTATCTTCATTCATAGTTTTCAGAGAAATGACTAAGTGGCTGGGAGTAGATTTTTTTTTAAAGATTTAAAAAATGCAAGGGGAAGGACAAACGATAAAAAGTTCACACTTGGAAAAGAACATGTTGGATCACAAAAGATAGACACAAAAAGCTGCAGTAACCGAGCGGGTCAGGCAGCATTTCTTGAGAAAAGGAATAGGTGACGTTTCGGGTCAAGACCCTTCTTCCCGGAAAAAGTCACCTATATTCCTTTTCTCCAGCGATGCTGAGTTACTCCAGCTTTCTGTGTCTATCTTTGGTTTAAACCAGCATCTGCAGTTCCTTCCTACACACAAAATGGAATAATGAGACAGAATTGAGCAAAGGGAGTGCGGACGCTCTAAGGTATCGTCAACTGGAACCTGCGATCAAAGTTCAAAGCAGTTTTGGAATCATAACAGATTGAAAGAAGAGAACAAGGGAAGAGTGGAACAAAGAGCAGAGAAAAGGAACAGTCACGTCAGAGAATAATTAGGAGCTGTGAAACTGATTAATGAAAAAAGAGAAACCGTATGGGAGATTAAGCAAGAAACAAATCTGAGGAAGAGTGAAAAAAGGGAGAGAAGGAAAGAAGGAAAATCAAATACAGAAAAGAAAATAGAAAGAACAGGATAGGAGAATTAGCAAATAAACATGAGAAATTTAATTACACAGAGGGATAAAACTCTGAGCGACAAGGTGATTAAGAGAACAAGGAGAAAGAGGAAAAGCACGCATGCGAGGCAGAGGAAAGAAAGAAGTCATTGAGACTTCTTTCAGATTCCTTTTCCTATTTATATTTAATAGTCCTATAATTACCTTTACAAAAATAAGCAGCAGAATCTCTATAATTATATCAAGCCCAGTAACTTTATAAACCACACACAACTTTACTGCAATATTTTCTAATGAAGCTGTCTGCAAATTGCCTCCTTATACAGAAACTATTCACTGTTTAATTCGTATCACAGATTGAATTGACCTTGAATGAAGGATGATTGTCGAAAACTGGATATCGTCATACGATGAAAATAACACTGGCATAAATACTGCACAGAATGTACCTTAACAGAATGACTGGTTCGCCACCTTGAGTAATGCAGCTCAATCCATTTGTGGCTATAAAATGGAAATTCACAAGAATATTTTATGGGATTATTATAAACTGATCAAACTAGAAATAAAAATGTCTGGCTTTTAAATATGACCCAGGTGTTATGCTGTAAAGTTAAACCTAACTAAATATAGAAAATAGCATCATCTCTTTTTTTTAATATATAATTTTGCTCGGTAGAGATTCCAATTTTATACATTGTGGCAAATCACACCCCACATCAAAGCACCAAGTTCAAAAGAAAGTTTAAATGTAAGTAGTTTTTTTTTTAAATGAGGTTGATTCCTGGATAACCAAAGGCATTTGCAATCATCAACTCACCCAGTCCGTAGTGTTTCAGAGTATTTGCTGGATGTTTACTGAGCAAGATGAACAGGGGGGAAAAAGTACTTTGTTTCTTTTAAAATAACATAGCAGACCCCTGACACAGACATTCGCTCAGGGACAAGCAGAAAGTATGGAGGGGGAGAGTGGGAAATTATTTTGCTTAAATCAAGCAAGACAGGCCACTGATGTGGAGAGGTGCTGTGTCGTTATTATGTTATATCATTAAGCAAAGGAAAACTGCACTGATTGAACTTAGTGAGGCTGATCATAACTGTTGCTCTGTGCACTTGCTGTGAAGTAAAAGTAGCTTAATAATTTGTGTCTGGCCTTGTGTTACCAAGTGTTTTATTGGATCGCTTTCAGAAAGACTGAAAAGGTAAATGTTCCAAACCACTCTATTCATAAACCGAGGGTTGTGCTCTGTGCAGCGGGGGGCTGCTCTTAAACATGAGAATCTCATACCTCCCGCATGGACTGAACCCAGCAGAACATCCAACACAAACACCAAACTGTAACACCCAATATTACACATTGTTAAAACTAAACCAGATTTGCTGAGCTTTAACTATTAATCCAACATTGTTTTGCATCCTTAAAATGCCAAATGGATCATTCTACAGAGAGCAAGATATTTACCACTTTTGAATTCAAAGAACAGGACAACACAGCAACAGGCCCTTCGGCCCACAATGTCTGTGCTGAACTTGATGCCACAACCAACTCCTGTCTGCCTGCACATAATGCAAATCCTTCCATTCCCTGTGCTAATTCAAAAGTACCATAAATGACACTATTTTATCTGTCTCCCCCCCCCCCCCCCACCACCCACCCGAGTAACATCTCCTTTAAAATCTGCCCCTCTCACAATAAACCTATGCTCACTAGCATTTGACCGTTTCTGACGATCTACGTTATCAATGTTTTTTATAATTTTGGGCTGCAGGATGCACCCCCTGGACACGAAGATGGCCGGGCGAGGAGAGGAAACGAGAGGGACGTCCGTTCGCAGGAACTGCTCCGTTACACTTTGAATAATGGTGCCAACAATGGTAGCGCCCGCATGTGTATTATATATACAGAGAGAATTTCACCGTACAGCAGGGCTGCCAATTCTCACGCGTTGAGCATGAGAATCACGCATTTCGCCAAATTCTCACGCTGGTCACAAATTTCTCATGCTGTCGTGAGAAATTCTGTGATCAACAAAAATTTCAAAACTCATATCAACTGCATGGGCCGCGGGTGTTGGAGAGCTGTGGCTGAGGGAGGGATGGAAGCAGAAGCAGCGGTGGGGACAGATGCGGATGGGGAGCCGGGGCTGGTGAGTGTTTACCGGGCTGGCGAGTGTTTGCTGGGCTGGCGAGTCGCTCGCTGCAGCTCCGGCCACGGAGCAGCCTCAATGCAGGAGTCCCAGGCCTTTCGGAGGGGTCGGAAGCGTTTCGCCGCTACCATGAGAGTCTCTGTCCCGGATTCGCCCAGGTGACCGACATGGATCAGGCTGCGGCTCGGTGCATCCTGGAGGACAACCAGTGGCTGCTGGAAGTCAGTACCAAGCACTGGGTAGAAACGGTGGAAGATAGTAGACTTCAAATGGGGGTGGTTGGAGAAAGCATCCTGCTTGCCTGCTAGATTTCCACTTACTGTAACTGCAGGAAAAATGTTCCCGATGTTGGGGGCGCTCAGAACCAGGGGTCACAGTTTAAGAATAAAAGGGGGGCCAGTTAGGACTGAGATGGAGGACAAACTTTCTTCACGCAGAGAGTTGTGAATCTGTGGAATTCTCTGCCACAGAATGCAGTGCAGGCCAATTCACTGGATGTTTTCAAGAGAGAGTTACATTTAGTTCTTGGGGCTAACGACATAAAGGGATATGGGGAAAAACAGGAAAGAGGTACTGATTTTAGATGGACAGCCATGATCATATTGAATGGCAGTGCTGGCTCGAAGGGCCGAATGGCCTATTCCTGCACCTATTTTCTATGTTTCTATGCTTGAGTATATGGCAATAAAACTTGACCACTTGATTTTGAAGCATTCATGCATGGTGGAGGTATAATGTAGTCATAGAGTGATACAGTGTGAAAACAGGCCCTTTGGTCCAACTTTCCCACACCCGCCAACATGTCCCAGCTACACTAACTGCTTTTGGTCCATATCCCTCCAAACCTGTCCTATCCATGTATCAGTCTAACTGTTTCTTAAATGTTGGGATAGTCCCTGCCTCAACTACCTCCTCTGGCAGCTTGTTTCATACACCCACCACCCTTTGTGTGGAAAAAGTTACCCCATAAAAAGTTACCTCTTAAAAATACTTCAAACAAAAAACATTGAAATCATACTTCTACAATGCACTAAAATATGATTTAAATCCATCAAATTTCAAAACATTCCTACCGTGGGAAAGGGGACACCCCCCTCCCACACCCTCGCTCCACTCGGTTGCTCAATTCCCTCACCGGGTACCCCCAAGGCCAGTGATTAGTGATCGTTCAGCCTTCTCACTTTAAAAATCGCTCCGTGGCCCCTGGTTCAGACAGAGAACACGGCCAGATGGGAGCGGGGAACTGAGGCCAGTTGTCCATGATGTCTGGATCCCAATGCTCAAGGCTTCGTGTGTCGGAGTTGGCTAATGTTATTGATTTGTAATTAACCTGATTTGTAATTAGTTGACAATACCTTAATTTATTCATCTAGAATATCCAAGGGGATGGGATAAGTGTAATATTAAAATTAAATGCAAGGTGTCAGGCTGTCTGTCACAACATACAGCCCCGATAACCCATTATTTCCTTCAGTTAAATATTAGGAAGGTAGCACTATTGTCATTTGCCACTCAACTATTATGTTTGTTTACCTCACTGACTATTTCTAACCCCCCCACTGAGTTACCTCACTGACTATTTCTAACCCCCCCCCCAAATTCCTTTGACAGTTTGAATAGAAATGTCCCCAATCTCGTTGTTTTATTAATTGAATACGTCAAGGAGTGTTACTCAAGGAGTGTAATCAGATGGAAACGGATTCAGATACGATGTTTAAGAGCTTGTTCAAAGAAGGGACATATTTTAAAGGAGTGACAGAGATACTTGCAGGGGAATGTGTGAGGAGGTTATCTGTCTTTAGTTTTAGCTTGAACCAGGACATCTGAAGATTCAAAGTTTAATATAGTAATTGTGCTGATACTGACTCCAACCAACCACGTAATGAATATCATCCATGCTGGAGGTTTTATTTTTCTGATGCCATTTAAACTTCACTTGGATTTCAATCCCTTGAATGTAAAAGTAATTGGGAATGGGGAGCAATGGAACAAAAATTTGCCCCCGGTACACATTAACTGAAGATGTCGCTATTTAGAGCATACTGCACACCACTCTACACTGCGCACCTGTGGTCAAACTATTTAAAGACAAGTATGCAGAGACTAAAGGTGGCATATAACGATGCCATGAGAACACTGCTAAGGCAACCTAGATGCTGTAGTGCCAGTGATATGTTTGTGGCTGCAGGAGTCAGTACTTTAGAAGTTATCCTAAGACACCACATGTATAAATTCATTTGCAGGGTAAATGACTCTAAAAATGTGCATATTGTGGCCTTGACAAACATAAGGGTTAGCACTACACGCTACGAATCCCAGCTGTGGAGACACTGGTATCGTTGTAGGACATTGATCATCTTTTAATCTGGATTTTTAACTTAAGTATTGTGTTTTTTTTTAATATAAATTATGATGTTTTTTATAAGTGATATACAAAGATTTTATATGTATTTATGATATTTGATATGCAATGCTTTTTTAATGTAATGTTGCCCCTTGTCTGGACCTTGAGTCCGTAATAAAGTGTATTATTATTATTATTATTATTATTATTAACTGTAATATAATAATGTATGCATGTTGGTAGGTGCAATCAAAACAAAGATCTTTTTATCATTGTTGTGTTATGAATACCACAGAAAATATTATGTTCTCTCAAGGTCACATTTAATAGAATAATATTGCTTAAATATATAGTTATTGGACTTTGCATTTTGGAAAAGTCAAGGTCTGGAAAAGTACTAGGTGTGCAGTCAAAGCTGGGACAATGGGAACCTAAGCAGGTAAGCAGCTATGATCAGGGTAGAATAGGGGGTCAGGTGTAAGGCTGGACTCGGGGTCAGGAATGAGAGAAGGTATGCAACTGTAGTCAGGGTTAGGAGTAGTACCAGGTGTGCAGTGAAACCCAGGTTGGTCAACATGGGCCAAGTGTTTGATTATAATCTGATTTCCATACATGAATATACTAAGATCATTCATGTGCTTCACCTGTTGATCAGAGCCTGGCTCTACTATGGAATGTAATTAGGAATGTAATTTAGCCTAACCTTATTCATAGCTAATCCAAATTAAAGCATAAATATTGCATTCAAGTGTAAGTTAAAAGACTTGCTACGGTATGGACCAGATTGCACAATTTCAAGCTGAAAAATGCAAAAGCTCCATACCAATGGGAGGGGGGACACCCCTCCTCCCACACCCTCCATCCCACCTCGGTCACTACGATCCTTCGAGCTTGGTCTCTCGCAATTTCTCACTCCCAACTCCCACCCAATGTTGGCAGCCTTGGTACAGTTGCATACGTGACAAAAAATGCACTATTGAATTTTTTTCACTTCTACAAGGCAACATCTGACATTCCAAAGAAAACAATCTAAGACTGTCTAACAATTCCTTGTTGCCAACATCCTTTAATCCTGGTATCATTCTGATAAACCTCCTCTGCACCATTTCCAAATCCTCTACACCCTTCCTATATTGGGAGATTGAGAATTGCACACAGTACTCCACATGTGGCCTCACCAAAGCCCCAGAAACTAATCGTTGATGTTGTTACTAAAGAAGGAACCCGACCCGAAACGTTGCCTATCCATCTTGTCCTGAGATGTTGTGTGAGCCTCTGTGTTACCCCAGCATTTAGTCTTTTTTGTTAACAAGCACCTGCAGTTCTCTGTGTCTACTAAAAATGCTACTTTGTTCAATTGCCGGAGAGTGCATAAGTCAGGTACGGACATTGTGGGCCGAAGGGCCTGTACCTGTACTGTACTGTTCTCTATCCCAAGGCCATGACAAAACAAAAATTATGGGCAAAACACACTTTTTGCACCAGCAGGTAATTTGCTTGTGAACCATAAACTGCTGTTGCAAGTGTCCATATCAACCTTTTAAACAGGAGAGGTGTAACCTAGGTATACATCAAAGCCCTTTAAAAATCTACTTCAAAGCACCCAAACAAATTTCAAAAATGAACATCATGGAGCAGAGAATGTGCCTGAGGGTTGGATGTGGGAGATTGTTTAAGGCTGCCACTGTGGCGAGACCACATTCTGAGCCCTCTGCATTAAAAATATATGAAATCAAAACTGAATGCTGTCCCTTTGAGGTCTTGTGCAAAGATTAATTGGCCGATCCCATTGAATGAAAACATTTCTCCTGCATCATAGCTGGGGAAGGATTTTTTTTTAAACTTCTACACTCCATTATTCCCTTTATCATGTATCTGTACACTGTGGACGGATCTATTGTAATGATGTATAATCTTTCCGCTGACTGGTTAGCACACAACAAAAGGTATTTCACTGTACCCTAGTACACATGACAGCAAACTAAACTAAACTTTCAAATTTTGAGAAACATTTTGACTGGTACATGGAGAGGACAGATTTAGAGGGATATGGGTCAAACGCAGGCAGGTGGGATTAGTGCACATGGGACATGTTGATCGTGTGGGCAAGTTGGGCCAAAGGGCCTGTTTCCACGCTGTAGAGGTCGATGATTCTATGACTAAACTTTCAGCTGAAATCCTTCAGCTGGTTATTGTAAAACCCAGCTTTTCCTGGGGGCAGAGCAGCTGATGCTAATTCTAGTGGAACATCTAATACCTGAAAGATAACACAATGTTCATTCATCTCCACGCTGCAAAAGTTTACAAAACCGTGTTGATGCCTTTGGTTTCAAATTCCAGTGTGAAGTTTCCACAGCCTTTTAATCCTTCACGTTGATGGGTCATTTACAGCGATGGTTTCAGCCGCAGACGCCTGTCAACTTGACAAATCCTTCTCAAAAGTCTTTGCGAGGACCTCAAAGGGAAGATATTCAGTTCTGATATCAGTAAGGGGGCTTGCAAATTCAAGTGACTGGCAGAGAAACGGGCAGAAAGTGAATGATTCATAGCAGGTTTATAATGGAGAAACCAGCAGTCACAAAAGCAGGCAGTAATTCACTTATCACCTTTCCACAAATCTGACATTAATTATGGTATTTGCACATCTCACGAGTCGTTTTAGTTACTCCCACCTTTGTGAACAATTTTAAAAGGAATCGAGGCTTAATACTTTAATTATATATGTACAGACACTGTGATCATATATTTGCTAAATTAAGATCAGTCCTCACACTCTCTCAGAATTTGCGATTTTGGTCTCAATCAAAAAAGCTCAGAGTTTTCAAAGTGGCAACAGTGAGTGGAAATGTGTGAACATGTCGAGGTGTTGGGACATTCATGCAGGTGCGTGTGAATCGACTCAAAGAGTAATTACAGGCTGCAAGGAGTTGTAAGGCTGTGAAGCAGCATCCGGTCTCCTGATATCACACAGTGAGAGGGCCTTGATCTCTTCCCTTGACGATTCCTGCTCCTCCTCCACATTATTCGAGATGGACACTTTTAGCTTGCTTGTGGGAGGAATATTTTCGTCCCGACTGCAGTCCCTAACCGCCCCGCGATGAGCGGGCAGATGCAAACGGCATCATTGGAACGTTGAAGAAAAAGAGCAGTAGACTTCTTGAAGAATGAAGGTAAAGAATGAAGGTAAATGAGGACACAAAATGCTGGAGTAACTCAGCAGGTCAGGCAGCGTTCAGTTCAGTTTAGTTTATTGTCACGTGCACCGAGGTACAGTGAAAAGCTTTTGTTGTGTGCTATCTAGTCAGCAGAAAGGCAACACATGATTACAATCGAGCCATTTGCAGTAGATACACATGATAAGGGAATAACGTTTAGTGCAAGGTAAAGCCAGCAAAGTCCGATCTAGGGTAGTCAGAGGGTCACCAATGAGGTAAATAGTAGTCCAGCACTGCTCTTTGGTCTCTGGAGAACATGGATGGGTGACGTTTCGGGTCAGGACCCTTCTTCAGACTCCATGTTCCCCGGAGATGCTGACTAACCCGCTGAGTTACTCCAGCACTTTGTGTTATTTTGTGTAAACCAGCATCTGCAATGCCTTGTTTCTACATTCAGAATACCAAAGTCTGTTCCGAAGACACAAAATAAATTACACCCAAGCAAGAACTTCCATTTGTAACAACGGGGACATGGCCAAGATATCACAGAGGTCAAAGCTTGGCAAGTGATAGGTGGACACAAAATGCTGGAGCAACTCAGCGGGACAGGCAGCATCTCTGGAGAGAAGGAATGGGTGACGTTTCGGGTTGAGGCCCTTCTTCAGACAAACGTCACATCCTTCTCTCCAGAGATGCTGCCTGTCCCGCTGAGTTACTCCAGGTTTTTGTGCCTATCTTCTGTTTAAACCACCATCTGCAGTTCCTTCGTACAGATTTACAAGGATGTTGCCAGGACTCCAGCTAATAGGGAACAATCGGGTAGGCTAGGACTTCATTCCTAAGAGGGTAGGAGGCTAAGGAGTGATCATTTAGAGCTGTATAAAATAACGAGGGGAAAAAATAGGATGACTGCACGGTCTATTTACCCAGAGTAGGGGAATCAAGAACCAAAGCATGCAGATTTAAGGAGAGAGGGGAGAGATTTTTATGTAGTTTTTGTTATTTTTGTTGGGGTATGTGTGTGGGGGGGTGGGGGTGGTGTGGGGGGGTTGGGGGTAACTTTTAAATCTCTCCCTGCACGGGAGACCCGACCTTTTCTTTGTCGGGTCTCCGTTGTCGTTGGGGCTGCAACGAGGAGCGGCCTCCAACAGGAAGACCGGGGGCTCTGGTGCTGACTACTCACCTCACCGTCGCGGAGCTGGCCGAGTCCAGAGCGGGTGGAGCTGTGGTGGACGCTGCTGCGACCCGACCCCCGGAGATTCGGTGGCTGCAACTGCGGGTTTGGCGGACGGCACCGGGAGCCCGCGGGTCCCTGGAGGGAACCGCTTTTCGGGGCTTCCGCAGCGGCGACTTCTCCCGCCCGAGTTGCGGGGTTGAAGAGCTCCTGGAGCGGGGCCTTACAGCACCGCCCCGCGCGGCTTGGAATGGCGGCGGGTCTCTGCGAGCGCACGCCGGGGGCTCTAACACCAAGACCCTGTGTGCGACCTTGCATCTCCCGGCGTGGCTTAAATGGCCACGGGACAATTCGCCATCGCCCGCCGGGGGCTTTGACTTTGACTCTGACATCGGGGGGGGAGAGTGCAGTGGAGAGAGAAGTTTTTTTGGCCTTCCATCACAGCAATGTGATGGATGTTTATGTAAATTATGTTGTGTCTTGGGTCTATTTGTTTGTAATGTATGGCTGCAGAAACGGCATTTCGTTTGGACCTCAAGGGGTCCAAATGACAATAAATTGAATTATATTGTATTGTATTGTTGTATTTAATAGGAAACTGAGAGGCAACTTTTTCACATAGTGAGTATATGGAACAAGCTATAAGAAGAGATAGTTGAAGCAGGTGCAATGACAACATTTAAACAGGTACATGGTTGGAAAGGATTAGAGGGATATGGTCTAAACACAGGCAGGTGGGACTGGTGTAAATGGGGCACCTTGGTCAGCACAAACAAGTTGGTAGAACAAGTATTGAGGCAGGTACAATAACTAAACCTAAATGACACTTGGACAGGTGCATGGTTAAGAAAATTTAGAAAGACATGGGCCAAATGCAGGCAAAAGGGACTAACTTTGATGAATGCTTTGGGCCAAATAGCATGTTTCCATGCTATGTGGCTCAATGACCCTCTATGACTCTTATCACTCCATGGCAGATAACCTAAAGCTTCATCAAACAGTAAGTTTAGAATGTGCTTCCTGGATATGGAGAGGATGTTTCTGCCAGTGAGAGAATCTAGAACCAGATGTCATAGCCTCAGGACGCTTCTTTAGAAAAAAGATGGGGAGGCATTTCTTTAGTCAGAGGGTGAATCTATGAAATTCATTGCCACAGACGGCTGTGGAGGCTGAGTCAATAGATATTTTAAGGCGAACATTGACAGATTCTTAGGTACACAAAAAAGCTGGAGAAACTCAGCGGGTGCAGCAGCATCAATGGAGCGAAGGAAATAGGCAACGTTTCGGGCCGAAACCCTTCTTCAGATTCTTGATTAGTACGGGGGTCAGGGGTTATGGGGAGGAAGCAGGAGAATGGGGTTGAGTGGGAAAGGATAGATCAGCCATAATTGAATGGTGGAATAGACTTGATGGGCCGAATGGCCTAATTCTCCTCCTATAATTATGAACATCCGCCAACCTGCCAATCAAAACCCTGCTCAGCTGTATCTACCTATCACTCGCCATGCTTTTTCCCGTCCCCACCTCCATTCTAGCCTCTCCCCCCCCATCACAATTAGAGTAGACTCAATGAGCAGAAAGGCCTAATTCAGCTCCAATCACTTATGAATCGGTCTGAAGGGACCTGACCTGAAATGTCACCAATCCCTGCCTTCCAGAGATGCTGCCTGACCTGCAGAGTTACTCCACCACTTTGTGGGGGATTTTTGTCAACAGCATCTGCAGTTCCTTGTGTCTACGTATCCGTCACTAACATGCGGTGCGGGCAGCTTACAGCAACTTCATCTTTGGACTCCATGGTATGCCTGCTCCTTGTGTTCTTGGAAACCACGGCTTCTCTCTCGCACACATTGCAAATCTTAAATGACTATTTGCCAAAATAAATTAAACAGCAGCAACATCACAGAAGAGAACACACAAACCAATGCGCTTCAATGATACCATTTAACATTCCGGGCTGGATACTGAATAATGCATTAAAATTGGTCTGCACAGACACTCAGCCACGTGAGAAGCACTATTATTACAGATGGATCGATATCTAAATGTCTCCTTACCTGGTGCTTCTATTAATTGCTTGTAAACATTAAGAAAGGCAGCCTCAGCCTCCTTGCTTCTTTTGCTAAGTGCTACCACCTGGAGAAAAAAAGGGAACAATTAGTAAAGATTTATGCCTTCAATCATTACAATGATTTATATTGCATCATTGGCGACAGGTCCATTAAATGCCGACCTTGGACCTACACGCTCAAACAAGTAGGAGCGATGGCTGCGGACTGATGCCCAATAACGGAGTGACGTCAAAGCAGGGGATCAGCCATGAGGTTAGTTTAGGAGAGAAACTGAAAGACACCAAAGAGTAGGTGCTTTGCAACCCTGTGGGTTCACCATTGCCTGCAGCCACAGCCCATCCTACAGGTTCCTCTCATCAGCTAGAGTGCAGCCCTGAACTCTCACCTACCTCATTAGAAACCTTTGAACTATCTTTTATCCTACTTCAATGAAATATCTTTGCACAAAAACGTTGTACCCTTTATCCTTCATCTGTGCACTGTGGACGGTTTGATTGTATTCATGTATAGTCTGTTCTTTGAATGGATCGCACACTAACAAAAGCTTTTGGACTTTAGAGATACAGCGCGGAAACAGGCCTTTTAATTCGCTGAGTCCGCGCTGACCAGCGGTCACCGTGTGCACTAGCACTATCCTACACAATAGGGAACACTTTTGTTTACACTTTTTTCTCCAGTTTTACACTTTTACCAAAGTAAATTAACGTACAAATATGAACGTCTTTGGAGTGCGAGAGGAAATCGGAGCACCTGGAGCAAACCCACGTGGTCACAGGCTCCTTACAGACAGCACTCCTGGTCAGGATTGAACCCGGGTCTCTGGTGCTGCAATGGTGGCAACTCTACTGCTGCCCCACATGCCACATTTCCCTGTACCTCCACGCATATTAAACTGAACATTTTCCTGGCCTGGCTAAAGTAACCTTAGGAAAAACGTCCAAGAAAAATTCAAGGAACTTACTCAGAGCTCAGCTGTTAACAGATCGTAGAAACACAGCAAGAAACAAAATGGAACGATTCCTCATGAATAGGGTTAATGGGCATTTCAGAAAGATTCTTTCAGCTCCTGCAAGCGGTGTGTGCTGCGCAGTAACCCCATGCAGACTGAGTGCAGGTGAGCTGTGTCGCCCAGGGTACTGGTGATCACTTGCATGGGTGCACCAACATTGATCCTACTAGGCTCAAGGTTCAGGACCAATTCCATCACATAGAACATTGAACAGTACAGCACAGAGACAGGCCTTTCAATCCACAATGTCTGCACCAAACATGATCAAGTTAAGATCATAATCAAGTTAATAGTCATAGAGTCGTACAGCACGGAAACAGGCCCTCGGCCCAACCTGCCCACATCAAGCAACATGCCCATCCATACTAGTCCCACCTGCCTGCGTTTGGCCCATGTCCCTCTATACCTATTATATCCATATATCTGTCCAAATGTTTTATAAATGTTGTGACAATACCTGCCTCAACTACCTCCTCCAGCAGTTCATTCCATATACCTACCACCCATCGTGCAAAAAAAGTTGTCCCTCAGGATCCTACTAAATCTTTCCCCCCTCACCCTAAACCTATGTCCTCTGGTTCTTCATTCCCCTACTCTGAGTAAAATATTGTGCATCCACCCTCCATCTCTGCCTGCATGTGCCTGTCTAAAAGCCTCTTAAACACTCCCGCATTCTGCATCCTGCACTACCTCTGGCAGTGTGTTCCAAGCATCCACCAGTCTCTGTGTAAAAAAAAAAACACCTGCCCTGCAAATCTCCTTTAAACCTTCCCCCTCTCACCTTAAAGCTATGCCCTCCAGTGTGGGACATTTCCACCCTGGGAAAAAGGTTCTGACTGTCTATCCTATCTATGCCTCACATAATTTTATATATTTCTATCAAGTCTCCCCTCAACTTCCAACATTTCATTGACAATAACCCGGGTTTGTTCAGACGCTCTTTACAGCTAACACTGTCTAATTCAGGCAGCATCATGGTAAACCACCTCTGCACCCTCTCCAAAACCTCCACATCTATTTGGTAATAGGGCAATCAGAGCTGCATGCAATACACCAAACGTGGCCTACTGCATGACTTCCTAACTCTTACTCTCTTTACTTTAGACTTTAGTGATACCGTGCAGAAACAGGCCCTTCATCCACCGAGACTGTGTCAACCAGCAGCCACCCTGTACACTAACACAGCTGCACACTAGGGACAATTTACATTTTTTTACCTAAAGCCAATTAACCTACAAACCTGTACGTCTTTGGAGTGTGGGAGCACCTGGAGTAAACCCATGCGGTCACAGGGATAACGTACAAACTCCGTACAGACAGCACCTGTAGTCTAGATCAAACCCGTGTCCCTGGCGCTGTAAGGCACCAACTCTACCGCTGGGCCATTCTGCCGCCCTCATGCCATTGATCCCTGCACAGATGCTGCCTGATGCGCTCAGTTCCTCCAGCACTGTTTTTTTTCCCTCAAGATTCCAGTGACTGCAGTCTCTCTTGGACATTTAGTTCTACCTTTTGCACGTTTCTCCTGAAGTAGCAAAGGCCAGTTTAACCATTCACAGCATAAACACCTTTAAAATCTCATCCTTTAATCCAATTTACAATCTGCCAGGCTAAAAGCTCACTTTTGGGCATTGTTTCAAGACAAAGTCAGAAAAACATTGAAAAGCCACTAGTACAGGAACATGGATAGGAAAGGTTTAGCGGGATATGGGCCAAACGTGGACGGTGGGACTAGCGTAGATGGGGCATCTTGGATGGAATGCACAAGGTGGGCCAAAGGGCCTGTTTTCATGCTGGATGACTCTACTGCAAAAAACCAGCGGCTTAACATCTGTCAAAGGGAAAATACAGCTTAACGTTCCAGGTACAACCCTTCATCCTGTCCTGAACTGCTATCTACATCATTGGTGACGCTAGGACTTTCTTTAATGGGACATTAATAGCTTTACCTTGCACAAAACATTATTCCTTTTTCAAGCATCTGTACCATGAAATGGCTTGATTACAATAACGTATTGTCAAGTCAAGTCAAGTCAAGTGAGTTTATTGTCATTTGTCCCAGATAGGATAATGAAATTCTTGCAATCTTACAGAATATGGTAGGCATAAATACAGAACAGATCAGTGTGTCCATATACCATAGAATAAAATACACACAAAAATAAATAAACAGATAAAGTGCAATAGGCTGTATAGTTCAGAGTTTGTTTGAAGTTGTGTTTAATAGTCTGATGGCTGTGGGGAAGTAGCTGTTCCTGAACCTGGATGTACCAGATTCCAGGCTCCTGTACCTTCTACCTGAAGGCAGCGGAGAGATGTGTGGCCAGGATGGTGTGGGTCCTTGGTGATGTTGGCAACTTTTTTGAGGCAGCGACTGCGATAGATCCCCTCGATGGTAGGGAGGTCAGAGCCGATGATGGACTGGGCAGTGTTTACAACTTTTTGCAGCCTTTTCCGCTCCTGGACGCTCAAGTTGCTGAACCAAGCCACGATGCAACCAGGCAGCATGCTCTCTACTGTGTACCTGTAGAAGTTCGAGAGAGTCCTCCTTGACAAACCGACTCTCCGTAATCTTCTCAGGAAGTAGAAGCGCTGATGTGCCTTCTTTATAATTGCATCGTTGTTCTGGGACCAGGAGAGATCTTCGGAAATATGCACGCCCAGGAATTTGAAGTTCTTGACCCTTTCGACCCGTTGATATAAACGGGACTGTAGGTCCCCATCCTACCCCTTCCAAAGTCCACAATCAGTACCTTGGTTTTGCTGGTGTTGAGAGCCAGGTTATTGTGCTGGCACCATTTGGTCAATCGGTCGTTCTCACTTCTATACTCTGACTCGTCCCCATCAGTGATACGTCCCACAACAGTGGTGTCGTCGGCGACCTTGATGATGGAGTTCGCACTATGTCCGGCTAAGCAGTCATGAGTATAGAGTGAGTACAGCAGGGGGCTGAGCACGCAGCCTTGAGGTGCTCCCGTGCTGATTGTTATCGAGGCTGACACATTTCCACCAATATGGACAGTGTGGTCTGTGAATGAGGAAGTTGAGGATCCAATTGCAGAGGGATGCGCAGAGACCCAGATCTGAGAGCTCGGTAACCAGCTTATAGGATATGATGGTATTAAATGCCGAGCTGTAGTCAATCAATAACAGCCTGACATATGAGTTTTTGTTGTCCAAGTGGTCCAGAGCAGAGTGGAGAGCCAGTGAGATCGCATCCACCGTTGATCTGTAGTGGCGGTAAGCGAACTGCAGTGGGTTCAGGTTTTTGTTGAGGTACGAGTTGATTTGCGCCATGATCAGCCTCTCAAAGCACTTCATCACCACAGACGTTAGTGACATTGGTCGATCAGTCTTTCCGCTGAATGAGTCTTTCACTGTACCTCGGTATACGTGACAATAAACTAAACTAAATAAACTAAACTAAACTCATCAGCGGTTTGCAGGGCCAGGGGATGAAAGAGGAGCTGGGCAGAACACAACCATTGGTAATTTCACAGATTACCTGAAACCCTCCAGTAGTTTCATACTTCACTGCATATTTTTAACACTGGCAGCTTTGGTTTCCTTACTTTAAATTATTTCATGGGTTTGCTTTCTTATGCACCAACTGTCTGGGCTGCCGTACACATCGTAGAGCGACTTTGTGGTTTTACACGAAGCCAAATCCCCAAGTCATCGAGCACAGAGTGAGGGAGTCCTGACAAAAGTGACCCTTAATGAAAGAATGCACCAGAACGGCAAATGCACGAAGGTAGAAGGATTGGGAATTGAGTGAAAGCAGCGGTGCAGCATCAAGCGATCTCTTGGTACATGCCGCTGCCTGCTTCATGCAATCAATGAAGCTTCCAGCTGGACGCACACTTTTACTAACTATGGTTGCAGAATATTAAAAATAATCAATAAAATTCAAAAGCAACTTAGTGCAAGAGAGGGTGCAGTTTAACAAGAGGGGCCATCGGGCTGGAAGGCAAGGGTTAACTCCCACATTACCTTCAAAGGTTATTAAAGTTACCCAGAGACAACTATCCTATTGATTATATCCCAAAGTAAGATTTAAAAAATTTAAGCTTTGTTTCTGTATGCCAAAATAATGAACTGCATAGAACACACAAATCAATGAAACACACAATTATTATCTGTGGGGACTGGCATGGACTTAAGTGGACTCCACAAAACATTTCCAAGTAAAATAGTGTTAGTCACAGATTGGTGACTTGTTCACAGAGTCTATGTCTGCTGATCATTTCACATTTTTAAAACTGCCCATTAAATAACTCCATGACAACCCCAATGAAGAAATCACAAATGGATTGATAGAGAAGTTCACAGTGCAATTTCCAACATTTTCCTCTGTAGTTACTAAGTCTTCAACAACCTGATTTCTGTCAGCATTTCACACAGCCCCAGACCTGGTTACAGACAGGGGCTTCTCATGTCAAATGCAAAAGTCAGGCAGCTTTTCCTTCTGATCCTTGCATATGAAAGCTGGACTTCCTACGACACACATTATTTCTAACCGACACATAGAAACATAGAAACTAGGTGCAGGAGGAGGCCATTCGGCCCCTTCGAGCCAGCACCGCCATTCATTGTGATCATGGCTGACACACAAGATTGCACTAAGTACAGGTCCACCACTGATTTTGCAGCAACAGGTGGTCCGGCACATCCTTTAATCCGGATAAAATCACGAGAGTCCACTTGAAATATCCCCCGAAAGTCCCCCATAAAATGTGGCTTCTAGGCCGGGTGAGGCAGCCGATCTCGACCGTATCGGGGCTTCTGCGCCGATCGGGAAGTCGAATTTGCCGCCTGCGTCTGGGTCTCTGGAACTCCGGCCCAGCCAGAGCCGGCAGATCCGTATCCATAGCCGGCTACGGGGCCGATATCTCGGTCTCTTGGCGGCCGAGGCGGTCCGTTCGGTACCGTTGGACTCCATGAGCTCTGTTTGTCCGTCATAACGGATAATCCAGAAAAGTTACGGAACCAGGGGTGCCAGAAAATCGGTGGTGGAACTGTAATATAACAATCAATTATTAGCTGTTATCAGACAACTGAAATGTCCTCTCAACAAATGACCTCCCATCTATCTTATTGGAGACTTTTGAACTATCTTTGATCAGAATTTACTGGACTTGATCTTGCACTAAACATTATTCCCTTTATCCTGTATCTATACAATGTGGATGGATTAATTGTAATCATGTATAGTCTTTCTGCTGACTGTACAGCATGCAACAAAAAAGCTTTTCACTGTACCACGGTACACGTGACAATAAAAGCGAAACAAAACTATATTTAAACTGGTCTTGTCCTAAAGAATTTGGATGAAAGGAAATTCTGTTTTACAATTAGATGTGGATTTTTGTAACAGTTTCGCATCTTGACATGGTTCCTCAAACAGTTGAAAACCCCAGTGGACTGAAAGCTGTCTGAGGAATAGCTGGCTGGGCATCAGAGCTCATTAATCTACCCATGTGTCATGTAGCAGAGCGTGGCACTCCGCAGCTTCCCTGAACAAGCAGAGACCGAGCTCTCCCCTAACAGGGAGGAGGGGAACCAGAGACTGTCCACAAGACAGCCACGCCCGAGAGAAGCAGGTAATTTCCTGCCTGACGGCACTGCTCAATGCAAGAATATAATTAAGAACTCACTTAACATGTGCCGGCATGTGTTTTCCAGCGGGGAAACTGGGTGCAGCGACTGCCGAATAGCAATCAAAAAGAGGGGAGAACTGGAGCGATTTTTGACCTCAGTTTCTCAAAAGCACAACCATCAGGTCAGGTCCATCTTTACCTGGAACGAGCTGCAGCACCTCATTGGAAAGTAGATCTGCCAGGGAGCTGTCCTGGTACGAGTTGTTTTCAAAAGAGTTAGATTTAGCTCTTAGGGCTAAAGGAATCAAGGTATAGGGGGAATAAGCAGGAATGGGGTACAGATTTTAGATGATCAGCCATGATCGTATTGAATGGCGGTGCTGGCTCGTAGGGCCGAATGGTCTACTCCTGCACCTATTTTTCTATGTTTCTATTAGTCTTACCGTGACGATTGGTGAAAGATGGAATGAGGCACAGTGGCGCAGCTGGTAGAGCTGCTATTTCACAACACAACAGACCCAGCCGCGTTCGATCCTGACCTAGGATCTGTGAGGAGTTTGCACATTCTCCTCAGAGTGCTCCGGTTTCCTACCACATCCCAAAGACGTGTAGGCTTGTGGGTTAATTGGCCTCTGTAAAATGAACCCTAATGAATAGAGAGTGGATAAACAAGTGGGCTAACACAGAACTGGCATGAACAGGTGATCGATGATTGGTATGGACTTGATGGGCCGAAGAGCCTGTTTCCATGCTGTATCTCCAAACCAAAACAAACTAAACAGTGATAACTAGGAATGTCCACATCGCCAAGTCAGAGAAACAATGAACGCAAGGGTACTACATATCCTTATAATAATCCAGGCCTGAGCTGCCACTGCCAATGTGCAGCTACTGTTTTGGGTGAAGGATACATGCTAATTGACTTCATGGGTTGCAACATGAAACCTTTGGCTAGTTTTGCCCAAGTAATTATTGCAGAATCTGCTGCACAAACCACAATCTTATGTGGTCTGCACTCCTGATGGTGTGTGGCTTATGCGATCCTGATTACATGCTATTGCACCACAAGGTCTAGACCAGAAGAACTCCCCCATACCACACCTCATTTCATTCAGAAACAAAACAAACATTGGCTGAACTCTCACTTGAGAGGTTACAGATAACCAAAGCAGAAACCATTGGTTATTTTGAGAGAAACATACATGTACACTCCCCCTTAGTAGATGCTGCAGGAAAAGTCTGACAAAGGTGGTTGGGCCGTGCAGATTAATAACGGAGGCCCAGGTGCAAGCAAGGCAGAGGTTGGGCAGGCTGAGACTTCATCCTTGCACGCTGCTTATATAGAGGTATATAAAATCATGAGGGGAATAGTTAGAGTGATTTTTTTTTACCCAGAGTAGGAGAATCAAGAGTTATGAAGCTAAGATGAGAGGGAAAAGGCCAGAACATGAGGCATAACTTTTTTCACACAGAGATGGGCTGCCAGAGGAGGTAATTGAGGCATGTATTATAACAACATTTAAAAGACATTTGGACAGGACACTGATCAGAAAGGTTTAGAGGGATATTGGCCAAATGGGACTAGCTTAGGTGGGGCATCTTGGTCAGCATGGAAGAGTTTGGCAGAAGGGCCTGTTTTCATGCTGTATGAATCCTTGGTATGAATCTTCTTTATTTATCCAGATGGCAGATGCTGCACTCAATAACTCTGTAGTGTGAAAGTGCCAATAAACCACCCCAAAGAAGAGCAAGTGTTGGAATATGTTGCAAGCACTTTGGGTCCTTCAGTAAAAAATGATCAAAACTCATTTGCACCCTTAAATAATTCTCGTGTCAAGCCATTTCCACGAGATTGCCAGCTTCAAGGCTCCTCATCCTCATCGAAGCTGTCATAGGCTCTCAAGCCTTTCACACCAGGGGACAGCAAATGTCAAACTTTACAAAATCTAAGGAAAGATCTGAGCCTCATGAACAAACTGCCCGAAACCATCCAGGTTAACCCTGCGTTAAACCATCGAGGTTAACCTTGCATTATGACTGTCGCAGTCTAAAGAAGCGTTCCGACCCAAAAGGGCAACAATTCCTTTTCTCCAAAGGTGCTGCCTGACCCGCTGAGTTATTCCAGCATTTTGTGTCTATCTTCAGTATAAACCAACTTCTGCAGTTCCTGCAAACCTTGTACTTGTTGACTTCAACCCACTGATAGATTCAGCTTCAGAAGGTCGATCTGCTGACTACCAACATCAGCCGGTCTCGGTGGTAAACCCAGTTATCACAAAGGAGCTGAAATCTAGTCATCACTATTTTATAGGAATTATGTTGTCAAGCTTGAAAAGGTTCAGAGAAGATTTACCAGGATGTTGCCAGCTATAGGGAGAGGTTGAGCAGGGTAGGACTCTATTCCTTAGAGCGCAGGAAGATCAGGTGTGATCTTATAGAAGTGTGCAAAATCATGAGAGGAGAACTCATGAAAAGCACAGAGACTTTTGCTAAGAGTAGGGGAATCGAGAACCAGAGGACATAGGTTTAAGGTGAGGGGGGAGATTTAATGGGAGTCTGAGGGGTAACTTTTTTTTTTACACAAAGGATGGTGGGCGTATGAACCAAACTGCCGGAGAAGGTAGTTGAGGCAAGTGCTATCGCAACGTTTAAGAAACATTTAGACAGGTACATAGATAGGATAGGTTTTGAGGGATATGGGCCAAAAGCAGGCAGGTGGAACTGGTGTAGATGGGCCATGTTGGTCGGCGTGGGCAGGTTGGGCCGAAGGGAGATGTTTCGACACAGACACATTGCATTCCTAACCTGTTGAAGATTTCCAACCAAGCTCCCAGTTTTCACATTGGAGCTAAAATGTTACATCTACATTGAAAAGCCTTGTAGCCTTGAAAGTCCTTGAACATAAAAGAGTGAGTTTGTTATATTTATGAAAGGGTTACATTACATCAAAGCAACAACACAAGCGGGGATAACACATCCCTCGTGTTTCTTTGCCCTTTCACTGTTCAAGATCAGGGAGAAATGATAGTCAGTATAAATGGTGGATGCACAAGAGGGAAAGAGAAAGGGAAAAGAGAAAGAAAAAATAACTAAAGGAAGAGGGGAGAGAGGGGGGGGGGGGAGTGAATCCAAAGGAGGGGAGTGAAAGAAAAGGGGGAAGATAAATAGAGAAAGTGAAAGGGGAAAGAGAGAGAGAGAGATAGATAAAAGGTCAAGAGAGACGGAAAGGAAGTGAGAAAAAGGAAAAAGGAGAGGAAAAGAGAAAGAAAAAAAAAGTCAAAGTTATACAGCAATGAAACAGGCCCTTCAGCCCAACTGACCAAGGTCGTCCCATTCGCCAGCCTTTGGCTCACATGCCTCTAATCCTTTCCTGTCCATGTACCAATGCAAATGTCCTTTAAATGCTTTTACAGTACCTGCCTCAACTACCTCCTCTGGCAGCTCATTCTATACACCCACCAATATCTGAGTGGAAAAGTTGACCTCCGGGTTCCTATTAAATATTTCCCCTCTCACCTTTAACCTCTGGAACTTGATTCCCCTACCCTGGGTGATAGACTCTGTGCATTCACCCAATCAATTCGCTTCACGATATTGAGAGAAAAAAGCTTCATTCCACCTATCCCAGTGTTTAGTTCAGTTTAGAGACACGGTACACAAACAGGCCCTTCGGCCCACCGAGTCCTCGCCAACCAGCCATCCCCGTCCACGAGCTCTATCCTACACACTAGGGACAATTTACAATATTACTGAAGCTAATTAACCTAACAATTTGTATATCTTTCGAATGTGGAAGGAAACCGGAGCTCCCGGAGAAAACCCACGCAGTCACGGGGAGAACGTACAGACTTCATACAGACAGGATCGAACCCGTGTCCCTGCCGCTGTAAGGCAGCAACTCTACCGCTGTGCCGTCCCCAATGCTCAGAGACCAACTCAGCTTTTGTTCAAAGATTCAGAAATTCAGAAATAAAAGTCAAACTTTAATTATTTTCCCTAAACAAGACCAGGGTCCACAAGTACTGCAGCCAAAGATGACTTCAAATACCTGTATGCGATGCCTTCGTCATGAGTCAATTTAATGACTAAAGTTTAACGTTTCTTTTTCAAGAAAAGCTGACAATTTCTTCAACAGATTCTGTAACACTCTAATTTGATATACTTCCTTTGGATATATTCCGCAGCTGCCTTTACTGTTATTTCCACCCTTCTTCACATATAAATGTGTTGATTGAGTCCATAGCTCACAGTTCTCTGGCCAGCTTAACCAAGTTTGGCGAACCAAGCATGCCAGTTTGGCGAACTTTTCAATGGACCGCCTCATCCGATCAAACCCACGTGGCTGCCACCAAATGACAAGCACAGCTACAAAAACCAAGATCACAGCCTGAATTTTAAATACAAAATTAAATTTCTTGCAATTAATTGCAGTTTACTTGGTATTTACACAAAATAAAGCATTAGTGCTACATCTTGCTTCTCTTAACACAAAACTAATGGAATCTAATCTGAGGACCACTAGTTTAGTTTCGAGATACAGCAGGGAAACATAGAAACATAGAAACATAGAAATTAGGTGCAGGAGTAGGCCATTCGGCCCTTCGAGCCTGCACCGCCATTCAATATGATCATGGCTGATCATCCAACTCAGTATCCCGTACCTGCCTTCTCTCCATACCCTCTGATCCCCTTAGCCACAAGGGCCACATCTAACTCCCTCTTAAATTTAGCCAATGAACTGGCCTCGACTACCCTCTGTGGCAGGGAGTTCCAGAGATTCACCACTCTCTGTGTGAAAAAAGTTCTTCTCATCTCGGTTTTAAAGGATTTCCCCCTTATCCTTAAGCTGTGACCCCTTGTCCTGGACTTCCCCAACATCGGGAGCAATCTTCCTGCATCTAGCCTGTCCAACCCCTTAAGAATTTTGTAAGTTTCTATAAGATCCCCTCTCAATCTCCTAAATTCTAGAGAGTATAAACCAAGTCTATCCAGTCTTTCTTCATAAGACAGTCCTGACATCCCAGGAATCAGTCTGGTGAACCTTCTCTGCACTCCCTCTATGGCAATAATGTCCTTCCTCAGATTTGGAGACCAAAACTGTACGCAATACTCCAGGTGTGGTCTCACCAAGACCCTGTACAACTGCAGTAGAACCTCCCTGCTCCTATACTCAGGAAACGGGCCCTTCGGCCCACCGAATCTGCACCTACGTGCAATCCCCGCACATTAACACTATCTTACAGATACTAGGGACAATTTACACTTATACCAAGCCAATTTACCCGTAAATTGTCTTTGGAGTGTGGGAGGAAACCGAAGATATCGGAGAAAACCCACGCGGTCACGAGGAGACATACAAACTTCGTACAGACGTCACCCAGCAACTCTACAGCAACTCTACTGCTGCGCCTCCGTGTGACCCACGGTGTGACTTCACTGATAAAATAACATTGTTTCCTGAAGAATACACTGGCTACATTTCCTGCCATTAAAGACTGAATATCCTTTGGCAGGTATAGCAAGAGAAAGCAAAACATTTGAAAAATATGCTCCAATAAAACTCTGAATCATTGTTTTTGGTCTTAAACTACTTCTCAAAATGTAACCTGCTCGTGCATGTATTTTTTTCCCACCCAAAACAATTGCAGAAAATCATTTATGTGTTGTGAAAATGTACAATATAAAATTACAGAGATGCAAAGAATAATTTCTGGCCAAAGTAATAAGAACTTGAGGCGCACCTTTTTCACTCAGAGGGTGGCAGGTATACAAGAACTTTAGTTGAATTCCTTTTCACGAGGCAAGTTTAAATGATGAACAAGATATTGGCTGGAGATTCAGTCAACGTATTCTTCAGACCACTGTGTTATTTTATCAGTGAGAGATCATGCTTGGTGTTCAATTAGATTCTATTAGTTTTGTGTTAAGAGAGCAAGATTGTGGAATAATATGTGTGACGGAGGTGGACATCATTCTGCACCACTACAAAGCACAATGCTGCAATGTAACTTGGTACACAAATTAAACAGTGCAGCATTTATTATTCTCTTAAAACATGAATGGAAACACGAGAATCGAATGTTTAGCATTTAAGACATTCTTGCCATAGAGGGAGTACAGAGAAGGTTCACCAGACTGATTCCTGGGATGTCAGGACTTTCATATGAAGAAAGACTGGATAGACTCGGCTTGTACTCGCTATAATTTAGTAGATTGAGGGGGGATCTTATAGAAACTTACAAAATTCTTAAGGGGTTGCACAGGCTAGATGCAGGAAGATTGTTCCCGATGTTGGGGAAGTCCAGAACAAGGGGTAACAGTTTAAGGATAAGGGGGAAATCTTTTAGGACCGAGATGAGGAAAAAAAATTTCACACAGAGAGTGGTGAATCTCTGGAATTCTCTGCCACAGAAGGTAGTTGAGGCCAGTTCATTGGCTATATTTAAGAGGGAGTTAGATGTGGCCCTTGTGGCTAAAGGTGTCAGGGGGTATGGAGAGAAGGCAGGTACAGGATACTGAGTTGGATGATCAGCCATGATCATATTGAATGGCGGTGCAGACTCGAAGGGCCGAATGGCCTACTCCTGCACCTATTTTCTATGTTTCTAAGAGGCTTTCAAATAGGCACATGGATATTCAGGGGATAGAGGGGTATCTGCTTTGATCTGAAGTTTTCACACCTTACCCATCCATATCTCTAGACTCCCTCTCCCCTGACTTTCAGTCTGAAGAAGAGTCTCGACCTGAAATGTCATCTTTTCCTTCTCTCCGGAGATGCTGCCTGACCCGCTGAGTTACTTCAACATTTTGTATCTATCATTGGAGACGTATGAATCGCGTATAGGCCCAGGAGATTAGTTTAGCTTGGCATTATGTTCAGCATGAACATTGTGGGCTGAAGGGCCTGTTCCTGTGCTGTGCCTTCCTATGTTGTTCAGGTAACCAGGTAACTGCTGAACCATGGAAAACATCGTACAGTTTTGGCTTTGCATCATTGTGCCACTCCAAAGGTATGGTTTCAGAAATATAGAATCAGGTGTTTAATATCGAGAATGGAAAGGAATTTTTTAGGACGGATGCAGATTTTTAGAATTCCCCTTCCTGTGAGGTGTGGAGGTTGAATCATTGAATCAGATTCAGATTCAGATTCAATTTTAATTGTCATTGTCAGTGTACAGTACAGAGACAACGAAATGCAACGAATATGTCCAAAGGCGGAGAAGACAGACATTTGACTATTTTGGGAGGGTAGGGGTTCAAGGTCATAGGAACAGGTAACAAAGTGGAGCCATGACAATGATCTTATTGAATGTCAGAGCAGAACTGGATGCATTGTTCCAATCCCAAAGTAGTGGAGGAACTCAGTGGGTCAGGCAGCATCTGTGGCAGGAATAGACGGGCAACATTTGTTCCAGACCTCCTTCAGATTGATTGTATTGGGATGGAGAAAGATGGAAAAGAGGTGTAGGTGCAGGACAAAGCTTGGCAAGAGATAGGTGGACACAAAATGGGTGACGTTCTGGGTCGAGACCCTTCTTCAGACAAACGGCACCCATTCCTGCTCTCCAGAGATGCTGCCTGTCCCGCTGAGTTGCTCCAGCATTTTGTATCTATCTTTGGTGTAAACCAGCATCTGCAGTTGCTTCCTGCACAATTGACAGGTGGATAAAGGTGAGAGGGCTATTGATGGGCAGAGTAAGCAACAACGGCTAGAGGTGAAAAGGAGACAAAGGGTTTCAGATAAGGAGGAGTGAAATGTGAAATCATAGGGAGGGCTATGGGTAGAAGGGGGCATGGGGGAGGGAAAGAGAGGCAATGAAAATGAAATGGGAGACTCAGAAAGGAAGTGAAAGGAGCAGGGTGACTGGGAGGGGTAGGGGATAGCAGGATAAATTTATCTACACTGGGGTGGGATGGGGTTGGAGGGCACGGGAGTGGGTATTACTTGAAATTGGAGTATTCAATTTTCATGTTGTTGAGTTAAGAGCTACCCAGTCAGAGGTACTGTTCCTCAGTTTATTTGTGGCCTCACTCTGACAACGGTGGAGGCCAGGACAGAAATGTCAGGAAGGAAATGGGAAAGGACTAGATGACTTGTTCCGCTTTCAACTCTAACTCTCTTTGCATTGAGATCCATTTCCATTAGAACAGGAACAAGGACCCTGGGCACAATGATTCTTAATTTATGAATCCCTGCGCCCAACATCCTTAATGCACTGAATGTATCAAAGATTCAAGTTCGAAGTTGGAGACATTTCACTTCACATTTTCTCACTACAATTTGCAGACATCGACTTCAGTTCCAGTAAAAAAAAGTGCTGAAGTAACTCAGTGGGTCAGGCAGCATCTCTGGAGATCGTGGATAGGTGACGTTTCAGGTCGAGACCCTTCTTGTTTCTATACTTAAGGGCCTGTCCCACGATGCGAGTTCACCCAAGAGCTCTCCCGAGTTAAACTTAAAAATCAAACTCGTGGTATTCTACGAACTCCTACGACCTTCCACAAGTATGTTCACGAGCTCCTACGAGTAAAAAGTAACAATTTTTTTCATCACGAGTATATTTTTACTCGTGGACATTTTTCACAGGGTAGAAAAAACAGCACGAGTAAAAAAATACTCGTGATGAAAAAAATCTTTACTTTTTACGCGTAGGAGCTCGTGGAAGGTCCAAGGAGTTCGTAGAATACCACGAGTTTGATTTTATTTTTAACTCGGGAGAGCTCTTGGGTGAACTCGCATCGTGGGACAGGCCCTTTACTTTAAGAAACTCTAGATAACTTGAGGTTACTGGATTCATTCAATAGCTCTTGCTGCTGACTGGTTAACACGCAACAAAAGCTGTTCACTGTCCCTGTAACAATAGACTAAACTAAACTAACAGAACACCACCCACATTTAAAGTTTGTGCAAACATGGTCTCATTGAAATACCACAAGCATTTGAATTGATTGTCCCATAATATTTGATTTTCAATAATTCCATGTTAAATCTAAGCTGGTGAGGGGTGAGAGAGATCATTTATATTCCTAACCACCTCCACCTTCAAATAGACTAACCAAATGTTCAACATCAAGAGGGTTATTCCACTTTAAACAGGAAAACAAATCTTCCAAATTAATGGTGAACTAGCAGTGGAACACTGCTGCTGGGCACTCTGTTTCTGGCAGACCTCTTAAACCATCAGCTCTGCCACTAAATGAAAAAAGAAGTGGATCTATTGAAAATCCCAGCCACTTAGATTGGCACAACTGTAATTAGTAATTATGTAATCATGAATTATAATTACTACAACTGGTGATTATGCAATTATCAGCTAAATTACTGACTTCTAACCTTGACATTCCTGGCAGCTGAAGGATTCTCTCCAGTCAAACACAAACTCTCCGAGAAGCATCAAGTCCCTGTCATCAGACAATAGTGAGAGGTCACAGACCAGCCTCACCAAATTGCCTTGTGCCTTTGCAGCAGCGAGGACGAAGGCAGCACTCCACCAGCCACGGAGCCGGGGGGGGGGGGGTAAGTTGCCTTATGGCCGCCTCCGCTGAAGCGCGCCCTTTCCCCGTCACATTCACCAATTCCAGAAAATTACACATGTTCCACTTCCCAGAGTCAGAGACACATTCCGTGTCAAACAACCCATTTTAAGGAGGAGCGGAGAAGAAATGCCATTACTATTAAACAGCTTTAATAACCATTAAATCCTCCAACAGCTTGCAACATGCCAAGTAATAGATATTATTTATTGATGTATCATTAATTTTTGTGTTGCTAATATGCTGCACAATGAGTCAAGGTGAAAAAACACAGCTGTGCTGAAAACACTCTGGGTGATGGATTGCATTCATACACTTGGGCTTTTCAAGGCTGGTGCCTTTCCAGCAAAGCAATTATCATTGTGGAATGCATAATAGCCTAATTAATTACCTTTGTCAGTTCTAGCCATGTGTCATTATTACCATGCGTCACAGCTACTTCACAATCATTTCTAAATGAAAATAGGTTATTAAGTCCCATTTTAATAGCTAGTATAACTGTGAATTGGCAAGTAAACTGCTCCATTGAAACGATGTACAGGCTTTGCATAACATGCAGAATGGAATATGGGACATTCAGGATCAGCTTTCCAGATGGCAACGTTTTCCTAATGCAAACACTTTAAGAGACTTGAAAATAATTTTGCTGAGAGTAAGACACACTTACTGATCCAGAACTCAAAGAGCTGGAGTAACTCAGTGGGTCAGGCAGCATCTGGAGGACATGGATAGGTAGGTGGCATTTCAGGTGGGGACCCTTCTACAGACTTCTCCTACAGTCTGTGTCCCTCAGACTGAAGAATGGTCCTGACTCCAACGTCACCTATCCATGTCCACCAGAGATGCTGCCTGACCCGCTGAATTACTCCAGCACTTTGTGTCCAACACAAGATTCTAGCATTTGCAGTTCCTTGTGTCTACACGTACTGAGCAATCCTCTCAGGGGTTCACTTGAAAATAATTTTGTTGAGCTTTAGACACACAGATTGAACCATTCTATCAAGTATTCACCTGCCTGTGCATTACATGGGATTTGGACAGGTTAGAAATTATATTCATTACATTAACATTAAAAAGGTTTAAATCCCAGATCAAAGTAAGCTCAGCAAAGTCTCAGTGAAATTACCTCTTACCTGATTCTGTGTGTATAATGGAGGAATATTAATGGCAGTATACACCTTGTTAGATAATGCAAGGAATTTGTAATGTTTATTTGGATACAAAGACTGATCTGACTCAGCTTGGGCAGAAGCAAGAAAGCACGTTTATTTTTAGTGGAAAGTTATCTAGATTTCTAGTTTCATGGCTCCAGTGAAAGGAGATGATGGAGTGTCCCTACTGCCTGTGACAGTTTACAGTTTAGTTTATTGTTATGTGTACAGACCGAGGTACAGTGAACAGCTTTTGTTGCGTGCTATCCTGTCAGTGGAAAGACAATACATGATTACAATCGAACCATTTACAGTGTATAGATACATGATAAAGGAACAAGATTTAGTGAAAGGTAAAGCCAGCAAAGTCCAATCGAGGATAGTTCGAGAATCACCAATGAGGTAGATAGTAGTACAGGACTGCTCTCTGGTTGTGGTAGGATGATTCAGTCGCCTTATATTATGGGGTAGAGGTGAATCACACAGTACCCTATCTTATTCACCTCCTCCCCATTGCGAACATTGGACTGTGCCTCTGGAACTTGTGCGCTACAATGCTGAGAACTCAGTGCCCTCCATAATGTTTGGGGCAAAGAAATGGGGGGGGGGGGGGAGGACTATGCCTAAACACTGCTGTAATTACATGGTGAAACCAAAATGTGTAAAAATGGCCCTAATTAAAATCTGACAATGTGCACTTTAACCACATGTGATTTTTTTCTATTGCAAATCTCAAATTGTGGAGTACAGAGGCAAATAAATAAATGATGGGTCTTTGTCCCAAACATTATATTGGACACTGTATATTCTGCACTCTGTACCCTTTGCTCTACCTATTTAGTTGAGTTTGACGAGATAGTATAGATGTAGAGTAATACATTATCTGAGTGGACAACATGCAAAACAAAGCTTTTCACTGTACCTCAGCACATGTGTCAATAATAAACTTAAATTAAAATTTCTGACAGATACCAAGCTTATTCCTGCCCTTTTTAGCAGTGGTTACGTATCTACCCCACACACATTATGGAAATCCAGCATTCGTGGGGCTGGGTGCACTTGCCTTCCTAACTTTAGCAATCAATGCATTTGATATTTCCACTCATTTACCTACGGAGATGAAGGATGTCATTGAGGAAGCTTGAATTACTTGCCGAGTAGCAGGCAGACACGGCACGAGATGAAGTTCCATTTGTGCAAAGCTAGCAGCTCTCCCATTAGAACTAAAAACAAATATTTTCCAATAAATTCTCACGGCAGATTTTCCAAACCCAGACATTCTTGAAGTCTCACTGAGAAAGGCACTCTGCTGTCACATAACAAGGAGCAGGGTTTTTCTAAGGGCTCTTCTCGACAAGGAACTGGATACCTCACCAACTCTGGTCTGTTTTGGACTTGGGTTTGGGCTTAGTTGTACTACGGACTTCAGTTTTGCATCATTATTGTCTGGTTAGCTTATTATTACGGATTATAAATTCATTGTAGTATTGATTATTACAGCGCCAGAGACCCAGATTCAATCCTGACAGCGGGTGCTGTCTGTATGGAGTTTGCACTCCCCTTGTGACTGCGTGGCTTTTCTCCGGGTGCTCTGGTTTCCTCCCACATTCCAAAGACGTACAGGTTTGTCGGTAAACTGGCTTTGGTAAAATTGTAAATTGTCCCCTAGAGTGTAAGATAATGCTACTGTACGAGATGATCACTGGTTGGTACAGACTCGGTTTGCCCAAAGGCCTATTTCCACGCTGCAACTCTAAGTCTTAAGTCTAAAGTCTATATATTTGTGTGTTGCTGCATTAAAGGGCCTGCAAAGCTGCAGCAAGTAAGAGTTTCATTGTTCTGTCACTAGTACATATGACATTTAAACACTCTTGACAGCTGTATCAACCAACTTCACAAAAGATACAAGATGGCAGCTCAGGCGACTGTGATGCTGCCTTGGGATCAGTTGGGGCCTGGCCTAGTTGGATCCGCTGGAGACTGAGCTAAGCTTGGATTGTGTCTAGGCAGAGAACAGGTAGGGATTTGATTCAGGCCCAAGTCGTAATGGTGAAAGTCATAACCTGAACTCCACAGTGTGATGCAATCCCCACGTAACCCACGTCTTCAAAGATAGTGATGATTCAAAACGGGTTTGAGGAAAACTTGCTTTAACTTGCATTAATGTTCAGCATGGACATTGTGGGCTGAAGGGCTTGTTCCTTTAGTTTAGAGATACAGTGCAGAAACAGGCCCTTCGACCTACCAAGTCCGCGCTGATTTAGCAATCCCCGAACACTAATCCTATCCTACACACTAGGGACAATTTATAATTTTTGTAAAGACAGCCCCGGTAATCTGGATCAAACCTGGGTCTCTGGCACTGTAAGGCAGCAACTCTACCACTGTGCCACCCCAGTTATTTCCTGTGCTGTGCTATTCTATGCTTTATGTTCTGAAGGCATATTATTTTCATTGTAAACAAAATAACCAACTGGAGACTTTAACTCTACGATTTACTGCACTGAATTGGACTTGCAGACTTCATTCACGTCTACATTTTGATAATTGCTCTTTTCCGTCACTCCTGGGAGGAAACACAAGGATGAAAGTAGTTTTAAAAATATCAAAAGGCAACAGGAAATGAGGGCGAGACAAAGAGGTACACAGAGGTTTCTGGGTGGATAATGAACACGGGGCTCCTACTCAGAGTCATGTAATGGGACCCCCTCACTCAGACCGAGCTGATCAAAGGGAAGCTGAAACATTGGGCCCTAGTGCATAGTCTTTGACTACAAGAAGCTCAGTTCTCAGGCTCCCCTTTGCAGCATCTAAATGGGCAGATCACAGATACAACTCTCAGGACCTGACACCCAAACCTAAATGGTGATATCTGTTTGGCACTGACCAAACCTTGATAGCTGAACACAACAACTGTTTGCTTAGCACAAGGAAGGCAGTCTCCATCCCTACCTGCAGGAAGAGCTGGGATTATATCATTAATGTGGCTCCTTACATGTGTACAGTTCAGGATTTAAGAATGTAGCGCGTAGAAGTGTGATCCTAAAATGCACTTGATGACCGAAAGTACAAGAAGTGCGTTTCAGGTAGATAAGGTGGTAAAATAGGATGGGTACAGAAGGTAGACACAATATGCTGGAGTAACTTAGCGGGTCAGGCAGCATCCCTGAGGAGAAGGAATGGGTGACGTTTCGGGTCGAGAACCTTCTTCAGACTGATGTCAGGGGAGGGGGCGGGACAAAGGTAGAATGTAGTCGGAGACAGTAAGACTGGTGGGAGAACTGGGAAGGGAGAGGGGATGGAGAGTGAAAGCAAGGGCTATCTGAAGTTAAAGAAGTCCATATTCATACCGCTGGGGTGTAAGCTACCCATGCGAAATATGAGGTGCTGTTACTCCAATTTGCACTGGGCCTCACTCTGACAATGGAGGAGGCCCAGGAGAGAAAGGTCAGATTGGGAATGGGGAGGGGGAGTTGACGTGGTGAGCCACCGGGAGATCAGGAAGGTTAAGACGGACTGAGTGGAGGTGTTCAGCAAAACAATCGCCGAGCCTGTGCTTGGTCTCGCCAATGTAGAGAAGCTGACACCTGGAACAGCGGATGCAGTAGATGAGGTTGGAGGAGGTGCAAGTGAACCTCTGTCTCACCTGGAAACACTGTTTGGGTCCTTGGATGGAGTCAAGGGGGGAGGTAAAGGGGCAGGTGTTGATTCTCCTGCGGTTGCAGGGGAAAGTACCTGGGGAGGGGGTGGTTTGCATGTTAAAGGATGAGTTGACCAGGGAGTTTCGGAGGGAACGGTTACTGTGGAAAGCAGAAAGGGGCGGAGATGGGAAGATGTGGCCAGTAGTGGGATCAGTAGCGGTTGGGCAGGCTAGGACTTTATTCCTTGGAGTACAGGATGCTGATTTTACAGAGGTGTATAAGATAACAAGGGCAAAAGATAGGAAGAATGCACATAGTCTTTTACCCAGAGTAGGAGAAAAAAGAACCAGATGACATATGTGTAAGATGAGTGGGGCAAAATTTGATAGGAACCCGAGGGGCAACTTTTTCACACAGAGGGTGGTGGGTATATGGAACAAGCTGCCAGAGGAGATAATTGAGGAGGTAATTGTATAACACCATTTAAAAGACACTTGGACATGTACAGGCAAATGGGACCAGCTTAGACTGGCATCTTTGTCAGCATGTACGAGTTGTGCTGAAGGGCTTGTTTCATGCTGTATGACTCGATGACAAACTTATTGTAACATCAAAATGTTAAACAAGATTTCTAGCATATTTTATTGGCTTTTACCAAATGTCACAGGTTGGTACTTCTGCCATGCCCAGTGGTGACACAACAAGCAGGAAAGAGGTGACATGGTGGCCCAGCAGCAGAGTTGCTGCCTTACAGCGCCAGAGACCCGGGTTCAACCCTGACTAGGGGCGCTGTCTGTACGAAGTTTGTACGTTCTCCCTGTGACCGCATTGGTTTTCTCCAGTTTCCTCCACACTCCAAAGACCTACAGGATTGTAGGTTAATTAGCTTCGGTAAAAATTGGACATTGTTCCTAGTGTGTAGAATAGTGCTAGTGCATGGGGTGATCGCTGGTCGGCACGGGCTCGGTGGGCCAAAGGGCCTGTTTCCGCAATGTATCACAAAAGTAAACGCCATAAATGACCATGCCATGAAATAGAGCAGAGACAAGGAGCTTCACATCAGCATTCAAGTTTAAATTCCCTTAGAGACTACAATTTCCCATCACCAATATACAAAGCACACAAAAGAAAATTGGGTCAATCATCCAAAGGTCTTCAGCAATTATCATCATTGCTGCTTCTGGCCCTGTTTAATTGGAAGCTGTATGATCAGCTGCAGAGGCGACGTGCTTTAGTATTTCTGAATTTGAAAAAAGGGTGGCTCATCTAGGAAGATATCTCAAACATAAAGACCTGATAGACTGTGGTTCTTTAGCCACCAGAACAGTTGGAAAGGAGATGGAACACAAGAAACGCAGTTCACTCAACTTAACATCTGCTATGGATAAAATTATAGACATTGTTGCACACTGAAAAAGTCTAGATAATCAATCAAAACCAACATGGTTTTGCAAAAGGGAACTTATGCTTGACCAATTTATTGGAACTCCATTAAGTAGAAAAATATGTTGAGGACAAAGGTGTAGATGTACTGTACCTAATTTTCCAGAAGGAATCTGATTGATTTAAGTGGAACATAAAAGCTAATGGCTCAGGAGGGTGGCTCTGATCCTTCTCACAGACCAGATTCCCCTCCAATGACTCCATCTACACGCGCCTCCTAAAAGCAGCCAACATAATCAACGTCCCACCCTGGTCATTTTTTCATCTCCCTGCTCCCGTCCAGTAGAAGTACAGAAGCTCGAAAGAGCGATCCACCAGACTTAGGAACAGCTTCTTCCCCTCCATTTTCAGGCTTCTGAACTGGTCCTTCCATAAGCTGGGAACCTGTTCCATTCACTTCTAGCCCATTTGAGGCATCACTTCCATAGACAAAGTCCAATGTGCAAGTCCAATCTGAAAACAGTATCTCCTTTGCTGCATCTATTGTACTCGAGTTTGGCTTTATACATGGTATATCTGATGTGTTTGGATATCATGCAAAACAAAGCTTTTCACTGTACCTCGCTACACGTGACAATCATAAACCTAGACCTAAACAAGTTTGACTGACTAACAGGATGAAGAGAGCAGGTATAAATGGGGCTGTTGCAAGGTGACAAGATGCAATCGCTGCAGAAACTACTGTGCTGGTGCCTCAACATTTTACATCGATAATTTGGATGATGGTATCAAAGGAAAGGTCATTAAATTTGCTGATGATGCAAAGATAGGTTGGAAATTCTTGAAGCTGTCATGAGAAACTATGAAGGAAAATACGTGAGTAGGCATCAAATGGCAGAGTATAATGTGGGAAAATGTGAAATTGTCCATATTAACAGGAGAAATTAGGAAATGTGATTTCATCTAAATGTTGAGGGATTGAAGAACATTGGGGGCAGGGTGGTGGTGGGATGTTGGGTGCCCTCATGTAGGTTTCACACACAGCTAGTATGCATAAGTAAGTAGGAAATGTTATTTTGATTACTATTAAATTGAATGGAATTTATGAGCGACACAGTGGTGCAGCTGGTAGAGCTGCTGCCTCACAGCACCAGTCACCCGGGTTTGATCCTGACCTTAGTTGCTATTTGTGTGGAGTTTGCATGTTCTCCCTGTGACCGGCGGGGTTTCCTCCAACATCCTAAAAATGTGCAGGTTTGTAGGTTAATTGGCCTCTAAATTTCCCCGAATATGTCTGGAAAGTGGGATAACATGGAACAAGTGTGACTGGGTGACCAATCGCCACCATGGAAATTATGGACTGAAGGACCTGTTTCCATGCTGTGTCTCTCTGAACTAAAAGTAAGGAGGTGATACTTCAATTATATGCGACAATAGTGAGACCATTGTGTACAGTACTGGTCTTTTGTTTGAAGGGTGGATGTTGGTGCATTGGAAGCAGTTCAGAGAAAGGTCAGTTGTCTCATTAATGATTCAATTCAACGATACCTTATTGTCATGTACTTGGCTACTATAAAATGCTTTGTTTTGCATAAAGCCTGGTAAAATCGTACAGCAGACCTCATCTAGGCAGCGCAGACGAGTCACCAGGTTCTGATGCCGACAAAGTTACGAAAGGTTCATCTGACAATCTCATCTTCTGCTCGCAGCGGCGAACCAGGCCTGCCGCCGCACATGGCCACAGGCGGCCCCCCACCCGGATCCCCCCATCGTTCTCGGCAGACCCCCATCCGGATCCCTCTTCAGGAAAAGTTGGGCAGACGAGGTTTATATTGACATGCATTTGGAAAAGCGAGGGAAGACTTGTAAGATGCTGATGGGATTTGTCAGGGTGAATGGGGTGAGGATGCTTCCTCTTATCAAACAATCTAAAACTAGGAGTCATTATTTAAAGGAGTTGCCAAATAACAATCAAGTGAAATTTGCCATGGGTTGAGAGTCTGGGTAGAGTCTTAAAATTATTTTAAGTTAAGCTTAAACAGATTCTTCCCAAGCAAGAGGATGAGATTACTGAGAGTCATCAGGCAATGTAGGGACCAGGTTCCAATCAAGTGTTTTATTGTCATATGGCCCAGATAGAACAATGACATTCTTACTTGCAGCAGCACAACATCAGCAATGATATTAACAATTGACCTCAAAGGTTGATAGTGTTATATCTGCTCCTCATTCTTAAGCTCATACATCATCTTGCCAAAATTAAAGAGTTACCCATGCTAGTGGAAAGCGATAGCCATTTCCCATTTTGGACCCTTATACATAATGCGTGTTTCCATCTCTGCGTGTTAACTCTGGAAGATTTTAATATTTTAATTTCCATCCTGCGAGGTTTCCATCAGCCCCTGGATAGAAGTGGACTGTGCAAGTCCCATGGCGGCTCACAGCTAACACCTGCACAAGCTGGCCTTTCTTGCAAAGAAAGCAAGTCAATATATTTGTGTTATTAACCACAGCCGACATCAAGAAAATCATATGTTTAACTTTCAGTCTTTGGGGGCAGGGGACAGAAGCAGGCCTCAAAAGCTCTATTATTAAACTTTAAAAATGGAAAATACGTATTGACATTTAGACAAAACTCTTCAATAAATAATAAAATCACTCTGAATGTCAGCTGATTGCTCCATTCAATACACATTCCAGAAGATAAACATCAGATTAAGAGTGGTGCTAAAGTTCTAACCACAATTACATTTTTAATTTTCATGGTGTGAATTATTAGTTTGGAAATTACTGTAAGCAAAATTTATTTCATTCATATCAATTTCCTCTTACCATTGTTAATTGCAAACATAGATAAAATAAAACCCCCATATGAAACTAAACAGCCGTCTACTTCCGATTTATATTCGTCACAGTTTAAACCCTCACGAGATCAGGACAAATTAATACAATCAACTTCACTTTTCTTTTTAAACAGTATTATGGTACAAAGCAAGTTTGACATTAATGACCACAATAAATTACGATAATTGATTGGAGTTTGTCCTTTAGAAGTCGGCTCAGTTTCATTTTATCTTTTTCTATTAATAAGAAGTTTTTTTTCTTATTTTGTTCGGTCTAGGCTTAATGATGCATGGCTATAATAACTATCAGCTGAGCATCGCAAATGTTTCATCAAACTCAGTGTCTTCTTGTTCTGAAAGGCTCTTAGCAGTCCGCCTAAAACTAGCAATAACCTCAATAAGCATAAATTCATGGGAAAGATGATTATGCGGTGTTCAGAGAGGGCGGTCCTGACCTCCCATCTACCTCATTGGAGACCGATAATCGGACTTGATCGGATTTCAATGTTGCATATTTGTGCTAAATGTTGTGCTCGTCATCCTATATCTGCGCAATGTGTATGACTTGATTATAATCATGTAACATCTTTTCTTTGACTGGACAGCATGCAAACAGATGCTTTTCACTGTACTTGGCACATGTGACAATAGCAAAACAAACTATACCCAGAGTGGTAATGATTTTAATGAATAGCACAATATTTTGCCTTATCTTTTATGAAAGATGAGAGTTCCAGTCAGTAACATTATTGCCTTATATTTGGTGTCCTTTATGTTCCTTGTTTAGTTTAGAGATACAGTGTGGAGTCAGGCCCTCCAGCCCACGCCAACTATTCATCACCCATATTCACATTAATTCCATGTTACCCACACACTAGGGGCAATTTACAGAGGATCAATTAACCTACAAACCTGCACGTCTATGGGATGTGGGAGAAAACCGGAGCACCCGGAGGAAAGCCACGTGGTAACAGGGAGAACATGCAAACTCCACACAGACAGCACCCGAGGTCAGGATCGAACCTGGGTTATTGGCGCTGTGAGGTGATAGCAGTTCCACCAGCTGCGCCACAGTGCTGCCCATTAAAAAATCTATCTTGTATCAACCATCTTACTGCCTACAACCGTTGATTCAGTGAGGCAAGTAAAAGTGCACCCTTCTTAGTAAATAACTCTTAAATTATGCGGAATAAGGTGGTAGATATAATACAGATTTTTAACTGGGAACGCATATATAAGGGGCAGCAAATACAAGGCAAATGGGATTTTGTTGCTTTGATATGTAAAAGCACAGAATGTAAAAGGAAGATGATGTTGTTTAATTTGTGTAGGACCCACCTATTCAACACCGCGTAACCATTACCAAAATACTGAGAAGAGTGAATGTTCAGGGATTAATAATAATTAGATAAGGATGTTCGTAGATGCTTTTAACATCATCAACAATGAGGGATACAAGGAAGAGAAAATTTGAAACTGATTATTAGCAGTTAGAGACTAATACATCGTTTCAAGAGGGTCGATTGAATAGATTAAAAGGGTAGAATATAAAAATAATACAGGGAAATGCAGAGGTGGAGGATAAGTGGGCATTGAAAAGCTTGGATAGCCGCAACGCATTCAATGGTTTCTCAGTGCAGCATATTTACCATTTGATGTAGGAACCAAAGTCACTCGGCAATGAATTCCTGCAGCCGCACTGCAGTCGGAGAAAGCCACAACAATCTTACCCAACTGATCGCTGCTCTGCTGGGAAACAAGGAGCAGGGGGACCTGGACTTATCCTCTATCTCAATAACATGCTCCCATTCACCCGCATTGATATCTTTTGACTTTCAAAATCTACCTCCCTCGTCATTAAATGGAGGGACATTGGGCATATGCAGGCAGAGGAGATGCAACGGGCCTTCATGGCCAGCTGCAGCCGAGACTGTAAAACAGTGCCTAAACCAGGCGACTTATGGACTCAATGGCCTTTTTCGGCACATTCTGTACACAATGGGGGATTGTACTTAATCTATGGCAATAAGCTGATTGATCTGTACACAAACAAAGTATTTCACTGTACCTTGGTACATGTGATAGTATAGAACCATTGAACTATTGAGAATAGTTGTAATCTAATTCTCAAGAAGGGTCCCGACCCCAAATTCACCTACCCACGCTCTTCAGAGATGCTGCCTGACTCATTAAGTTACTCCAGCACTTTGTACACCAACATCTGCAGTTCCTTGTTTCTACATCGAGATTAGATCTATGTTATGGTCTATGTTCTCAATACATTAATCAACAAGGCCTCCACTGCCCTCTGTGGCAAATAATTTCACAGGTTCACCCAGTGAAGAAGTGTCTCCACATCTACTGGCTAATGTCTCACCCTAAACCCAAAAGTTACCACATCCTCATGGTTTGTCTGTCTGGCTCAGTCAGAATTTGGTACATTTTAATGAGAACACCCAGCATTGAATTGAATTGAATACTTGGTCCCCCCCATGCTGGGTCCTCCATTGTTCTTATTCCCCCCTCCCCCCCCCCCCCCCATGCCGGGTCCCTTTGCTCTGAAGCATTCTTCTGAATTCAAGTAATTACAAGCATCACAGACACAATTTCTCCACACATGAGAATCATACAATTGTGCGAAATTGACGAAAACACGCTCTTCAGCCCAACTCATCCATGCTCACTAATTTGCCGAACCGAGCTGATCCCACATTCCTCCAAACCTTTCCTCTCCTGTATTTGAGAAGTGCCACAGCACCGCAGCAGTAGAGTTGCTGCCTTGCAGCGTTAAAAACCTGGGTTTGATCCTGACTACAGGTGCTTCTCTGTATGAAGTTTGTACATCCACGTAGGTTTTCTCCAGGTGCTCTGGTTTCCTCCCACACTCCAAAGACATACAGGTTAGTAGGTTAATTGGCTTCTGTAAATTGTCCTAGTGTGTATGATAGAACCTACATCCTGGTGATTGTTGATTCGCGTGGACACGGTGGGCCAAAAGGCCCATTTCCACGCCGTATCTCGAAACTAAAACTCCACCAATATTACCCCAAGAGTTATTCAGAACTAGCAGGAAAAAATGAGAAAAAGCGAACAATTTCCATGTAACTTTCATCATACAAAGCTTTATACATTTGATTGTAAAAAATTCTGTAAAGACCTGAAATGTCACCCAACATATTCCCCAGAGATGCTGCCTGACCCACTGAGTTACTCCTTGTCTTCTCCCGTACCTTTCTCATGCCCACTCTGTTTCCGTTCTGACAAAACAGGTTTCCGCCCAGATATATGTTACCTCCGCCCCACCCCATTTCCAATTCCACGTGCCCTAATTATGCAAACTGACTTCCTTTGTGAAATTTCAGTTCTGATAATCCAAATATACCACATCCACTAGTTCTCCATCATCTATTCCATCTCTATTTTTTCTGCAGCTTTCTTTTAAACCAGCAGCAGGATAATATTTGCTACAGACAGACAATCTGCAAGAACTGGTCAATAACCGAGTGAATTTCAGAAGAGGACATCAATGCAAATCAATGCATCAATCCTAAGCATCGATAACTTGGGAGACTAGCTGGGATGCGAGCCGGGGAATTTATTGATTTTCCGTGCTCTTACCAGCACAACTTGATATTTAAAAAAAAATACAGCTAATTTCCTTTCATTCCCCCTTTTCAATCACACCTTTGTTCCCCAGCATTTCTGGGAAGATACATGCGTTCCCTTCCTCGAAGACTAAAACAAAGTCCAGGCACCTTGTGTTTTAGGCAAGGGATGCATTCTTAAACAGCTGAGCGTAATTTTAAAACCGAGTAAATGAAACATATACCAGATTACGCTGCCAGGTGTATATTTGTGCACGTTATTCCAACAATACCAGCGTGTAAACAAGCTTTGGTGTTAAATGAACAAGCGTGTTATTCTAAAAACGTATTGATCAATCACGTATAAAGCTGTATCTGATTAGCAGCTCTGTGATTTCTTTATTCCCTGATGAAAATGCAACAATTCTCCAATGAGCTCACCAATCTTTTGCTTTCCACACACTTCTAGAAACTTTTACAGTCCACTTTTATGTTCCTTGCAGGTTTAACCCTGTATCATTCTTCTCAATCACATTCTTGGTACACATTCGCTGAATTTGACACTTCATAATCCTATTATGCCCCTGTTCCACTTAGGAAACCTGAACGGGAACCTCTGGAGACTTTGCGCCCCACCCAAGGTTTCCGTGCGGTTCCCGGAGGTTGCAGGTAGTGGAAGCAGGTAGGGAGACTGACAAAACCTCCGGGAAATGCACAGAAACCTTGGGTGGGGCGCAAAGTCTCCAGAGGTTTCCGTTCAGGTTTTCTAAGTGGGACAGAGGCATTAGGTTTAATATCCGATAGGAAAATGTATAAACCTCCTCTTTGAATCTAAGACTACTCTTAATTTTTTCCATTAATCATAGTAGTCACTATTTTTTTTGTGCTTTTTTCTCTGGAAGGAATGTGCAGCTGTGGCATTTATGGCTTTTGTTCCTTAATGTTATGTATTGCCTATCCACGGCCATGCCATTTAACCAAGTACAGCCAACTTGCTCTTAATGCATCCTTTGTAGTTTCTTTGTTTAAGTTTATGACCATAGGTTTTGGATTAAACCAGTTCACATTCCATCTTAAATGAAGTAGGAAGGCAGGGAGGGGGCTGGAGGGCAGTAGGTGGCAAGGGAGGAGGCAAGGGGGCAGGGGAAGGTAAAGATGGTGTGGAGAGAGTAAAAAAAAGTGGGAGGGGTGAGCGACACAGGAGGAGGCGGGGGGAGGGGGTGCGTGCTGGAGGAGGCAAAGCCAAGTTGGACCATCCAGGGTTTCGCCCGGAACGGGCACCGCTCCACAAGATCTAACGCGTGGGCTTTGGAAATGGTTGCAAATCTGTCGACTCAAAAATAATTTCACTTTATTTTGCACATGTGACAATAAAGCACTAATGAACAATTGGCCGTGAAATTAAAACATTTTTCTCTATGGCAACAGTAACATGGACTGAAGTTTATTTCTTCAATTTCTCCATGAAAAATATTAGCAGAGATGGGCTTTCAAATATCCTAGCTTGACCAGAATACTAGGTAAGACAGAAATATAACAGAGCAATAACACTCTGTCCGTGTATTGCAGATACTGTAAATTGTTGGGATTTAACAAAGCAGGCAATAATTTTCTGTGATGCAGTACACCATTTTATCAGCGTAGTCATGTACAAGTGATGAGATTTTATACCCATACAACGTGAATAATTAAGCATTTTATTCTGGAATGCCAGGACAGATATTGAAAGAAATTAATTTGGAGGTGCTTTGTCATTACAAAAAAAATAATGCAACATTTTTAAGTATACACACAACAATGTAACAATAACATCTAGGTACATTTAGGTTAAGATGACATGGAACAATAACACTGACATCGTAGCCCGAGTGCGGTCAGATGACAACAGTGTAAAATATAAACTGCAGAGCGAGTGAAAATGAATTACGAGGACAAATTATGGGGTTTATGAGGAATCTCAGATGTGATCTGCGAAGTTGAATAAAAGCAACAAGTATCTGCAACAATAGACGGGATTGGCACGACGTTTGGGAATTGGGAAAGAAGAGTAAGTGATGAACAGATACGAACCTCGGCTAAAAAACAAACCTGGCTCAATCGAGAGATACGAGGAACTTATTCAGTTTTAAAAGTATCTTGATTTTATCGAGTATATTTCAAGACAACAATGAACCTTTGGAAAAACATTGGGATTATTTTGTCATGCTATCAAATTTGAAAAGCTTACCTCAGCTTGGAAGGTCTTTAGGAGAGGTGCAACCATTTCTCTAATCTCCTGAAATACAAAGTTTTAAGATTAAACAATGATGTCAGCACAATCCACTCATGCAGAAGGTAGTTGAAGCAGGTACTATTGTAATGTTTAAGAAACAGTTAGACAGGTACGTGGATAGGACAGGTTTAGAGGGATATGTGCCAAATGCAGGCAGGTGGGACTAGTGTAGATGGGACATGTTGGTCGGGATGGGCAAGTTGGGCCAAAGGGCCCGTTTCCACACTGTAAGACTAATTAAACCTGCATCAACCACTTCCTGTGGCAGCTCATTCCATGAACCCACCACCCTTTGTTGAAAAAAAATGGCACCCAGATCCCCTCGATATTTAGACTCCCCCACCCTGGGAAATAAAGTCTATGATAATCCATATTATCCATTATTTTATAAACCTTCATTTAAAGAATTCTAACAGAATTGAGTGCAGCGAATAAACAGGAGAAGTTCGAGAAGAGTGACTTTGGAAGTCTTTCTGGAGCGGCCATAGGGAGAAGGAAGGAACCATAGATGCTGCTTCACACTGATGATAGACAAAATGCAGGCAGGTGAGACTAGTGTAGACGGAACATTGGTAGGTATGGGCAAGTCGGCGGGTCAGGCAGCATCTCTAGAGAAAAGGAATAGATCGAGACCCTTCTTCAGACTCCGGTGGAAGTAAGGTGGTTGTTACAGGCCAAAAAGGAATTTAAGTAGATTTGTACGGAAAATAAACAGGCACTATCGGCCCACCTCATCCAAACGGTCTGGATTTATCCTGTTTGCCTGGAAAAAGTCTGTATTTCCGTGCCTTTCTTATCGGAAGAATAAGAATGGCACATATAAAATTTCTTGAAAAGTGGTAAAGATTTATACAAAATCTGTCAAAATTAGATCTAATGCATCAACAGCCCGAATGCCTTTTAAATGTTGTAATTGTGCCTGCCACCGCCTGCTTGTTCTGAAAGAGGCTGGAATGAGAATTTTAACTAGATGAGAAGTTGAGTAAAGAGAGCCAATTGACGTCAACGAGAGCAGGGTCATCAAAAAGGTCAAACTTGGGGTAGGAAAGGCCAAGTCATAAAAGTTAAAATGCTGGAAACTTTCAGCAGGTCAGGCAGCTCTGGACAGGGCCGTGTTTATATTTCATGTCCAGAACTAGTCATCAGAACTAGAACACGTTTAGGAGGGAACGGGTTTTAAGCAGAGAAAAGGGCAGCGCAGTGATGCAGCAGTAGTGTTAGTAAGTAAGTAAGTTTTATTTATATAGCACGTTTTAAGTCAACTCGCATTGACACCAAAGTGCTTTACATAAATTAAATAATAAGTTTCATTACAAACCATAGAAAAAGGTTAAAAAAAAAAGAATAAAATGGACACAACACATTATAGAGTTCAACACAAACGTCCCCCCACAGCAGAATCAAAACTTTCCACTGTGGGGAAAGGCACCAGAAAGTTAAATCCTCTTCCTCTGTGAAACACCCGAGGTCGGGTGTTGATGCCTTACAGTGCCAGAGATCCGTGTTCAATCATAACTACGGGTGCTGTCTGTACGGAGTTGGTACATTCTCCCTGTGATCGCGTGGGTTTTCTCTGGGTGCTCAGGTTTCCTCTCAAATTCCGAAGACATACAGGTTTATAGGTTATTTGGCATCGGTAAAATTGTAAAATTGTCCCTAGTGTGTAGGATAGTGCTAATGTGTGCGGGGTGATCGCTGGTTGGTGTGAACTCTGTGGGCCGGCAGGCCTGTTTCCACGCTGTATCTCTGAAGAAATTCTAGGGACAGAGGGGTGTGCAGTGGGCGAGAGTAGTGTTCTGTAAGATTGACGAGTAGATGCCACAACAGGAAAAGGAAGTGGGAAAATTTGGCCCCCAAAAAAATCACGTGCACCTTTAGTTTCTGAAAGTGCCTTCAAAGATCCCCAGTACGAGCATCACAAATCCAGCTCACTGGCTGCAGTCTGAAGGGTCTCGATCCAAAACGTCACATATTCTCCATACCTTTGGAAGATTGACCCAATTTTCTCTTGTGTGCATAGTATCTTAGTGACAGGAAATTGCAGTCTCTAAGGGAATTTAAACTTGAATGCGGATGTGAAGCTCCTTGGCTCTGTTCTCCTTAGATAGACACAAAGTGCTGGAGTAACTCAGCGGGACAGGCAACATCTCGGGATAGAAGGAATGATTGACTTTTGGGTGAAGAAGAAGGGTCTCGACCCGAAATGTCACCAATTCCTTCTATCCCGAGATGCTGGTTGACCTGCTAAGTTACTCCAACACTTTGTGTCTATCTTTGGTGCAAACCAGCATCTGCAGTTCCTTCCTACACGCACGCTGCTTATTCCCTGAGCTTCTGCAATAACCCTTTATCTTGTACTTCACCATCAATGACCTGGAGAGCTGGTGCACAATACAAAGTACAACTTTGATATTCCTTCTGTTCTTACATTTGGACTCGGTCTAATTTTGAAAGATTTTAAAATACATTTTCTCCACCCTCCAAAGAACGTTATCATTTAATTTCACATCATATTAACACAAGATATACCTGTGTTAAATATCAGGAAGCTTGGGAAATCTTTGAAATTAAGCAGAATACAGAATAATAATGTATGTTCAATCTATGTGAGAGTTGAGTAGACATTTTTTCTCACTCAAACAGCTGCATAAATGGGTGGTGAGAGGCTTTAGACATTAGAGATACAGCGCAGAAACAAGCCCTTCAGCGCACTGAGTCCACGCTGACCAGCGATCACCCCATATATTCACACTATCTGGCACACCAGGGACACTTTACAATTTTTACCAAAGCTGATTAACCTGCAAACCTGTACATCTTTGGAGTGTGGGAGGAAACCAGAGCACCCGGAGAAAAGTCATGTGGTCATTGATACAAACTCCATACAGACGGCACCCGTAGTCAGGATCGAACCTGGATCTCTGGCACTGTGAGGCAGCAACTCTACTGCTGCGCCACTTTGCCGCGCAAACTCTCAACGCTTATAGAAGAGACTTTTAATAGACCGAGAGCTGTAACCTGCAGGTCTTTCAACGGAGAGCTGGAACGTAGGAGCAACTGAAATAGTGCCACTCATCAGGGTGGCATGAGCACAATGGGCCGAATGCTCGGTAGCTATCCTGCAAATTTCTACCTTATTCATTGATAACAATGCCAATAATTTAACCAACACTGACTGTGCTTTCCACCAATACCTAAACAATAATTATGAGGTAACAGGAGGTTTTCAGATTAAAGTCATCTATGCTGACCTCTGTTGACTAATGGTTTAAATGCAGACTGCTATAATGCAGTATTATTGGGTTATTCTCTGGTGCAGGTAGCTTACTGTTCTCTCCAATAAAAAAACGTCTTATCCACTATACAGTCATCATCTCCCCAGAAGCTTCTAGTAAACTGAAATAGAACATTTTAAAATTGGGATTATCTTTATCCAGCTTCCACAACCTGCCAGATCAACAGCTCCTCCCTCATACAATTCATATATAGTTTTTTTTCTCTCCTTCCATCTGGGTTAGAGTAGCTTTAAAATATTGGCCGCCTCACCATTTCTTTTGATAAAACTGCTCCGCTGCATCGAAAATACAAACCCCCCCCCCCCCCCCCCCCACAATAATTAACACAATAATGCGAGCGGTTGCCTCCCAGCGCCAGAGACCCAGGTTCGATCCTGACTATGCATGCTGTCTGTACAGAGCATGTAAATTCTCTGTGACTGGGTGGGTTTTCTCCGGATGCTCCGGTTTCCTCCCACATCCCAAAGACGTGTGGTTTTGTAGATTAATTAGCGACTAAAATGGTCCCAAGTATGCAGGATAAAATTAACGTAGGGTGATTTGCTGGTCATCATGGACTCGGTGGGCTGAAAGGCCATTTTCCACGCTGTATCTCTAAACTAAACTGCTTTAAAACATTTCAGCAGCACCTCACTGCACTTGTACATTTCTCCAAAGAAAATGGAGCCGATTGTTTCTTCTCGGGTGTAATAGGCTCCGGTTTGCAGCAGCTGCTTAAAACAACTCCATACTACATGTTCTCACATCATCAGCGCCAAAAATAATCCAAACTTAAAAAAAAAAATTGGTACCTGTACAACATTAATGTCGACCAAATAGGCCTTTTCAGGCAAGGACCAAATTTAAAAAATGTGTCAAATTCAATTGGACTCATGGTGAAACAGTTTTTAGAACAAATCCAAGCAGTCTTAAATGACAATCTGCTGGGTCAAATGACGCACACTTCACGATTTCAGTTCTCCACCCTCATACTGACGCATCCATTACCACCACACAAAACCAAAACTGTCTCAAAGCATCAACTTCTCAACAATGCAAAAAACTTTCTCCTGAGTGTCTATGCAACATCAGCAGGTCACAATCAAATTAAGATCATGGGGGCACCTGTATTTTGATCAAAGACACAATCTACACACAAATATTGTTACGGCTGGCTTATAGTCATAACAGCTTTTTACTTAAAGTTCATGTAAAGTAGCAATAAGCTTCCATGTGAGCTAATGGGGACCTTTGAAACCATTACAGCTATGGGGGCACCATCTCCAGAATTAGAAGGCAAACTCTGGTAGGAGATATAGAGTAAATAGCAAGTACATAGAACAGTACAACGCAAGAACAGACCCTTTGCCCTGCATAAGAACAATTGGAACTGAACCACAATGGAAGTTTGCTTCAATTCTCAATCCATGCCTGGATGATGCAGATATATTGGAATAGGCTTCTTAGTTACTTTGGCCAAGAGGAAGCTAAAGTGGGAAAATATTTCCTCTTTTGGAAAAGCAAGCCTGATTAGCCAGAGTCTTGCTTTCCCCTTCTCTCCATCTTTCCCCATCCTAGTTTCACTGTCCTCCTGATTAAATGTAACTGATTGTATGTCTCGTTATCGCCTTGCCCTCAACTATCAATGAACCATTCTACATTTTCCTTGATCATCGTCACCCTTGATCTGTGTTTTCACACCGTACCCTTCCATATCTCTATGCCTCCATCTCCCCTGACTCAGGCTGAAGAAGGGTCTTGACTTGAACCGTCACTCATTTCTTCTCTCCAGAGATGCTGCCTGTCTTGCTGAGTTACCCCAGCATTTTGTGTCTATCTTAATATATTTTGGTTAGCTCTGGCAAGTTTCAAATGATAAGTTACCAATTAATATTCCATTGCCATTTCATCTTTGGCTGCATTAAGGACTTTGGGGGGGGGGGGGGGGGGTTTGCATTAGAATGGGTTATTAATTTATTGAATATTTATGTACAGGTCCACCACCACCAATTTTCAGGCACCCTTGATTCCAGATCCTTTCTGGATTATCCATTTTGCCGGTCCAACTGAGGTTAGGGCCTCCAGGAGGAGTCTACTTAGTCTGTCAATGGACCGAGATACCAGCCCCAGCAGGTCCGGAGCTCCAGAGCCCCAGCCGCTTGGGACTAATTCAACCCGCTGACCCCAATGAGATTAGGATCGGCCGCCTCATCCGACCTAGGCGCCACATTTTAGGGGGTCTTCTGGGTGAGATTTTAAGTGATTTGGTGCAGATTAAAGGAGATGCCAGGCCCTCAGTTGCCGGATAATCGGTGGCAGACCTGTATTATTCACAAGTGTGTCACAGGCCTGTGATGTTGCTGCAAATAAGAATGTCATTGTTCTGTTGTCAGTACATATGACAATTAAACACTGGTGAATCTTAGACTTACTGAAATATTAGTTAGGCATTTGGAGAAGCACATACCTCTGGCACATTTCTTTTGAATTCGCGACTCAGTTCTATCAGATGCTTGTGAGATTGCTCGCTCTCTTCCTGGCGAGCCGCTAGTTCAGACGCAACAGAGTTCAGCTCCTTCTGCGAATGAGATAACAAACAGGCAAATTATTAGAGGAAGTTAAACATGTCCTGAAAGATTTATCACAAGCCTGGTTCCAATAGTGAGCTGCCAAGTAGGTTTGGAAGCAGAGTGAGAAACCTTTAGATATCTCTTTACCTGCAGAGATTCATCACCAACCCAAACTGAAAATGGCTTCAAGAGCCTCAGGGATTGGAAACACAAGGAACTGCAGGTGCTGGTTTACAAAAAAAGACACAAAGTGCTGGAGTAACTCAATCAGACGGCATCTCTGGAGAACATGGATAGGTAATGTTTTGGGTGGGGACTGAAGAAGGGACCTGCCCTGATACATCAGATGTCTGTGTTCTCCATGGATGCTGCCTGGCCCACTGAGTTACTCCAGCACTGCGTATTTTTTTGCAGGGATTGAAGTTAATTGAAATCACCATCGTGAGGCTCACTGTTAGTTTTAGTTAAAAAAATTATTTTTTTTACAAAAGTGTCGCAATGTGATACTTTCGAAACAAGTGTCATCTTTTTGCAACATGCTCTGTGGGTCAAGGTAATTAATTAATGCCCAACCATTGCTGTGTCATCTAATCTCAGTCTCTCTCCTGTGTGACAGACAGCACCTTCAGCAGTAGTGTCTTGGGTGAGGAGGGGAAATAATGGCCAGGTATCTGGTCCAGGATAAAATTCTGATGTCTCAGTTGGAAGGCCAAAGCTGAGGGCAAGGCTTAGCTCAGCCCACTGATAATCATCATCAACATTGTACGACACATGGGGTATTGTGGACATCTGGAGTATGGTGTACCGCTTTGGACACCCTGCCTTAGGAAGGGTGTCACTCAGCTGGAAAGAGTGCAGAAAAGATTTACAAGGATGTTGCCTGAACAATGTGGAGAGGTTAGGCAGGCTCGGACGTTATTCTTTGGAATGCAGGAGGCTGAGGGTGATCTTGTAGAGGTGTATAAAACCATGAAGGGATTAGATATGGTGAATGCAAAGAGTCAACATCCAAGAGGACACAAGTTTAAGGGGAGAGGGGAAAGAACCCGATGGGCAACTTTTTCACTCAGAGGGGAGTGAGTATATGGAACATGCTGCCAGAGGAGGGAGTTGTGGCAAGTACCACAATATGATTTAAAAGGCAGTTAGACAGGTACATGGATAGGAAATGTTAAGACGGATATGGGCTAAACACAGGCAAATGGGATTAGCTTATATGGGCATCTTGCTCATAGACAAGTTAGCTCAAAGGGCCAGTTTCTGTGCCGTATGACTTCATGTGCATGGTTTGGCCACTTGGGTGATGGGTCAGAGGGCAAGCACTGCCCACCTCTCAGCAAGGAAGCAACACTGAGGATGGGTAGAAAGGGAAGAACATGGATCGGAGGAGGAGTAGAATTAAGGGAAGACAGGGAAGCAAAAAAGTACCGAAATCCAGGGATGTGAACAAAGAATTTTTACTCAGAAGAAAATTCATAAATTCCAACTTCACACAATTTGAAAAAATGTCATTCGATTGAATGTGGTGTTTTTTGTGTATACCACACTGCAAAGTATACAACCATTATAAAATATTCATTACACAAATGAAAATGTTCAACTATCATTTGCATCAACTGTTACACAGCAGGTTCAGGAATTATGACAGATTATATAGTTCAAACCACAGAAACAAAGTGAATTTGAAACTTAAGTAAATCAATCATAAATAATGGCATTTTGTCACTGAGATTTAACTAGTGCAAAAAAATAAATAATTCTATCTGCAAATTACTTTAAAATGTGAACACAAAACCTTGTTTCCCTATCCCTTCGTGAGCTACATTATAATATCATTCCTAAGTCACAATGGAGCTAATTTTGTTTGATGTCTCAATTGTCAAATGTGTTTCAATATGATTCAATGTCCTTTCAATATGTTTATTTAGCAAGTGGTCGAATACTCATATCAATGCTGTTGACTCAAATATTGGCAAAAGCATTGTCAATGCTCCATAGTTTCAGCTAATTCTAATGTGAGACATGCTAAGAAATTTGCCAACAGTCAATATAAAAGATCAGTTGCTTTTATGGAATTAGCCTTCCGGTCACCCACCAGAAGTGTCTGCAGATATAGATCAATTGTCTAAAATCAGTATTATTAAGTTTAACAAGGTCAGATAACCTTTGTATATGAAGGCTGCAATAATTTATCTACAAAGTGTGGGCCGGGAGAATTCCATAAAAAGACACATTTGGATAGCTTACCACTTGTGAAACTCTTTTCTCCAAACATCAATACTCCAGAAACACAGCTTGACAGGAAAGTTTAAGTCTTCATTATATGCCATGGCAACATCGCACACCATGCATCTATTAAGCTATGTATGAAGTTACAAGGTGTGAAATGAATTCAGCTATAGATAATTACTGGCAGGAAATCAGATGGCTTTAAAGAATTAATGAGTAAACTGTATAAAGATGTAAGCTTGGAAGATTAAAAATTAAAAGCAGCATTAAGACTGAGCTCTATCAAACGAAGACACTTCAGGGACTTGGCCATTGGTGTGATGGGTATAACCAGTGCAGGCTGGCCAGGAAGAGCGGGTTGCAAATGCTGCACGATGACAGTGAAGAACAAGGCAAACACTCCAACCAATCTTAGCATTCCAGGCATGGAAATAGCCAAAGAAAAATCAGTTCCCTCCTCCTTCATTATGCAGTCAAAGCCTGCTGGATAACATGAATGTCAAGCAAAGACAAGAGAAGATGCAGAAACAAAGAACATTGAATTGAATACATTTTATTAGCCAAGTATGTATACATACAAGGAATTTGCCTTGATGCTTGGCTCGCGATTAACAACACGATATACAGTAAACAATTAAGAATAAAACATTATAATTTAAACATGAAGAATTAAATAAAATACCAGAGCAAAAGGAGGCTACAGACTTTTGGTTGTTGAGTAGAGCTACTGCTCGTGGATAAAAGCAGTTTTTAATGTCTGGCTGTGGCGGCTTTGACAGTCCGGAGTCGCCTTGCAGTGGAAAGTGCTTCGAAGAGTTTATGGCCAGGGTGAGAGGGGTCAGAGATGATCTTACCCGCTCGCTTCCTGGCCCTTGCAGTGTACAGTTCGTCGACGGGGGGAAGGTTGCAGCCAACAACCTTCTCGGCTGATCGAACGATGCGCTGCAGTCTCCGGATGTCATGTTTGGTGGCTGAGCCAAACCAGACCATGATGGAGAAGGTGAGGTCAGACTCTATGATGGCAGTATAAAACTGGACCATCATTGCCTGTGGTAGGTTGTGTTTTCTCAGCTGCCGCAGGAAGTACATCCTCTGTTGGGTATTTTTGACTGGAGAGTCGATGGTGGCCCCCCATTTAAGGTCCCTGGAGATGATGGTTCCGAGGAACTTAAATGACTCCACAGATGTGACTGTGGTGTTGTTGATGGTGAGTGGGGGGAGGGGGAGCTCTCCTAAAGTCTACAATCAATTCCACTGTCTTAAAAGCATTGAGCTTCAGGTTGTTGCGCTGGCACCAGAACGCCAGCTGTGTCACTTCCTGTCTGTAGGCAGATTCCTCCCCATCCTGGATCAGTCCAATCAGCGTTGTGTAGTCTGCAAACTTGAGAAGCTTGACAGAGGAGTCAGTGGAGGTGCAGTCGTTGGTGTAGAGGAGAGGGGAGAGTATGCAGCCTTGCGGTGCTCCTGTGCTGATGGTCTGCGGGTCCGAGATGTGCTTTCCCAGCCTCACATGCTGCTTCCTGTCTGTCAGGAAGTTGCTGATCCACTGACAGAGGGGTTCAGGCACAGTCAACTGGGAGAGTTTGGAGTGTAGTAGCTCTGGCACAATGGTGTTGAATGCAGAGCTAAAATCCACAAACAAAATCCTTGCATCCTGGCAGTCTAGGTGCTGGATGATGAAGTGCAGGCCTAGGTTAACTGCGTCATCCACTGATCTATTGGATGCAAACTGCAGGGCGCCCTGAGAGGGTTGTGATATTTTTCAGGTGGGCCAGCACAAGTCTTTCAAGGGTCTTCGTGAGGTCAGTGCGACAGGCCTGTAGTCATTAAGACCAGTAATGCTGGTTTATTCCAAAGATAGACGCAAAGTGCTGGAGTAACTCAGCGGGTCAGGCAGCATCTCTGGAGTAAAAGGATGGGTGACGTTTCGGGTCAGGACTGAAGACGGGTTCCGATCCAAAATGTCACCCATCCTTCTTCTCCAGAGATGCTGCCCGACCTGCTGTGTTACCCCCGCACTTTGTGTCAATCTAAAGACACGAGAAGACTCGCCTTCCATGTCCCCGCAAAAGGACAATCTAGCGACTGATTAGTAGAAGGGTAACAGACACCCATGATTTATAACTGAAAGGTCAGAATGCCTTTGGAAGAGGGGAGAACAGTAAAGGGGGTCTTTTGGAAGGACCATGGGCTTTTTGCACCATTATTAGGAGCTCTAATTTATTGATTTTAGTTTTGATGATGTTATCTATGAGTACTGTGATTACTGGCCTGTTGTGCTGCCTTAAGACTTTCAATATTTCATTGTTGGTACCCATGACAATTAAACAGTCTTCCTCTTTGGCCAAGTTCCCCGAACAGATGCAAATTTAAAAAAAGAGATGTAAATAATACAATTTACCCTGACCGAAAACAAACGGTGACCCTTTCACAGCCGTGCTTTCCTCCGTTTGATGCCGCAACTAATTGCAATCAACAGCAGATATCTGACACAGCGACGGCATCAGCAAAATTGGTGCTGAGAGCACAGAATCTTTGTCTAAAAATAATCAGACATTCTGTGCACTGCTGTTTGTCATAATGGTAATCGATGCTGGAGGCTTTGGATTCCATCAATTTATAGATCTCAACTATCCTGCCTTGTGATTGTGTTCTGCACATACTGCCAAGGCAGCACGGGGCACTGGATGATGAAGATAAGCCCAGGTCCTATTCAGACATCCTTTATCAGTCCTGCTTTCTGCAATGCAAAGATGGCTTGAACACATAAAGATTAGTTTACGAGCTTCCATGTCAAATTTAAGAGTATTGATCAATAAATCAAATCGCACAAAATCAATCAGCCAAGCCTAGGAAATCCATTATTGTCGTTTCCCAAAGGCAGCAGGCAGCGCACAAATTCCATCTAAACTGCATTCTCTGGCGTGCTGCCAGCCACTCGTCCGTCTAATAGACTCCGCAGTAGACGGACACAAACCCAGCAGAATAGCAATAAATTTCTCATCAAATAGCAGATACAGACATGAGATGAACAGCTGCTCTTATCTGACAAAGCTTTTGTGCTCGATTGAAATAAACAGTTATCCGCAGACTCTTGCTCGATGGACCACCCCCCTATGCCAGCCTCACCCCCAGCCACTGCAGCACACAGGTATATTCTGCTGACTGCTTCAATCAGATAATTTAGACCGACTTCATGCCTCTTCCCTCCAAAGTGGAATCAAATGTGAACAGTTGCCGGAACCAGGCAGTCTATAAACAGACCATCTAGGGAACCTGCACTAATTCAGGCTGCTGACAGAGACCTACTTGTAGTTCCCATCAAGCAGAGATGACCTTAAAAAAACAAACAAATACTGTAATGTGCTCACCAATAAGACCCAAATGCACTACAAAAGACTTTGAACAAATTGCATCCCATTAGGAATGGGCTTGATTGATTAAAGGACCTGTTATACTCGAAGCTGCCTGCTGTAAATCCAGCACAGGTTCAGGAGGGCTATTGCAAACATTCACACCAGCATAGGCGGAAGAGAGGTAAAAAAAAAAAGATCAACCACCCTCAGAATTATAACTTTTGAGTTGTCCGTCTCAGAAGCCTGAAGGTGCAGCCTCGTGAAATACAGCAAGATAAACTCCAGCTAACGATGACCAGTGGTGAATGAACTAAACACAGGTTGCATGCTTGGCTCATTTCAAACCAGAGTGTCGTGAAACCAAGCATTGGAGTTAAATCTTACCAGAGTCAAAATCTAATCAATACCTTGAGGCGTGCAAAAAAAAGTTTTAGTTTTAGAGAAACAGTGTGGAAACAGGCCCTTCGACCCACCGAGTCCACAACAACCAGCAATCACCCATTCACTAATTCTATCCCACACTGGTGACAATTTACAGAAGCCAATGAACCTACAAACCTGCATGTCTTTGTCATGTGGGAGAAAACCGGAGCACTCAAAAGAAACTCATGCAGTGACAAAGAGAACATGCAAACTCCGTACAGACAGCAGCCAAAAATATTTGCAGGTTTAGAAAACATAGTAAAGAAAAATAAGTGGCAGCAAACGTGTGCATGAGAAGGTTCCATGAACGGCAATTTAGAAATAACCAAATAACCTGTTGCCGGCAGCGTTGGCTGAAGGTTAAATGTTGGTAACATGGAGCTTCTGCAGTTTGCTTTGAAGCCACGTAATATTGGGCATGGAAGATAGAGACCCCAGTGGAAAAGCGCACCTTCGGCGCTACAGCACCCTCTTTGTGCTTGGCCTAGAATGTTCTCTCAGATAGTACGGTGGCTTGAATTCTGTGTGTTTTATCGTGATATGTTCCGGAACAGAACAATGAAATTCTTACTTGCAGCAGCAGCACAACAGGTTTGTAAAGACAGTAGTCAACAAATAATATAATAAGCAAACATAAAAACAAATTAGTTCGCTAAATTTAAAAAAAAATTGTGCAAAAAGCAAAACAAAGCCTCAAGTCCCTAGTGCAATCAAGGCAGTTCGTAGCTCAGAGTTTAGTTGGAGTTCATTGCCTTCAAAAAAAGTTGTTGGGAAGAAGCTGTTCCTGGACGTTACAGTTTTCAAGCTCCTGCACCTTCTACCCGATGGCAGGAGGGAAATGAGCGAGTGTGGCCAGGGTGGTGCATGGCTAGACCAGCGTGCAGATATACGCACCATGGACAAAGTAGCATTAAAGGAACATGAAGGGCAATGGGAGATTCATAGGGGAATCATTAAAAGGGTGGGGTGGTAAAAGAATTGATTAGATAGTTCAGAGTTGTGTATCATTGAAGAAATAGAAATGAAAGTAGACACTGAGTTCTGGAGTAACTCAGCGGGTCAGTCGGCATCTCTGGAAAACATGTATAGACGATGTTTCAGGTTGGGACCCTTCTTCAGACTCAAGAAGTCCGAAGAAGGGTCCCAACCCGAAACGTCACCCATCTAATGTTCACCAGCGATGCTGCGTGACACACCGAGTTATTCCAGCACTCATCCATTTTTTTGGTAAACCAACATCTGGAGTTCCTTTTGCCTACAAAATAAAGTTAATGGTGGATTTGAACTGAGTTTGACTTACACAGGCAAGCGTGCAATGTTTTGGGGAAATGCTGGTCTCACTAGAATTGAAATCAGTCTGTACTTATTATCCTTCCCTCTCCCAAGGGATTTTTCTGGTTAATTTCTGTCAAAGATGAAACTAAGCAGCTTATATTCAGCAATAAATTAACAATAAGCGCACTAAACGATTTGATAACTCGCTGTGCAATTATGCGACTTAAGTTCAAAGTTCTCCGAGAGAATGATGTGATTTCTCATTCTCTCGGGTGGAAATAAAGTGTGCGGTATGTTTAAAAAGTGGGATTTTTTTCCCGATTTACGTAGTCCATGAAATTTATGTTGAGGTCGGAGTCGGAGTCGGGACTTTTTCACCGACTGACTCCACAGCCCTGGTTTTCTCCCTTGTGGTTGCAGAGAATTACATAATGTTTTCTCTTCCCAGAGTCCAGATATATAAGAACACATTACAAAAAACCTCAAAAGCAAAAGGTGTTTACAGATATAATTTGACCGAAAACTGTTACTGCCACAAATTGACCTCTCAAGCACTCACTTACAAATTACAAGCCTGTACATAGACAAAAAAAATCTCTGATCATTTTAATTGTGTGATTTGACGGGTTGGTCGCTGAGTGGAGAAGCCATAAATATGATGTATTGCATCATCATATGTCAGACAGTGTTAGGATGATGAGCAACTGTGAACAAGCAAACCAAATGGCACTGTTACAAAGATCCAGCAGCAGATTTTAATGAACCTTCAACAAAGAGGAAGGCAAAGAAAAACTTGACTTCCAGTCAAGAAAAGATTTTCCAAGGAATATTTTCACCCCACCATCTACAGACTTGCAAATTCTGATCACCATTATATAGTTAGACCGACTCCACCCCTCTTCCAATCACCCCCTCACCCGTATCAATCTATCACTTGCCAGGCTTTGTCTCGCCCCCACCTCTTTTTTTTAGGCTTTAACCCAGGCCATCAATCTGAAGAAGGGTCCTGACGTGAAATATCCTCTCTTGGCCCAAGATGGTGCCCAACACAGGTGACTGTGTGCTAGTCACAGATGTAGATCTGGAATCACGCATTACAATCGCTCCACTCTTTTAAATCTATCTGTAACGCTGAGAATGGCTTGACTGGAATCATGTATTGTCTTTCCGCTGACTGGTTAGCACACAACAAAAGCTTTTCACAGTACCCCAGTACATGTGACAATAAACTCAACTCAGCTGTCCATTCCCTCCATAGAAGCTGCCTGACATATCTCAAGATCCCAGCGTCTGCAGTTTCTTGTCTCTCATCAGTCACTTCCTAACCCACAAAACCAGAGGGGAAAGATGTCACCTTTGATCCCAATGGTCAGCCTAGTGTCTAATAGACCACAATGACCATGCAATAGTTCAATTTACAAACTCTGAATTTAAACTGAATTATATTTATTAAACAATTACAAATTTACCAGAAGGACATAACATAACTTCCTAAGCTTGCATACATTTGTACCCTCATTTCAGGATAAAAATTGCCCGTGGAAAGCACCAACATGTCTAAATAAACAGTTAGCAGCGAAGCTTCAGTATCTGAGTTATCACCATCTGAGATAGCTGGATCAAGAGAAGGCAATTACAAATGGAAGCAAGTCCTTCTTAAAACTTCTCCTTTGTGCTGCATCTCGACGTGTACCCATTTCTCTCCTTGCCCCCCCCCCCCCCCCCCCCCCCCCACCCCACCCCTTCCACTAGTTTCCCTTCCTCTGGCTTCACAATTTGTGCCTCTTCCATCCTTATCTTCATATCTCACACTTTTTGTCTTTCTTTTCCGGCTTTTGTTCAGCCATCTGCCAGACATACCAGACGTTATCCAGCCCCCATCTCTCTTCCACCTTTCTCTCACCCCCTGACCTGTGTCCCCCCCCCCCCCCCACCACCACCATCACTGAAGGAGGGGGGGGGGGAAGGAAAGGGAAAAAAAGGGCTTGTGGGGGATAAAGGGGGTGGGGCTTGTTAGAGGTCACCTAAAATTGGATTGGCCAGGTTCTGACTAGCCAGTCACTGATTTAGAGCTAGCCTAATTTATTTCTAGTCTCATTCATCTCTGTAGGTGTTGGATTAAAAAAATTAAAAGCTGTTCCCAAATAGCCTGTCAAGGGGATTCCCACTGTTCGAGTGTGACTCAGTACTTCTGCTTCATTTCAGTATGAATTAAGTAGCTGAATGGTAGAGACCATTGAGGATAAACCTGATTGATATAAGACCCAATGCGGAAAATACAGGAAGGAAGTTTCACACGGTCTGATAGCAATGGCTTAATTATATTAACCTTATTATTCCACTTTAAGCCCATACCTCTGGATAGCTCCCAACATTTTCAGTTTGTAATGGTAACTCGTTCTAAACTAAAGTGATTCTGAGCCAAATGAAGCTTGCTGAACCTAAGTGATGGTTACTTCATTCATAGGGAAACTGTTTGATTGTTTCAATGGAGGGTTCATGCTATCCAAGATGTTCCTTCTGCCAATGGTCCAACAGTCTGGCATCCCATCATGATCATAAATCACCAAGAGTAGAATGCCAGAGCTAAGAGAAGGTCCATGTTCTGATACTGTTTTCAACCCCAACACCCAGCATGGACAAGACCACATGGAACAGCACATTCAGTTTTGGGCTGTGTGTTTAGAAGATAGGCTTAAGATAGACACAAAAAGCTGGAGTAACTCAGTGGGTCAGACAGCATCGCTGAAGAAAAGGAATAGGTGACGTTTCGGGTCGTGACTTGTTTTGGAGTCAGTGCAGCAAAGTTCACAAGATTTATTCCTGGGACACTAGATTGTCCGTTGACTTGTGTTGCTTCCGTTGCATCCCAAGAACAAGGAACATTGCGGTCAGGCCTCGTCTTGAGCAGGTTTTGCTCGAATTATATATCTCTACTAAAGGCTCGCCACATCGTACTGGAGGACATCACCACACCTTTCCTGCAACCAGGTATCAGCCAGACCTGCAATCTGACGGCATGCAAGCTGCTGTCCAACTAATATTTTACATTGAAGGTACACAAAAATGCTGGAGAAACTCAGCGGGTGCAGCGGCATCTATGGAGCGAAGGAAATAGGCAACGTTTTGGGCCGAAACCCTTCTTCAAATTTATATTGTTGTACCATCACTTTATATTCTCCACTCTTCCTCCATAACCACTTTACTGACCAATGCTGCTGCCCTCGATGATTATTGGACATGTGAACCAAGGTCACACTGCCCTTCAGTGCTCCGAGTTCTTCCATTCCAGCATTGGTAGTCTTCCCATTGTTTTAAGATTAAACTCCATTTGCCATGGCTCACCTAAACTTGCCAACTCATTACTATCGGTCTGTAGCCAAAGACTACTCTCCTTATAATACACATTACCAATTTTAATGTGTAGGAAAGAACTGTAGATGATGGTTTATACTGAAGATAGACACAAAGTGCTGGAGTAACTCAGCAGGTCAGGCAGCATCTCTGGAGAAAAAGGATGGGTGACGTTTCAGGTTGGAACCCTTCTTCAGACTTATATCTTCATTCTTTTATCAACTGGTTCTTCGGACCAATTTTAACGTCACCCGAGACTTTACCAATACTTCCTCCTACATAATGCCTCCTCTATTGTTTGTGTAACAACCTACAAGGATCCCAGCTCCAATTCCTGCACTGCATGTGCTACAGCACTGGTCACAGGCTTCCAATCGCAAGGGAACCATCACCCTGTGTCCTATCACCACGCCAGGTCGCCCCATTGTCCAGCATCCCATGGCTTGTTATCTTTTTGGGTCCATCTTCCACTTAGAGCTTCCAAGGCCTGGCTGGAGACCACAGAATATATCAAATGCACTCCTTTCATCAACACACTTGGTCACCTCCTCAAATGGAGCCATACACAATCCCCCCTTAAAGCCATGCTTTGAGCTGACCTGTGGATTCCCAGTTGGAACCTCCTCCACTCCCCTCTGCACTATACAAATGGGGAAAAGTCGCATTTAGTATCTGAATTAATAAGGGAAATCTCATATAACATGGGATCAATTGGCAAACTGGACTCTAACAAGACAGTAAGGAAAATCAACCCACACGCAGTACAGTCTTGAAGAAGTCCAGGAGATCTCATTGAGGCGTACAAAATACTGAGAGATTATATATTCTGGTAATTGATCCTGTTTCTTTTGGTTGCAGAGTCTCACTATAAGGCATCAGTCATTTAGAACTAAACAGATACATTTCTTAATGTAGGTGATAATAAACCTTTGCAATTCTCTATCCCAGAGGGCTCAGTCATTTAGTTAATAGAAGAGATTTGTCAGTGCTGAGGGAATCAGGGGTTATGGGGATTGTGAGACACTGTTGTGGGTGCAGGGATTGAGATAGGGAAAAGTACTTGAATAACAAATATTACAGGAGATAGACACAACATGCTGGAGTAACTCAGCAGATCAGGCAGCATCTCTGGTGAAAAGGAATAGGCGATGTTTCAGGTCGAGACCCCTCCTCAGACTGAGAGTCGGGGAGAGGGAAACCTGATCTTTCTGAGAAACCAGGGTTTTCCTCCCCCGACTGAAGGAGGGTCTCGACCCGAAACATCATCCATTCCTTTTCTCCAGAGTTGCTCCCTGTCCCGCTGAGTTACTCCATCATTTTGTGTCCATCTTCGGTATAAACCAGCATCTACAGTTCCTTCCTGCAAATATAACAAAGGCCCCTTAGCTTTCCTGCTTTTTTGATTCATAAATATCCAGGAACTTTTATCTGTTACTGATTTTGAGCTATTGTGCAAAGTGGCCTGAAAAACTTTGAACAGAATCAGCTCTCCAGGCTTTTTATTTTTTTCGTAGAGAACAGAATGTTTTCACCTTGTTAGTTTGAGTAATTACAACCTTAACATGCCCTTCGCCAAACAAAGAACACCTAAATATCTAGGATAAGTTAGCTATAAATGCCAAGAAGCTAAATTATCCTAGTCAGTATTTTTAATTTTCAACTTCTTAATTGCCCCACTTTAGGTAGCTTTAATATAATAAAGATCTGCCCTGTGAATATTTAATAAGGTCATACATTTCCTGAAGAAATTCTATGGATTATTAAGTGAATTGTTTGTCTCCATTTATAACTTCCACTTTTCAATCCGTAAGTTGCGCTACCTTATCATTAAATAACAAATTAAAGCATGTTGCAATTAGGGATAAAACATTTTGAGGGAAGGATCATAAAAATACACTGCTCAATAGGCAGAGGCAACAAGTGGTTATAAACACACAAGAATCGTTTCTGGCAGAAAGGGAACAGGCTGGAAATACAAACAGGTCCACAAGTTGCGACATCCACGAGTAGGCTGGGACTTTATTCCTTGGAGCGCTGGAGGATGAGGGGGTGATCTTATTGAGGTGTATAAAATCACGAGAGGAATAGAACGGGTAGATGCACAGAGCCTCTTGCCCAGAGTAGGTGAATCGAGGACCAGAGGACATTGGTTTAAGGTGAAGGGGGAAAGATTTCATAGGAATCAGAGGGGAAACCTTTTCCATACAAAGGGTGGTGGGTGTATGGAACAAGCTGCCAGAGGAGGTAGTTGAGACAGGGATTATGCCAAGAAACTGTTACAGACAGGTACATGGATAGGACAGGTTTGGAGGGATATGGACCTACACTGGCAGGTGGTACCAGTGCAGCTGGGACATGTTGGCCATTGTGGGCAAGTTAGGAATGTATCACTCTATGACTTCAAGTTACCCTGATTGAAAACTGAAGGTACAAATAGAGGCAGGAGAGAATAAAATCTTTCCTCTTTCTAAAATATAATGCAAGTCCACAGAGGGTTGTACTCTCTAAACATCGGGGCTATCGTTTCACATTTGATGGGGGCTCGGAACATCAGGCAGCATCTGTGGAGGGAAATAGACAAACACTGCTTCGGGTCAGGACTCTTTATCTGAACCCGAAAAGTCATCTGTTTGTTTCCCTCCTCAGATGCTACTTGACCTTTTGAGTTCCTCCACAAGTTTATTTTTAGTATACAAATTAAAACGGCAGTTTCATACAATGTTTTTTTTTTTTTTTTTTAATTGTTGACTAATAAAAGGATTTGATGGGAGTTTTACTGGCATGGAGGGCAACATTGTCTGAAATACATAAAGTGTTGGTGTAACTCAGCGCGTCAGGCAGCGTCTCCTGAGAACATGATAGGTGACGTGTCTGAAGAAGGGTCCTGACCACAAATACCCAGACTTTAATTAGTATGAGTCTGAGTCTGAAGAAGGGTTTCGGCCCGAAACGTCGCCTATTTCCTTCGCTCCATAGATGCTGCTGCACCCGCTGAGTTTCCCCAGCAATTTTGTGTACCTTTAATTAGTATGGGGTCAGAGGTTGTGGGGAGAAGGCAGGAGAATGGGGTTAGGAGGGAGAGATAGATCAGCCATGATTGAATGGCGGAGTAGACTTGATGGGCCAAATGGCCTAATTCTGCTCCCATCACTTCTTACCAATGCATGTTCTCCAAAGCAGCTGACCCGCTAACTTACTCCAGCACTTTATCTATTTTTCTCTCCCAGTTTCTCGACTGCCAACCGCATAAATTAAACACACGTCTTTTTTGTCAATATTTCTCCCTTCGGGGAATATCACTGGTGTTGTTTATTTGCTCATTAACACATTGCTATTCGCGGGACCTCCGCATGGACAAATTGATCATTAAGTTGCTCTGCATCGTAATACCGGGGATCCCTGCAAAACGACTTCAGTGTTGGGATACCCCGAGATCGGAATTTGCAGTGGTTTATTATTCTCACGTGCACCGAGACACAGTGAAGAGTTTCTGTTTGCGTCCCATCCATTCAGTCATACACAAGTACAGCTGATACACAAGATCGTGACATAAATGTCAAATGGTTCTTTCTTCACATTACTTTGCTCTCAGCATATAACCCTATAAAATTGAATACTTGACTTACCTGAGCAGTTCCTGCTGTACACTCCATCAATATCTAGAACAAGGGTTCCCAGCCCAGCGGGTAAATTTCACCTACCCAGGGGGTAAATTTGTTGTTTCTGGACTTGTACATATTTTTTCTCATTGACTGACTGTGTTTGGTTCTGGTATCTGTTCATCATTAGTTGTTCATAAATAAGTGAAATAACATTGTTATGTGCTATTAAAGTTGCCAGGGGTAAACGGGACGAAAAAGGTTGGGAACCCCTGATTTAGATGGATTTTGACCCAAAATGTCACCTATTCCTTCGCTCCTGAGATGCTGCCTGTCCCACTGAGTTACTCCAGAATCTTGTGTCTATCTTCAGTTCAAACCAGCATCTGCAGTTCCTTTTTACACATTTCGTCTTCCTGAATATTAGTCTGAAGAAGGGCCCGACCTGAAACATCACCTATCCATGTTCTCCAGAGATGCTGCCTGACTCGCTATGTTACTCCAGCACTTTGTGTAAACCAGCATCTGCAGCACCTTGTTGGTGCATCAATATCTACCTTCTCTCCCCCATAACAATTAGATTCCAAAGTCAGATAAAATCGCAGCCAGCGCCATCAAAGACCCACGCTACTCTGGCTATCTCGCTACTACCATTGACAAGGTGGCAAAGATGCTTGAAAACAATGACTAAGCTCAAGAACAGTTTCTTCACAGCAACCATCAGGCTCTTGAACACTGCACACAGCAACTATGTTCTTCTGCTGTCTGCCTTCAATGACACTATGGACTTCATTTTCGCACCGTTATGGTTACCTAGTATTATAGTTAAGTTATTGTATTTTTGATTACCATATATTATCCGCATGTTATTGGTTTACAGGCCTGTTAAGCTGCAGCAAGAAATAATTTAATTGTTCCATTGCCAGTACGTATAACAACTAAACACACTTGATTTCTTGGGAGAAGGTAAACAAAATATCATTTGTCTCCTCAGATCAATTTTGGGACTACATTTACAAACTTCATCTTTTCCAAAGGCAGGTTGCAAGATCCATGCAGTCTCACTGGCAACTTCCGCATGTGTTTAATGCAAATAGCTTGAGGGTGTTCAAGAAGGAACTGCAGATGCTGGAATATCGAAGGTACACAAAAATGCTGGAGAAACTCAGCGGGTGCAGCAGCATCTATGGAGCGAAGGAAATAGGCGACGTTTCGGGCCGAAACCCTTCTTCAGACTGAATGGGCGAGGGTGTTATTTACTTAGGATAAATATTATCCACCTCGCTTTTGAAAGTGTGGCGAATTCAGACGTTTGAATGTACACTACGAACTCCAATAAAATTCAAACCACAAATGCTTAGGATGTACTCAGGATTGTGGGCGTTGCTTTGTTTCTGTAGTTTACTGTTTTTTTTAATTTGTTGAACAACTTTTTTTGTTTGTTTATTATATTATTTATTAAGTACTGTGTTTACAAACCTGTTGTGCTGCTGCAAGTAAAAATTTCATTGTTCTTCTCCGGTTAACATATGATGAGTGTTTGATGGCACTGGTCCTGTACTCGCTGGAGTATAGGAGGATGAGTGGACACCTCATTGAAATTCAGCAACTAGTAAAAGGCATATGACAATGAAACACTTTTGACACTGGAATCTTGTTTTGGCAATCGACATAGGAAGTGCTGGTGCTCTCCAATAAAGTGCTCCCCTAAATGCCTGACCTAGTTTGTTATGTTTCTTCTCTATTACGAGGTGTCTCTTCCACCTTTATTGACCACTATTATTTTATTAACGCTGTTGCTATATCTCCATAGAGAGCCTCAAATCAATCTTATTAAAACTGCCTGCATACAAGCTGCCGTTGACTGCACACCTTTGCCTGATTGAGTCAAATCTATTATTGCAGCCTCTGCTGCCTGCGGTGATTTCCCCCCATGCAAGGAACATCAAAAAACCCAGTTTGTCCTATTTGTGCGCTCAGCCCATCAACATTGTTGGCTTCCTGTTGGAATTATGATACTGCCAACAAAGATGATAGACTAAATGAGAAAATATGTAATAATGAGACAAAATTATTATTCTTATTGAGACGTCATGCAAGAGTCATAGTGCACGGAAACAGGCCCTTCAGCCAACCATGTTAACCATCAACCATTTCATTGACTCTAATCCTACATTTTGCTTCTCCGCACATTCCACCTCTAACCTGCAAGATACCATATGTACACGAATCCCATCTGCCCGTGTTTGTCATAAACCTATCCGTGTGCCTGTCCAAACATCTTCTAAATGTTATTGTACCAATTATTGTCCATTTTGCTATGTAAATATCATTTTAAAATATAAATTGTTAATTACGACTGACAACAAAAAATAAAATTAGGTTTTCAACGTTTGCCCAGCCAGCTTACTGCCTTCTAAAGTGAAAGTCTCAATCTTGCCTCAAGGGATGCACGGTGGCACAGCTGGTAACGCTACTGTCTCACAGCACCAGAGACTCTGTTCGATCCTAACCTCAAGTGCTGTCTGTGTGGAGTTTGCACATTTTCCCTGTTACTGTGTGGGTTTCCTCCCACATCCCTAAGACGTGCGGGTTTGCAGGTTAATTGATCCTCTGTAAATTGTCCCAAGTATGTAGGGGGTGGATGAGAAAGTGAGATAACATAAAATTAACGTGAATGGGTGATCAATCAGTGGGCCAAAGGGCCTGTTGCCATGCTGTATCTCCAAACTAAATCAAAAATCGCTTTACTGGCAAATTATGACCTCCGCTCCAGTCCATAGACCTTCCCCACAGTCTTAGTCCTCTACTCTAAATAAGTGTTAAACAAGAAAAATAATTTACTGTCATTATGACTGATAGATGATTAAATCCTGCTTTGAAGGCATCTGGCACAGAGCACAACTTCCCTTACAGCCTTGTTAATGCTCAACTGATTTAACTTCCATTATACGTCTCACCAGAGACCAGAACAAATTTAATATGCACATGCTGCAGTGTTTTGATTTTAACAAGAGTCTCTAATTTTTTTTAAACATTCCATAAGTCTGGTTTAGATCCACCTTTAAGAAATCAAAAATTAATATACACGAGATGACATCAAGAATAGATGGAACCAAATGTGATTATTATCTAAATCGCAATTGCATTTGATCCACCATGAAAGCCAGTTCGTGAATCTTATTAAATGGTAACAACAATGTCTACTCGATCATTCGGAGGCAGGCTTCTGTGGGTTGAGATTTACTAAATTGAGTAGATGAGGCTTTTCACGCTTCCTCTGTACAATGACAGGACCCGACAGATATCTCGGGTATAGGAAATATCCAGCTCTGTTTTTGTTCAAAGATGAACACAAAATGCTGGAATAACTCAGCTGGTCAGGACAGCATCTGTGGAGAAAAATAATTGGTAATATCTCGGGTCGGAACCCTTCTTCAGTCTGAAGAAGGTTCCAAGCTGTAAACATCACCTATTCTTTTTCTCCAGATATGCTGCCCTGATCCGCTGAGTTACTCCAGCATTGTGTCTATCTGGCATAAACCAGCATCTGCAGTTCCATCCTCCACATTTTGATTGTCTTTGATCAACTTGCTCCTGTTGCAATGGACAATGGTTTTTGTTGTACCGAGTACAGGAGAAATGATTTCATTGCAAAATCAAGATATTTCAATACAGAAAGATCAACTTCCAGGCAAAGTAAATGAATTTAAATATTGTCAGTAGAATTTAAGTAAACAACACTTCCTCCCTTGGTGTTAATTATGCATCACAGTGCCAGCAACGTTACTATATCCCTGTCTTAGAGTCTAAGCAAGTAATTTCAAATGAAGCATTTCTATGCCAACCCAAAACCACATCAACCAAAAAAATGTTTCATGTTTTCATGACTTGATAGCTTTGTTGCAAAACAGTAAAATATGTGATCATTTGTACCATTGACAATTTCCTCTTTACAGTCATGGCCTTTTATAATCGCTGGGTATGTCCCCGAATGTGTAGGAAGGAACTGCAGATGCTGGTTTAAAGTGAAGATACACAAAAAGCTGGAGTAACTCAGCGGGTCAGGCAGCATCTCTGGAGAGAAGGAAGGGGACACATTTCAGGTCAAGACACTTCTTCATTATGCAACAAGGTGCTTTTGGTTTAAATATATAGTGAATTAATGAACTGGTTGAGAATGGGTATGGCTATGATTGTTTGAGTACTGGAGTCGAGAATCAAGAGTGTTTAATTGCCACATGTACCAGCAAAGGCACAATTAAATTCTAGCTTGCTGCAGCTTCACAGGTTCATTAAAGCAATATCAGACAAATACATCTACAATAATCTATAATACAATAAGTTAATAATCAATACTACAAAAACAGACCATAACTGTGCAAAACTAAAGTAGGTAATGCAACCAAAAAGACAGTCTATAGTAGATTGTTACTGAGGTTGGGCTGTTGAGAGAGGTTCAGGGGACTGATGGTTGCTGGAAAGCAGCAGTTCCTGAACATGGAGGTCTCCATTCTCAGGCTGCTGCACTATCTTCTCAATGGTAGCCAGAAGAGAGCGTGGCCAGGGTGGTGTGTGGGTCTTTGATGATATTTGCTATCATTTTGATGCAGGACCTCTTGTACATAGATCCCTTCAACGGTGGAGGTTGATGTATGATGGTCCAGGCAATGTCCACTACTTTCTGCAACCTTCTTTGTTCCTGGGCATTTGAGTCACAGAACCAGGCCATGATGCAACCAGTCAGTATGCCCTCTGACATACTCCTGAAGAAGTTAGTTTTCTCCAATTCACCACACAGTCAAACTGTAACGACAGTAGAAGTGAGGCAGGGAATGCTGTTGACTCAGCTCCTATAACCTGGGTTCTATTCTGAAGTTGTGCTCTCTGTGTGGAGTTTGCATGTTCTTCCAGTAACTGTACGAGTGTCACCCAGGTACTCTGGATTCCTCCAATATCCTAAAGACTTGCTGGTTAGGTGGTTAGATTGATTGTTGTACATAATTTACGAGGATGTTGCCAGGACCCGAGGGCCAGAGCTCCAGGGAGAGGTTGGACAGACTAGGAGTTTATTCCTTGGAACACAGGAGGCAGAGGGGTAATTTCATCGAGGTTATTATAATCATGAGTGGAATAGATGCACAGAATATTTTACCTATGGTAGGGGCATCGAGAACCAGAGGACATAGAGTTAAGGTGAGATCGGAAAGATTTAATAGGAACCCGAGGGGGCAACTTTTTCCCACACAGAGTCGAGGCAGGAAAAATAACATTTAAAACGCATTTGGCCCATTCTTAGTCACGTGTGACCAAAAATATTAAAAAGTGTGGAAAACATCTCTAATGCTGAAAGCATTACAGGTTTGTTTTGTATTGTATATATGATTCATATTTTTTTCGAAGTTTATCAAGTGAAATATTTATGTTATGCTGACAATGTTTGTTTGGGGTCAGAGGTCAAATATGACTTGTCACGTGTGTGACCTCATACAGAAGCAATTTTCCATAACTCAGTTTTATCTTACAAACTCTTGTGAATTTTAAAAAGCTAGAATGGTCATATCTTTAGCAGACATGCATTAGTTCTGTAGGTAGGAAAATGGCAATGAATAAGATTAATCTCTTACAAGAATGTTTTAATGTATTACTTTATGTGATGCCATTTGTAATGTGTGTGTGACATTTTGGTTCACTTTCCAAAGAATGGCTCATTTATGCAGGTGGATAAATAGGAATAGAGGGATATGGGCCGAACATAGGTAAATGGGACTAGCTTAGATGGGGCACCTTGGTCAGCATGAATAAGTTGGGCCGAAAGACCCGTTTCCATGCTCTATGACACTCAAGGGCATCAGCTTAAATGAGAGGGGAGAGATTTAAGAAGGAACTCAGACACAACCTTTTCACTTGGAGGATAGTTTGTATTTGGAGAAATCAGAGGAAGCTATACAAGCAAATGCTTTCAGAAAACATTTGGAAAGATATTCAGGATGGACAGATGTTCATGAATGGTTTTGGGATTATGGGCCAATTGCATGCAAATGTGTCAGCCCAGAATACAAACATAGTCAGCATTTTCAAGTTAAGCCAAAAGACCTGTTCCCATGCTATACATTCCAGACTCCCCACTGTAGGTGTGTGGGAGGAGTTAAGAGTCATACAGCATAAAAAACAGGCCTTTGAACCAACCCATCCATGCCAACCAAGATGTCCCATCTATGCTAGTCCCATTTGTCCAATATCACTCCAAAGTTTTCCTATCCATGTACCTGTCCAAGTGTCTTTTAAACACTGTTGTAGTATCCGCTACTTCTACCTCCTCTGGCACCTCGTTCCACACACCCACCACCCTCCGAGTGAAAAAGATGGATCTCAGGTTCTTATTAAATCTTGTTCATCCCACCTTCAACTTGTGTACTCTTGTTTTTGATTCACCTACCATGGGTAAAAGATGATGGATATATACGAGAGGATAGATTACAGAGAAATGGGATTGACAGGATTTCGCCAAGAGCTGGCATAGGCTTGATGGGCTGATTGGCCTTGCTATTGGTGGGAAATCTAGGTTACATGAAAAACTAGCAAAGTATTCACTGCACTGAAGGCTATTGCCTGGGGCAGTGAATGCATGGATTGATTGTATCGCTAAGTGCCGATTTCCCAGAAACAGGCCATTATCCATCTATGAAAAAACTCACAACAGAGGGATTTCTTTCTATTAAGGAACACACAAATTATCAACACATGTGGAGTCTGTCACCTTCATAAAAAGGTTTCAGCTCCAAGGAAGCAGCCGAGAGAAAGGAACTTGCAGCACTTATGCTTTCTTTCGTGATCTTGCCCTGATATAGTGTGGAAATCTGTGCAGCAACTGGTTTGGACATAGCAGGCTCCCAAATTGATAATCACACCATGGATTATTAATCTCCTACATTCTGTAATATAGGGAAGGCCGAGCGAGGCGCTTTAAACGAAAAGAAAGCCACTTTTATTCAAGAAAATTTAAAAGAGACTTGGACAGGTAGGATAGGAAAGGTTTAGAGAAACATGGACCAAAGGCATTGACCAGAGTGTCTCTCAGTTCATCTTAATTCTTGCCCTTCTCACCTTAAACATATGTCCCCTTGTTTTTTGATTCCCTTACACTGGGACTTGCTTAGATGGGGCATCTTGGTCAGCATGGACCCATTTACATGCCGTGTGGCACTATAACACTTTATTTAGGGAGATTTGTTTAGGTGGTAGCTTTGGCTTAATGCTGCACTTATCTCAATGTCAGAAGACTAGGGACCTATTCCATCGCTGTACTGTTCCATGGTCTCATTGTGCCAAAACATTCTGTTAAAGAGACCACAGAAGAAATTAAAATGTTCCCTGGGAGTTATTGTCTACCATTGTCTTTCAAGTTGCTGATCAGGTTTATAAATGAATTGGATCATAGAATGATTATGGACAAGAGTCCATCCACATCATCAGATGTAGGCCAGCTCCTATTGAGCTATCTGCCCCTCATCTCTTCCAGCTTTCTTCCCCTCCATCCCCTTCCACAATCAGTCTGAAGTTGGGTCCCAACCCTCTCACCTTTTCCATGTTCTCCAGAGATGCTGCCTGACCTGCAAGTTACTCCAGCATTTTGTCTCTTATTTTGTGAACCAGCATCAGCATTTCCTTATTTCAACATTCCCCTCTGGTCAAAGTTGCTCCAGTTCCCTAAAGATTAGGTTTAGGTTTATTATTATCATGTGGTGAATCTACGGAATTCATTGCCAAAGACGGCTGTGGAGGGTGAGTCAATGGATATTTTTCAAGGCGAAGATGGACAGATTCTTGATTAGTACGGGTGTCAGGGGTTATGGGGAGAAGGCGGGAGAATGGGGTTGAAAGGGAAAGACAGATCAGCCATGATTGACTGGCGGAGTAGACTTGGCAGAATGGCCTAATCTTGCTCCTAGAACATGAATATACCAGGGTATAGTGGAAAGCTTTGTTTTCCATGCTATCCAATCAATACAGATACCACACATAAATACAACCAAGCCAAGCACAAGTAACAGAGCAAAGTGAATGATACAAAGTGCAGAATATAGCTCTCAGCATTGTAACGCAACAGTTCCAAAGACAAAGTCCAATGCCCGCAACGATGCAGAGGTGAATCAGCCCTTGCTGAATTTTCTATTACAAGTTGCTCCTGGTGTGGGTGGGTGCTGCAGGAATTGGGATGGGGATGGGTTGAAATTTGGGGATGGGGGGGGGGGGGGGGGGGGAACAGAATAGGTACAGGGAAAAATGGTTGGAGAGAGAGAGACAGAATAGATACCGAGGGAAAAAATGGTAGGAGAAAGGGACTGGTGGGGTGGCTCTGAGCCAGGACAATCTTGATGGGCTGAATGGCCTCATTCTAGCTCATGAGATGTATGAATGAGAGCTGCACAGACTCTGAGCAGCTTTCTTAATTAAGTTATACAATCTTTATTTGAACCATGCACTGGCAGACTTCCATCAGTATTTTTGAGTGGGGTTTAAATTCTGCTCTTTGTTAGATTTGGCCCTTTGACCAACAAGCATTAAACCTCTGGACCTCTGGCAGTCATTTGCTGCAGCACAGCTTCTGTGAACTGCAGCTCCCTCCAAAACAGTGACATTGTCAAATAAGTGCTGACAGAATATTAACGTGCGCTGTCAGAACCAATGTTGTGAATCCCAACTGATTGAAGTCACAGCTCAGGCCCCACAATGCGAAAAACAGCTCTGCAATTTTACCATTTAAACCAAACACAAACTGCAAAGGGCCCCCACTGAAGATATTAGTATTAGATTACTCTGTCCAAAGCTCATCAACAACAAATGTGCATCATGAAGACTCATTTTGGCAGAGGATCACAAGGCCCTTGTTTGTTTTCATAGCTTCTGGTCACAGAATCCATTACCATTAAGGGCCACGCTACAGACAAGGTCAGACACCCACTGGTTTATTTCCAGTCGTTAATCTTGCTTCTGGGTCTGGTTCTTTCTTCTGGCGTCAGGGAAGTGAAGAGACCACAAATGTCAGCCATAGCTCGAGGTCACTCAATCTTCTTGGATGTGTAAACAGCCGATAATGTCAGGTTTTTCATTACATCCTTCCACTAGATTTAAAAACACATCATCTCTCCATCAACTACTAGCAGCTCAGAACAAACTGCACAACGCAACCTCCAAAATCTATCAACCACAGAACCGAAGAGTTCACTTAACAATGTCCTAACACAACGACAAATCCCAAAGTAGCATGATTTTGAAATTGTAAGGATGAAGCTCATCGTGAAACAAAATTCAAACCAATTTATTTGTATACACTTAATAGTCCACTCTTCCACACAATTATCTTGTCTGTCAGTGCCGTGAGATAAGCAGTTCAATGTCACACCATTGATTTCTGTAAATTTAACGAATACCAGTTTATATCGTTCTGTTCATGTTAACAAAGTTTTAAATATTATTTATCTATAGTTTCACTCCCAAGCTTTGTAAACCAAAAAAACTAAGCTACAAGGCAATCATATTAGGAAACCAAAACACTTCTGAGAATGTCATAACTTCCATAAGCATCCCTTCCAGGATATCCCAAATTCCTAACTTCCAATGAGGTGTCGTTGCGGCCTCATCATTGATGTCATGTCACATGAAGTAGGATCCCAACCCGAAATGTTCACCGGTCCATACCCTCCATAGATGCTGCCCGACCTGCTGAGTACCTCCAACGCTGTTTTGTTCAAGATTGTAGCATCGGCAGCTGCTTGTGGCTCCACCAAATAGTGTGTTGGATTTTATTTTTAAATTCAAACACCAAATTGTACCATCCGTTAGGAATAATGAAACGCCCCAAATCTGATACAGAATTTCATTACTCAATCCACTTGCATACAAAATAAATTCCCTCTTCTCCCATAACTACAAAATCAGTTAATTATTAGACAGGAACTAGTTTTAAGTAGGAATGGTACCCACCTGCTCAATCAAGAGGGGTAGGGATCAGAATGTGTAGTGACTAGAAGGGAGCACAGTACATGCTAGAATTTCCCCCTTTTTCTAAGGCACATTTTTCTATGGTTGCCGCATACCCCTCCAAATCAATTACGTGTCATTCTTTGGTCCTTCAAGACGACTCAAAATAGTCCCGGAGAACGACAATGTATAGGACACCACCCTGCTGTACATCACAATGTCTGCTTCGAGAAGAAACGGTCTGGCTTAAAGCCAATCAATGTTCAACAGACAAGCTTGTATTGCATTCCCCATGGGAACACAGAAACAGGAGACTGCCATTTAACCCCTTGTGATTGCAAGATCATTCAGCAAGATCATGACCTGTATGCGATCCAACCCCATACATCTGCGTTTTTACAGACATTTCTTAACAACTCTGGCATTTGAGATTTATAAATCACCTAACCCTAGCTTGAAGATACATTTTTTACATGGAAGTTCCAATTTTTTCTCAGCTTCTTAAGGATGAAGCATTGTCAAACTTTATTCCTGAATGGCCTGCATCTTCTGTTCCCAACTGAGAGACCCATCGTCCAGCAGAAATTAGACTTCCAGCTATATTTTGCCAGTAAGCAGAATATAGTTTCTTCTTCCCTCTAATCAGTTCTCTATAATATCTTGAAAGCCAGAATCATCAAACCTTTGAAATTCCAGGAAGTTCAGGGCCTGTCCCACTTGGCCGTCATTTACGCGACAGGCCGGTGGCACGGTCGCACGCAACGGTCGCGCGCGTCATCACGCGTCCGCACAGCCGTCTGGAGCGTGTGACGTCATTTGAAGATAGACACAAAATGCAGGAGTAACTCAGCGGGACCGGCAGCATCTCTGGAGAGAAGGAATGGATGATGTTTCACCTCTTGACCTGAAACGTCACCCATTGCTTCTCTCCAGAGAAGCTGCCGGTCCCGCTGAGTTACTCCTGCATTTTGTGTCTATCTCCAATCGTCTTGGCCTCGCTCTGGGAGTAGGAGTGGGGGCGGATCCAGGTCCGCAACGGCTGTGAGCCCCAGGCCGAGCTCAGTGATCGCTTGCCTGCTTCTGCTGCTGCTGGAGGTGAGACATTGTGCTGCGCCAGCGTGTCCCACTTGACTGTCATTTACGCGACAGGCCGGTGGCGTGTGCAGAACGAAATCCTGGAGCGCTGCGCGATACTGCGCGCAACTCCACACTCCTCCACGCCACTCCATGCGCCCATCCCGTGCTACCCACACGCTACCAGGTCGCGAAATGGCGCGTAAATGACGGCCAAGTGTGACAGGCCCATCTCACGTTACAATTCTGTAGTTTCACTTTACTCTTCAACCCAAGTGCCACTCTGGTTAACAACAATGAATGAGAGGTTAGCTACTAACCCCAACATAATCCATGGATGGGGTGGCTTTAGGTTGGGCTGGGCACATGCATTCTCATGCCACACTGTTTCAGTTACACCATGACACATTCCATCCAGGCCCAGGTTATTTTCTGGGGCTAATTGCCTGCCAATGCTGTTTTTGACCGATCTTTGCTCTTTCGTTCTCAAACAGTTTGAAAGTGTTCCAATAGGCAGCGATGGTTGGGTTAAATGCTGAACGATGTGGTGGGACTGAGTTTCAGTTTTATACTGGAGAAGTATAATCAAGAATTGCTCTCAGAACAAAATAACTGACACAATGGCGCTGCTGGTAGAACTACTGCCTCACAGCACCAGAGACCCGGGTTCAACCCTGACCTAAGTGTAGAGTTTGCATGTTCTCCCCATGACCGCACAAGTCTCCTCTGGGTGCTCCAGTTTCCTCCCACATTCCAAAGATGTGCAGGTTTACTGGTTAATTGGCCTCTGTAAACTGCCCCCGGTATGCAGAGAGTATATGAGAGAATGGGATCACAGAACTAGTGTGAACAGGTGATCAATGGTCAGTTTGGCCGCGGTGGATCGAAGGGCCTGTTTCCATGCTGTATCTTTCAATCAATAGAAGTTTGGTCTGATCTGGGCTGTGTACAGCTCCCATGTACTCCCTTCCTCTTGGCTGACAGCACAGCATCTCAATAATCTTACTGCTTATTTTCTTCATCTATACATGACACCCCCCTGCACCTATACTGCTTAAATCCAAGACAGCCTTCCTCTGCATATCCATTTCCAAAGTAACGTTTAAGTGGTTCTCCAGTTCCTGTTATAAACAGTTCTACCTGCTATGCAAGTAGTATTCACAATTCATCTCTCGTGTTATAATCACGTTACAGTAGATTACATGGTATAGATCACATGTTCTAGTAGAACTATCTATCACGCCTACTTTCCACAATCCAGTGTTAAATTCTGATAATTATCCAAGAACCTCTGACGAAGCAACGATGAAAAGATGCTCAGGTTTAACGATCAGGCATTGACTAACGAACTTTTCATCACTATATTCCTGCGGAACTACTTACAAAACATGAGCGAACTTACTGAGGGGAGGCTGGTGGGAAACAAGACAGAAATGAAATTATGACATAAAGAATGACCCAATTCCACTCCCATCACATGACATCTCCAAGTGTCTTCGGATTCCATTGCCTCCGACATTTCACGAGTCAGGAGTGTTTTATTGTCTTATGTACCGAAACGGAGCAATTTAATTCTTACTTGCAATAGCAGCACAACAAGGTTGTAAACTATAAAGTAATAATAATGTCATAACCAAACAAGTTCAATAAATTAAAAACCTGATATAATGCAAAAACACCCATTGCCCGAGATCCGCAGTGCAACCAAGGTAGTTCTTAATTCGGAATTTAGAATGTTCAGTAGCCTGATGCTTGTTAGGAAGAAACTATTCTTGAATGTTACAGTTTTCAGTACTCTGTACCTTCTTTCCAATGGCAGCAGTGAAATGAGAGCATGGCTGGGGTGGTGTGGGTCCTTGATGATGCTGGCACCTCTTATAGATCCTTCAATGCTGGTTTGGTCAGTATCCATGACGGACCGGGCAGTGGTCACCATGTTTTGTAACCTCCTTCGTTCCTATGCAATTGAGTTCATTATAATGGAAACAATTCTACTCTTTTCAGGATTCAAAATGGATATCACTTTGCCTTTCGTGAATGCCTTGGCAAAGATTAACCCATTCACTTCACTTTATTGCCTTCCCTCAGTGGAAAACGTTGATTCCGCTGTGTGGGGATGTTCATGTTGAATTCTATCGTGTGTTGTGTTCTTTTTATTCGTATGGCTGTATGGTAACTCAAATCTCACTGTACCAATTGGTGCATGTGACAATAATTGCAAGTTGAACTAATCTATTAACCTGTGTGCAAGTTAATGCTTATGTCCATAATGCGTATGTATAAATGCCAATATTCTCCAACAGCCAAACTAGTTTTGAACTTCTTTAACTTGCAAGCTCTGCTCCTCTTTGTTCTATTCAGGTAAACTATATCTCCATATAAATATCACCCCCCACATCTTCAGTTCCTTTAGAAACTAACTTCCTTCAAACCAGGTGTTAGACTACGTTTCTTTACAGAAAGAAAATTCCATTCTTTAAACCACTTTTAAGCAAGTGATTAATCCACTTATAAAACCTTTCCAAAATTCCACGAGCTGATTTACGCAGTTTTAATGATGGGGAAATTATTGACACTCCCCTCATTACCTTTGAGATTGACAGCAACCCCCGTACTTCTCAACCAAGTGAAGGAGGTGAATAAAAATAGATAATGCTGGGAAGTCCAGAAACCAAACATGAGGAAAGGGGTAGCCCACACCAGAGAGACTGCTTCCTACTCATGTGTAGCTTTCCTCTAGGTTACTGTTATTGCTTCACCATTACTGTAGAAGCCAGGCCAGGATCTTCGTAGGACCTCGTGGGAGAACTTGCATTTTCCAGAATCCTAAATAAAGCCTTATCTTCAGCCTTGTAAAAAGGTACAATGATTTGTTTTGTATTGAATTGTCTTTTGGAGACAACAAAGTATCCTTGCGTTTTGAAAAATAGCTTCACGCCACTGTGAATTTTTAAGGACTGGTGTTGCACACAAGCCCCAGATCTTTCTCTTCAATTACTGTCTTCAGTTTGATTCCCAGGAAAAGAGCAGCATCGTGCACTTGGGCCACGCCAACACTAAAGGCAAATATTATTTGGCAGCAGAAATAGACTTCAAGTTGGGATCAGTTTGCATTAAGGTGGATAGCTTCACATCTTCTGCAAATGTGCGCATCAAGGTCCCAAGACAGAGCTCATCACCAATTCGCAAGACAACATTAGTAGCCGGGTTCTAAGCACATCCACATCCACTGACAAATTTCTGCCCGAGGCACTCAAACTCTAATCAATCCACTGTGGAGAATCTCCACTGCTTCTGCAACTGTCTGTCTTGGGGAGAAGCCTTTTGGAAGGCACGATATCAAAAACTTTACGTTTCAAATAGACAATGTAGACTAAGTAACTACAGCAAAAATTCAAAGGAAAACAAACTTGCAGTTTCCAAGCAAATGTGTCAACCCCAAGGGGTAATGCTGCTCCTATATGCGTCAGCCAGCCACTTGCTGGGTAATCTTGCTTTGAATCTCCCACTGCTAACCAATTAAAAAGAAATTAACAAATTCACTACTCTTTCTGGTAACTCAGGAGATCATCAATGAATCTGTAAAACTAGCCCACATTTCCCCTCTCATTTCCCTTCAACACGGCACTTTGCAAACAGAAACTGACAGAAAAACACAAGCACCTTCTTTCTCTGTAGCAACTCCTATCGAAGCAGTAAAAAAGTTTCACCAAATGATAAGAAATGAAACCACTTTGGCAAGGCAGTTATCGTGCAATTGTTCTTCACTAATACTCACGACCTTCCTTCAATCTGACAACTACCTCATTGATTTTTTTTTTCTACCCCATTGATAAAAAGGCACCAAATACCCTCAGGCACAGACACTGCTGATATGCCAGGTGCTTCCTATTTTCAATTTTTGGTTCACATTTCTACCACTGGCATTTCTTTGCTTGAATTACGATTCAAATCGCTGCCAGGTCTGTTCCTGTCATGCCCACCCTGAAGAAGGTTAGCTCTTCACTCCACTTCCTTTACCTGGTTCACACCCAGTTATTTTAGGGTAAAACACTCTTCCACAACCACATCACTTAACATGTGTAAGAAGGAGCTGCAGATGCTGGTTTACACCGAAGGTGGACACAAAATGCTGGAGTAACTCAGCGGGACAGGCAGCATCTCTGGAGAGAAAGAATGGCTGACGTTTTGGGTCGAGACCCTTCCTCAGACAGAGTCAGGTTAGAGGGAAACTAGTGACAGGGATGGGCAGGGTGTGAAAACAACAGATCAAAGCAGACGATAAGGAAATGTAAAATGGTTTATTGTTGGCTATGGGGAAGATGACAACCAGACATACAAATAGTGAAATGAATCAGGAGGACAGTGAAACTAGTCAGCGAACCAGGGTGGAGGAGGGATGGAGAAAGTGAAAGCAAGGGTTACTCCAGTTAGAAGTCAATATTCATACCGCTGGATTGTAAGCTGCCCGAGCGAAATAAGAGTTGCTATTCCACTTAACTTGGTTGGGAACAAACTGCTGATGCTGGTTTACAGCAAAGATGGACACAAAAAAGCTGGAGTAACTCAGTGGGACAGGAAGGATCTCTTGAGAAAAAGAATAGGAGTCGATTTGGGTCGAGACCCTTCTTTAGACTGTCAGGGGAACCGAGAGATATGAGGTTTGCTTATATCGTACACAGGTACACAGAACAAATTAATAAAAGATATTCAAAAAGACAGATTAAAGGCCTAATTCTGGTCCTATAACTTAGGAACTTAGGGCAGCACATGTATAAAGTTTCCAGAATCCAAAGCTGTCTGGAGCTGCAGTTCCATTTTTATTATTTATCACCGCCCGTATTATATTCTCCCCCCGTTTTTATTCAGCCAACAACCGTCAATTTCAACAACTCGTGAATTATCATAGTCAAGTTTATAGGTAGACAAAAATGCTGGAGAAACTCAGCAGGTGAGGCAGCATGTATGGAGCGAAGGGTTTCTGGTGGAGACCCTTCTTCAACGTCTCGACCCGAAACGTTGCCTATTTCCTTCGCTCCATAGATGCTGCCTCACCCGCTGAGTTTCTCCAGCATTTTTGTCTACCTTTGATTTTCCAGCAGCTGCAGTTCCTTCTTAAACACAATGGTCAAGTTTATTGTCATATCATATGCATCAGTGCAGTACAATGGAAGATTTTGCAGCAGCAACACAGGCATGTAGACTCAGACAAACACACACAAAACAATGTATAACAGTGTAAAAGGAAGACGATGGTGAAGACACTAGTGGGGAAAAAAATAACTAGAAAAGTGAAACCAGAAGTACATAATAGTGGACGAGGTGGAGGGTAGTGTTCCATTGTCGAGGTAGCATTGGGGTTGTGTAGGTCGGTTCAAGAACCTGTTGCAGGAAAGTAGTTGTTCTTGAACCTGATGGTGTGGGACCTCAGGCTTCTCTACCTCCTTGCAGGACCATGGCAGTCAGGGCATGGTCCAGATGGTGAGGATCCTTAATGATAGATACTGCCTTATAGAGGCAGCACCTCACGTATATGCTTCAGATCAAGAGGAAGTCTGTGCCCACAATGGACTGGGCAGAATCTACCACTCTCTGCCGTCTCTTTAGTTGTGTAGGGATGCACAAACTATTTGCATTTTTACTGAGATGCGTAGGTGGAAGAAGCCAAGCAGATGGTTTACTGCAAGATACTTGTTGAAGGAGAGAATCTTACCCCTCCGTTTCTTCCCTAGGATCATCCTGGCGTAGAGGGATTTCATGGCAGGGGGAATAGGAAAAAAAAATGCACATATCAAAACAGCCAAAGAAATTTGTTCATTTGATAGTTAGATTGATTGATGGAAAGATACAGCATGGAAACAGGCCCTTTGGATCACGCTGAACAGCAATCACCCACTCACACACCAGCTCAATGTTATCCCAATTTCTCATCCACCCCCTGCACACTAGGGGCAATTAACCTACAAACTCGTGTCTTTTAGATGCGGGGGGGAAACTAGAGCACTCCGAGGAACCCACGTGGTCGCAGGAGAACATGCAAACTCCACACAGACTGCACCCAAGGTCAGGATCGTTCGACCCTGGGTCTCTGGAGCTGTGAGGCAGCTCCCAACAATCGACTGGAAGAGACAAGGAACTGCAGGTGCTGGAATTTTGAGTGAAGAGTCTTCTGTCCATTCCCTTCAGAGACGCTGCCTGACCCGCTGAGTTACTCCAGCACTTTGTGATTCAATCTGCTAGAGGAACTCAGTAGGTTGCACATCACCTGTAAGGGAGGGAGGGGGGGGGGAAGAAAGGGCTGATCGGCATTTCAGGTCAAAACCCTGCAGTCCATTTCTGTTCCACCCGGAGATACTGCTTGGCGCACAGAATTTACCAGCAAATAGTTTGATGCTCCAGATTCCATCGTCCGCAGTCTCTTGTGTCTCCACCGTAGACTGAGTCGTTGCTGCATCAGAGCTGATGCGTTTGATGTGGACTTGGTGCATAAAATAATTACAGAAACATTCCAATTCCCAAAACAAAATCCTTCTCCTTGATGAGCAAAAAGTCTCCAGAAATAAAAACACATAATTATTCATGTACAAGTAGGCTAATAATAACAGCCAGCACTACATTTAAAGCAAGCACAAAGAAAATACTCAGATTAAAAACATATAATCCTGTTCATAAAAGATTGTCGTAATTCTTTAGGGAAAGCTTTTAACAGTAAGTCTCAAGAGACGGCGTGGTATTAACTAAACTGACTTTCGCTCTTCAGAATAAGATAACCTGATCTATCAACAGTCAGACCAAGGGCTTTTCTGTAATAAAAATGAACTGCTGATGCTGGTTAATACCAGGCAGCATTTCTGGAGAAAATAGAGAGGTGACGTTTCAGGTTGGGACCCGTCCTCAGACTGCAGGCAACTTCTTAAATCCGAAGAGAGGTCCAACCTGAAACGCCTGTATTCTCCAGAAATGCTGCCTGACCCGCTGCGTTAGTTCAGCAGTTTGTCTATCCAAGGTCTTTCCTGGCCCGGTTTCACAAAATAACAGAGCAGGACGTTGTCTTCAGGCAAACAAACGTGCTGTTAAAAGGAAACCGCAAAGTAGGACACCTTGCTCTGCAGTGAGCAGGTTTCACCATTGGATATGCAAATATAAGCAAAGCGATCAAAGCTGCGAAGATTTCTGTAGCCAATTCATCCTCTTTTCAAATCCAAAGGGAACGGCATAAAACAACCTTGTGAAGGGGGTTTCAGTAGGAACGAGAGAGCAACAGAACTAGATTATGGATTATACTGCAATACTCATGAATTACTGCAACTAATCTTTAGTTTAAAGATACAGCATGGAAACAGGCCCTTTGGCCCACCGAGTCCACGCCGATCATCTATCATTCGTCAACACTAGTTCTATGTTTTCCCACTTTCACATCCACCCCATATACACCAGGGGCAATTTACAGAAGGCAATTAACCTACAAACTTGCACATCTTTAGGATGAGGGAGGACACTGGAAGAAACCCAAAGCGGTCGCAGGGAGATCGTACAAACTCCACACAGACAGCACCCAAGGTCAGGATTGAACCCAGGTTTCCAGCGCAGTGAGGCAGCAGCTCCACCAGCTAGCCCTCGTCCCCATTCCCTTTCCCCCTCCTAACTATCTCTCTACACAAATGCCATTTTTCATTCATCTCGAGTCTATTAACACATATTTTCCCATTCATTTTGGTGGATTAATTGATTGGATGACAGTTTACCATCAAAGTTAGACATTTAGGCAAAAAAATTTCCGCGGGAATCTGATATGGTGCAATTGTTTGGGGGGGTTTGGGTTGAAGTAAAAAGTTGAAGTCTCCCCTCCTCTCTCTTCCCACCTCTCCCCCCCTCTCTCCCCCCCCCTCTCGCTCCCTCCCCCCTCTACCCCCCTCTCCTCCCCCCTCCCCTCCCCTCCCCCCCCCTCTCTCTCTCCCCTCTTTTTCTCCCCCTCCCCCTCCTCCCCTCCCCTAAACCCCCTCCCCTCCACACCCCCTACCCCCTTCACTCCACCCTCCCCCTCCCTGCTCTCCCCCCTCCCCTCACCCCACCCCCTCTCTCTCCCCCTCACTCAGCACCCCCTCTCTCTCCCCCCTCTTCCCCCTCTCCTCTCCCCCCTCTTTCTCTCCCCCTCTCTCCTCCCCTCCCTCTCCCCCCTCACCCACCCTCCCTCTTCTCCTCCCCTCCACCCCCTCTCTCTCGGTCTCTGCCTCTCTATCTGTCTCTGCCCCTTCTCTCTCTGCCCTCACTCTCTACCCCCGCCCCCACCCCTCTCTAGATGTGACTGCAAGTTGGGGGCTATGCGTCAGTAGATAGGGTGCTTATGGGGTAAAAGGAGCAAATTAATAATATTAATATAATATCAAGGGGGGTAATTAGCGTGTGTGGGGGGGGGAGGGGGGGATAGTTAGTGTGTGTGACGCTGCATGCCGCCTCCCCCCCCACAACCGCACGTTGGGGGAACAGACCCACGGGCCTGCAATTGGTCTAGTAATTTTATAAACTTCCATCAGGTCACCTCTCAGCCTCAAACACTCCAAAGAAAGCAGTCCAAGTTTGTCTGACCCCTCCTTATAACAAGTACACCACAATCTTTGCTGCTTGGTCTGATCCATTAACCACAAGGGAAAAGAAAGGGACCAGGAAATAGACTGGAGATTTGGCAAGAGGAGCTCAAGCCTATCATTATAGAAAGCTTTCTTCAACAATCAATGACATTCAAATTCATTAAACATTAAGCACCCCAAGTTTATGAATTTAGCTTGTGAATTGTAACGTTCGGTTTCTCTTCAAAGATAGATATTCCAAAGAGTAAAATTGATGAATAGTTTACGTGCATTCTCAATTTTATTAAAGGAAGATTTTACAAGTAATGATTTTGTAATCTGACAATGATGGATTTTGCAAATGCAACAGATTTAACAATAATTCATTTTTTCTCCCCCGATTGAATACAATATCCTAATAACCCAATGTTCTCCTAATGAAAGCCAACAGAGGCCTCAGCCCGAACATCAAAAGGCAAATGTGCACAGATACACAAATAGAGAAACATTAGGCTGTTTAAAATATTTTTAGAGTACCAGTTTTGTGTCTGCTGTAGAGTTTGTGCCATATAAAGTCTAAAAATACACAACAAATCAGGGCATTCTCACAGCTAAAGGCAAGCTGTACAAATGCAAGTCTGCTCATTCTGATGTTGCACAAGGTTACAAACAAGTTTCAGCAAATTACTTACACAAAAGAGACTGCAGATGCTGGTGTACAAACAAAGACAAAGTGCTGGAGTAAAGCCCCTGTCCCACTTACATGTCCTTGACACGCTAATTACGCGACCTCGTGGTCGCGTTGAGGCGCGACGGTTCTGCGAAGGTCGCGCACGATTTCATGCACCTGCACAGCCGTCTGGAGCGTGTGACATCATATTAAGATGGACACAAAATGCTGGAGTAACTCAGCGGGACCGGCAACATCTCTGGAGAGAAGCAATGGGTGACGTTTCATGTCGAGACTCTTCTTCAGTCTGAAAGAAGGGTCTTGACCCGAAACGTCACGCATTGCTTCTCTCCAGAGATGCTGCCGGTCCCGCTGAGTTACTCCAGCATTTTGTGTCCATCTTCAATTTTCTTGGCCCCGCTCTGGGAGTAGGAGTGGGGGCAGATCCGGACCGCAACGGCTGTGAGCCCCAGGCCGAGCTCGGCGATCGTTTGCTTGCTTCTGCCGCTGTTTTTTTTTTTTTTTGTTGTTTTTTTTTAATTTATTCAATTATTAAAAATAATATTACACTACAATAAAACAAGCCAGAACCCACCACCATAATACAATACAAACATGTATCCATAATAAACTACTATACAACTATGATACAATCCTTATTGAGGATACATTCAACACCCTGCGGAACCCAGCGGTCCCGGAACTCCCTCAGGGTGCCCGCAGACAGGGCGTATTCCCTTTCTAATCCCACCCGGGCACGGACGTAACCCCGGAAAAGGGGCAGGCAGCTGGCTCGGGTAGAGTCCTCCACCGTCTGGCGCCGTGACTCGCGGATGGCCAGCTTGGCCAGGCCCAGGAGCAACCCAACCAGGACATCTTCAGCCCTACCCTCTCCCCTACGCACAGGGTGTCCAAAGATGAGGATGGTGGGTGAAAAATGCAGCCAGAAGGCAAGGAGCAGCCCCTTTAGATATTCAAACAGTGGCTGCAGCCTCACACACTCCATGTACACGTGGTACACAGACTCTTCCAGCCCGCAAAAGTGGCAGGCGGCTGGCGAGTCTGTGAACCGCGAGAGAAACAGGTTGCAGGGAACACCTCGGTGCAATACCCTCCACCCCAGGTCCCCAATGTAGAGGGGGAGAATCCCTGCGTAGAGGGACCCCCACCGGGGGCCCCCCTCACGACCGGAAGGCAACACCGACCGCCACTTGGTGTCCGGACGGTGGACCAGGGCGAGGAAGTGCAGGGTGTGGAGGAGGAGCCTGTACAGGACACGCCTCCCTGCGTCTCGGAGGGAGACGAAGGGTGTCGAGGAAAGGCGGCTCAAATTGTGTGGGACCGGCTCCCGGGATGGATTACGGCGCCTGGGTCCGATGAGTACTTCCGGCTGAGCGGGGGCTTGCTCAACCACAAGTACTCCACACGTTTGAGCCCCCCGGTCACCCGATGGGGCGGGACAAGGACCGGCTGCTCTCACGCCCGGGCCATCACCCTCCGACGGCGGAGGTGGGGCAGCTTCTGCCGCTGTTGGAGGTGAGACGTTGCTTCGCGCCATGGTCTTGGGCCTGTCCCACTTTGGCCGTCAGTTACGCGACAGGCCGTTGGCGCGCAAAGATTTAGTTCGCTACAAAAACTTCGGAACCCCGCGCGATGTCGCGCACAACTCCATACCCCTCCGCGCATCTCAGTCGGACCGGCCCCGCGCGGCCACACGATGCCCGTACACCTCAACGCGACGACGACGTCACGTAATTTGCTTGCCAAGGACACGCAAGTGGGACAGGCCCTTAACTGGGCAGTTCAGGCAACATCTCTGAAGGACATGGATAGGGAAACCCAAAACAATGCCTATTCATGTTCTGCAGAGATGCTGCTTGACCCACTGACCTATTCCAGCATTTCGTGTTTCTTTTATTTATCGAACATCTGCAATACCTTGGGTCAACATCTTTCCCAATTAATTTTTGAGTTTAGTTTAGAGATACAATGCGGAAATAGGCTCTTCGGCCCACCGAGTCTGCACCGACTAGCGATCCTCACACTATCTTACACACACTAGAGTTCGATTTATATATATTTGTGCCAAAGCCAATTAACCTACAACTGTAGGTTTTTGGAGTGTGGGAGAAAACCAGAGAGTGCGGAGAAAACCCAGCAGGTCACTGGGAGAATGTACAAACTCCGTACCGATAGCACCTATAGTCATGATCGAACCCACATCTCTGGTGCTGTAAGGCAGCAATTCCACCATTCCCTATTTTCTCACCTTAAACCCATGTCCGCTGGTTCTTGATTCCCCTGCTCTGGATAAAAGACTGCATTCACTACCTATTCCTCTCATGATTTTATAGACATCTACAAGATCACCCCTCAGCCTGCTGCACTCCAAGGAATAAAGCCATAGCCTGCCCAACCCCTCACTATAACTCAGACCCTCAAGTCCTGGCAACATCCTCATAAATCCTCTCTACACTCTTTACAGTACAATGACATATTTTGTTAGCCGGGTGACCAAAGTTGAACAATACTCCAAATGCAGCCTCACCGATATCCGGCACGGCTGGAACAGAACATTCCAACGTTTGCACTCAATACCCTGATTGATCAAGGCCAATGTACCGAAAGCCTTCTTGACCACCTTATGTACCTGTGATCAATTTACAGATCCTTTTCCAGTTGTCGATACCCAATTAAAGCTTTTGTGATATGCAAAGCTTATATTTGATCTCAGATTTTCTTTGGTAAGATTTAAGTAAAGCAGATGTTTTACAGCTTCAGAAAGACAAAATGTGAATGCAAAATGTTGTTGAGGTTGAATGGAATTGGGGCCCAGCAATGGTCACCCTCCATCAATGCACAATGTACTCGCACTCAAGCAAGAGGAACTGCCATGCGTTCCATCAGCCACTGTCCAAGAAATTCATTGCTGGAGAAACAAGGAACTGTTTCTGAAAAAGGGTTTCGGCCCGAAACGTTGCCGATTTCCTTTGCTCTATAGATGCTGCTGCACCCGCTGAGTTTCTCCAGCATTTTTGTGTACCAAGGAACTGCAAATTCTGGTTTACAAAAAATGTGGTGGAGTAACTTAGCGGGTCAGGCAGCATCGTTGGAAGATATGGATAGGTGACATTTTGGGAAAGGACTCTTCTTCAGACCGATTACAGTGGTGGGGGTGGGGCGAGGAAAGCTGAAAAAGAGGTAGGAATGGGACAAAGCCTGGGAAGTGATAGGTGGATACAGGTGAGAAGGGGAAGATGAGTGGACAATGGATAGAGTTGAGTTTAGTTTAGAAGCCGAGCATGGAAACAGACCCTTTGGCCCACTGAGTCCATGCTATCCAAAGATCACCTGTACACTAATTCTATGTTATCCCACTTTCTCATCCACTTCCTACCCGCTAGGGGCAATTTACAGAAGCCAACTAACCAACAAACATGCACATCTTTGGGATGTGGGAGGAAACCGGAGCATCCAGAGAAAACCCACGCAGTCACAAGGAGAACCGTCAAACTCCGCACAGACAGCACCCAAGGTCAGGATCGAACCATGCACTCTGGCGCTGTAAGGAACAGCTCTACCACTGTGTCGCCATGAGATGAAAATAGTGCAAGTTAAGGATAGAAGAGGAATAAAATCTGAAGCCAGAGTGAGGGATATAGATGAAAGGGGATGGAGAGAAGGGGAAAGTGGAGAGGGGCACAGGGAGCTCTACACTGCAACAGGCAACTTCAATTAACAATAGTGATATAGGTAACATCCACAATGACAAAAAACACTCAAGTTTTATCCTAATTCAAAGAGTCAAAGCATTTGACATCTATATTAGCATCAGTTAAATGTGATGTTTCCTTGCACATCTCACTTTATATTACTTCAGAAGGATAAGAAATTAGCCAGTAGGCACATGACCAAAATCCAATTTTAGCGCACTAATTATAAAGCAGAAACTTTGCTGAAAGAAGTCAGGTTTTAATTTTGTTGGAACAATAAATAAAGCAATTCCCTGTTAGACCAGAAAACTGATGAAGTAGTTTCCTTTGCTAAATTATGGACCATGACAGGCATGCCCTCATATCCACATTGGAATATAGGTTCTAGAGAAAGGCGTTGACCAAAACATCACCAATCCATGTTCTCCAAAGATGCTGAGTTACTCCAGCACAGTAAGTTTTTTTGTGCCTTTTTTGTAAACCAAAACTTGTCCATTTGCACATCACCAGAGCAACAGATAAACATGGCTTATGCAAGGAGTTGGTCTCATGCGGTGCAAATATGCTGCTTTTTAATGAAGTTCTTAAATACCAAAGTGTAAATTGTAAGCTATAGGACAAAAATAAACTGGAGAAGGTTATGGCTGTCCTGGAGCCAATTTCAAGACCCAAAAGATGCCAGAAAGATAGCCTGCCAGCATCAGTTTGTAGGGATCTCATCCGCAAATCAAAACTAGTAGTCATAAAACATTCCTTAGAGCCAGAGGTTGCAACCGTGTTCCACAGTATCCTGACCAGCTTGAGGCAAGCTGACTGAAAACCATCCATTTATAATGAGCAAGATGCCTGCAAATGACCAACAAGGAGTATATCAGATAAACAGCGTTTTGTCCAGAGTAGAGGGACCGAGAACCAGAGGACATGGGTTTAATGTGAGGGGGGAAAATGTTTAATATGAACTTGAGGGGCAACTTTTTTTTTTTTTTTTTTTTTAAACACAAAAGAGGTGTGGTGGGTATATGAAACGAGCTGCTGAAGGAGGTAGTTGTGGCTGGTACTATCGCAATATTTAAGGAGCATTTAGATAGGTAGATGGATAGGAAAGGTTTAGAGGGATGTGAGCTAAATGCGGGCAGGTATGATTAGTGAAGATGGGACGTGGTGGTCGGCAGGGACCAAGTTAGTCCGAAGGGACAGTTTCCGCGCTGGATGACTGTACGATTGCTGTAAAATCAAACGACTGCAAATGCTAGTTAATACACAAAAGGACACAAAATGTTGGAGTAACTCGACGAGTCGGGCAGCATATCCATGGAGAACATGGATGGGGACGTTACAGGTTTAAACCCTTCTTCAGACTGCGCCGACAAGTGCTGATCGATCGCTCGTCCGAATATCGGCAACGATGAAGGGAACCAAATTTTGAGGGGAACTGGAATACCTGTTCCGGCAAACTCGCATGAACCTGACACGTATGAAATCATGGGGGGAGCCACTTCAATCCCCATAAATTCAGAGCAATGAGTTAATACCTTCCAGGCTGTATCACTTGCAATGATTAGTCTTATCCAATGACAATTTCTCCTTCACCCATTGAATCTCTTCCCAGATAACATCGGATGTGCAAACAGTTCACAAAACATCATTAAAATGCTCAGGCATCTGAAGAATATCACTGGGTGCAAACAGTGGCCTTTCTTATCTGCATTTACCTCCTTTCATATCAGACGCCACAGTCAAAACGATTGTCAACAGAGGGGAGAATGAGCCCGACTTTGTTATTGTACATATTTCTGCAATTGCCATTTTGTTTGTTGATAATTTGGGATCAGTCTCTTTGGGATTCTGGTGGACCATCTACATATAAATTTAAAAATTAGTCTCAATTTATAATGCTCGAATAATTCTAAATTTAAGCTGTCAGAACTGCACATCACTTTGTAATATACATTTTGGTGAAAGGCTTGAATTATATCCTGTTCATGATGCAATTAAACACTTCACTGGAAATCAATGTAAAACTGATGAGCCCTGAAAATGGTGCATATGGTTTAGAACATTATAACATATTGCCTTCATGGGAAACCTTTTCAGTAGCAATTTAATTCTACTTACAGCTACTGCTCCTAATGGTAACCCTTCAGCAGATTCATGCAACATGATAAAAAAAATGAACATTTAAAAAAATTAGTCAACTACTAAATTGTCCATAATAACAGAATCTGAATGGAGAATCATCCGGATAATTTGTTCAAACCACAGAGCCCCAATTTCCTCCAAGGATCGCAGCTTACAACAAATATTAAATCGCTTCTCAGTCACAAGACGACACGTTATAAAATAAATCTGATACATATTTTTTTCACCTACATTCCTTCCTCTGGCTTCACACTTCTATCCTTATCTCACACCTTTTGTCTTTTCATGTCTGGCCTTTGTTCAATCATCTGCCTGTCAACCCCCCTCACTTACATCCACCGATCACTCACCAGGCTTTGCCCTACGTCCACCTCCCTTCCAGTTTTCTTCCCACCCCTCCATACAATCAACTTGAAGAAGGGTCCCAATCTGAAACGTCAGCTCTCCATGTTTTCCAGAGATGCTGCCTGACCCATTGAGTTACAATCAATCAGCATTTTTTGCCTTTATCTGATAAATAGTCAATCTGCATAAACACTTTCAAATCTTTCAATGCCAGGACCACAATGTGACAGGATGAGGCTCTATCACCTTGGAGTTACAACGCTAGGCTCACAAGTCTCATTGCAGATCTTAATTGCACTTCAACTCCATATTATAAGAGTAACAACAGATACCAATGAACATTATATGCAACATTATGTGAAAACCCGCGCGGATACACGTACAAACTCTGTACAGACAGCACCCATAGTCAGGATCGAACCCAGGACTCTGGCACTGCGAGGCTGCAACTCCACTGCTGCACCACCCTAAATGTTAATAGTGTTTAATTGTCATATGCACCAGGGCCAGATTAAATTCTTACTTCCTGCAGCTACACAGGCACAATATGGCAACATCACCACAAATACATACACTATAAACTATCAGTTATTCCAAGCAATGACTCCACACACAACGTACCAGCAAGTTACTACAAGATGTAGCACATGTAGCTCTGGAAAATAGAACAGTACAGCACAGGTACAGGCCCTTCTGCCCACAATGTCCATGCCAAACATGATGCCGTTAAACTAATCAGCTGCCTACACATAATCTATATCCATCCATATGCCAATCTAAAAGCCTGTTCAATGCCACCATTGAATCAGCCAGCACCACCACCTCCAGCAGCACATTCCCAGGCACCCACCATTGTGTAAAAAATAAACTGCCCAGCTCATCTCCTTTAAACCTTCCCCCTCACACTTTAAAGCTATGCCCTCCAGTCTTTGGCATTTGATCCTGGGGAAAAAGGTTCTCGTGAGAGGAGTGGAAGGAACAGGGCAGTAAATTTTAAAAGCCAGCAGCGAGGATGGATCAAACAGCACAGAGTTTGTACATTCTTCCCATGGGTTGTCTCCAGGTGCTCAGATTTCCTCCTACACACCAAAGACGGGCAGGTTAGTAGGTTAATTGGCTTTGGTAAATTGTCCCTAGGGTGCGGGTTAGTGCTAGTGTGCGACGATCGCTGATTGGCGCGGACTCGGTGGACCGGTGGTTTCCGCGCTGTTGCTCCAAATTAAAGGGTCTCTCGATGCGGCATTATTTTGCGATTCTACATGGCGGCAGTAAGCTTTGTTAAAATAGCCAACTGAAGACTTTGGATAAAAGTGATACTGCACAAACGCCTGATCCAAATCCCCCAGATCACAAAGCAACAATCAATGAATCATGCACTAATGAGCTTTTAATTTGCTTAATATCCTTTGTGAAACATGTTAACACCCACCCAGAGAGGCTGGGGGGATACTCCTCCAGAATCAACATGCCTTTGTTATAATGGTTTCCCTCTGGGATCAAGGCGACTTACTTCCTGCTGTGCCTGCCCCCCACGCCCCACCCTTGCCCAAATAAAGGAAGTGACTATGGCCTGCGAGTGGCTTTCATTATTTGTTGGTCCACTGTGCAAACACAAACAGCTGCAAATGTGACTGTGGCATTTCAACTGTTGTTTGGAAAGCCTCTGGCACTTTGCTCAACAGGAAGACCACTCCCAATTACTGCATTTGTGCACAATTTCCTTTCAAAGTTATCCAGTGCAGCCACAAAAATATACTTGTATATCAAGCACAAATATTCACAGAACATCATCTACCCGTGGTCTCTAAAGATGCTGCCCGACCTGCTGAGTTACTCCAGCACTTTGTGTCCGTTTGCAGGAATTGACTGGTCTGTTTAGGACTTTGTAGCTTACAACCCAATGGTATGAACATTAGATTCTCCAACCTTTAGCTAATTTACAAAATCCACTCTCCTCTTTTCTACCCAACCCCCATTCTGTTTCTCCACCGTCACCCCCCCCCCCCCCCCCACCCCCACCGTTCCCTGTGCCTCATCACATCTTGCACACAGTTCTCCCCTTCTACCTGTATTCCTTCCTTCCTCACAATTCACAACTCTGCTATCCTTGTCTCACACCTTTTGTCTCAAATGCACATTTCCAAATTCAGGGAGTTTTTTCCCCAGCTGTTAAGACAACTGAACGGTTCTCTCATCAGCTAGTGGTCTTGATCTGTTTAAGAAGGAACTGCAGATGCTGGAAAATCGAAGGTAGACAAAAGTGCTGGAGAAACTCAGCGGGTGCAGCAGCGAAGGACGCTCCATAGATGCTGCTGCACCCGCTGAGTTTCTCCAGCACTTTTGTCTACCAGTGGTCTTGATCTCCCATCTACTTTTGAACCATCTTTAATCAGACTTTGCACTAAATATGTACCCTCTGACCTTTATATGTACACTGTGGACAGCTTGATTGTATTCATGCTTAGTCTCTTTGACAGGATAGCACGCAAACAAAAGCTATTCACCGTACCTCAGTACATGTGACAATAATAATGTAAAAACTTTATCCAAACATCTGCCCGTCCCAAACCCCCCTCACCCGTGTCAACATATCACTCGCTAGGCCTTTTCGTGCCAAACCCCACCTCCTTCCCAAAATCATTCTGCAGAAAGGTCCCGTTCTCCATGTTCATGTTCTTCAGAGATGCTGCCTGACCATATCTGAAGGTATCGGGGGTTACGGGGAGAAGGCAGGAGAATGGGATTGAGAGGGAAAGATAGATCAGCCATGATTGGGTGGCAGAGTAGACCTGATGGGTCGATTGGCCTAATTCTGCTCGAATATAAAATTACGACCTGCAATATAGGTATGAATTCAGGCAGGGGGAACAATATGGATATGGGAAGGACAGGAAGAGAAAAATAGCCGGTCTGCACCACATCAATTAAGCCGCAGAAAAACAGACAATTATCAGGTTAAAAAATTACCTCCCATTATAATGCAGCCTGAAGCTGAACACAATCACCCATAAATGATAGTGCAGACAGAGTATGTGCATAATCTTAAGATTCCTTGCTAAGAATATTTAAATGGCCAATGCTGTTCATTTATTATTAATTTTAGCAGGCAAGGATAAGTATTTAGCCATGTAAATCTTGTTCAGCTGTTGGCCAAAGGGAACAACTCTACAATTGATGACATGCTTTCATTCTTTAAAATACCCGCTATTCCTTTGTCCACATCACTCTGGCTTTGCCAACAATTTAAGAGAACAGGAAGCATCCTGCAAGGTTATCTTGATGCATGAGGTGCATTTAAAAAATCCGGATTGATTGTTTAATTACTGATATGAGTGAGAAAGACAAGGGTGTTCAACAACATAATAGTCAATTTTCTTCAACAAGTAATTCCTGGCGTGAAACATTTTGGAACATTGATGTGATAAGGTGCTCTATTAATGCAAGTACACTCAATCAACTTCACACAAGCCAAGGTAGCTAAGAGCACTCTCTCCTTCCTATCCTCCCTGTACTCCTACCCAACCTGCTGAGAAAACACTAGGAAGGAAAATGGCACCAGAAAGCTTGCAGTGCCTTCGTGAAAATACACAAAGTGAGACACATATTGGTTACAAAGGAAGGACACTGACATTGAAATGTTGTTGCCTTGGCTGCCAACCAGGATGGATTATGGATTATGTGCACACAGATAAGAATTGGTTCTGGCATCATGTTGGGCACAGACATTGTGGGCCAAATGGCCTGTTCCTGTACGGTACTACGTTCAATAAGGTTCAGAATGCTTTTTACTGACTATGATCCTCATGCTATGAACATAACACGGTGGGATTGCCAAATAATTATTACAAAATAATATTTGTATGCATTTTAGGAAATCTCGGTCGTCAGATCTGTAACTTGGGTCTGAGGAATCTTAATAATTCAAAAGGTAATACAAATAGATGCTATCACAATGTAAAGATATTCTGGCCAACTTTTGGGATGAATGATTGATCACACAGCAGTTCAGATTCTGGGTGGCCAAATAGGGAAATGGTGTCCAGTTTATTTTTAGTTCAGTCTTTTACATGACCAACAAAACACTATCGCCAGGCTTTCAACCACGCAACTGAAAAACCTCCCAGGTCTGCAAGGTTTTGGTGAATTTGAGCAAAACTGAAGCTTATTCAAGCTTGTTTTAGTTTGCGTGTCAGTGGTTATGAGAAGGAGGCAGGAGAATGGGGTAGAGAGGGAAATAATAGATCAGCCATGATTGAATTGCAGAGTAGACCTGATGGGCTGAATGGCCTAATTCTGCTTCTAGAACCTAAGGTAAACAAGGATACACCCAGAGTAAAACCAGCTGGAGACCTCTGGGCACATCTGGCTTATGGCACAGTATCCATCAGGAATGTAGTTTCCAGTACTGAGGCCTGAAAGAACCATAGTTGCAAATGATGGATCTGCACTTCAAGACCTATTAATGATAGAGATTTGTTGGTTTAACAACAGCTGCCTAGACCACTGCAGAACTGGCCGGTTCAGATATTGGATGACAGTCTGCTGTGGAAGGAGAGTTGGTTTCAAACGACAACAGGCACCAGCGCTCTATATTAATGAACCACAACTCATTCCAGGGAGCTGTCAACATGAGCGTACAACATATGCACATTCCTCTGGCTGGAGGCAGGACTTCCAGCAGCAGCCGGTGGTTCTCTGCAATTCAAGCTATGGTATGTGTCCAAGGTTAAATGTACAAGCCAGTCACAACCTGACATCTTGAGGCAGCTGCCGTTCCACATCTCAGCATTCCAGCGGATTCTTCATCCGCAGTGTAGCATATGTCCATCCACACAGTAATGGAGGAACTGAGATGCCTCCCCTTGTGCTCTAAATTTCCACACACTGCGATTTTATCTTTTTTTAAAAATCCAGGTCAAATGAGAGGCTTTGGCTATGATGCATGGGCACAGTGTGGGATGGCCTACCTCTCAAGGTGCTTGGTATCGCATCAGAGCCAATTTTTCAAATGGGCATCTCCACATCAGCCTGTTTAATTTTAGTCTGACCCACCGCTGAAACGCACCCGCAGGTCAAATGTTTGAAGAAGTGTCCAGACCCAATATGTCACCCATCCATTCCTTCTATAGATGCTGCCTAGCCCACCGAGTTACTCCAGGACGTTGCACTGTGAAGAATTAGATAGAGCTCTAGCGGCTAGTGGAGTTAAGGGATATGGGGAGAAGGCAGGCACGGGTTATTGATAGGGGACGATCAGCCATGATCACAATGAATGGCGGTGCTGGCTTCAAGGGCCGAATGGCCTCCTCCTGCACCTATTTTCTATGTTTCTATGTTTTTTAAAGATCCCAGCATCTGCAGTTACTTGCACGTCTGCACATCATATTCAAGGCCAAGATAAACAATTTTTTTACTCTCATTGCAATTCCCACCCACCAATACTTTGATACACTAATAAGGCATCAAGAAATGAGCAGTTTCCCTGATAATTTACAATTCTCCAAATGCTTCAGATCTCAGTGGGTTATGAAAAAAATAACAAAGGTGTTGGGCCAACAAGACATCACACCCACTGAGCACCATTGCCACATTCCATTATGGTTTGAGCAGATTTTAAATTTTTTTAAGACTTCTGGAGTTACAGCGTGGAAACAGGCCCTTCGGCCCATTGAGTCCATGCCGACGAGCAATCTATCCTACACAAAAGGGACAAATTACAGAAGCCAATTAACTTGCACATCTTTGGAGTGTGGGAGGAAACAAGAGCACCCAGAGAAAACCCAGGTGGTCACAGGGAGAACGTACAAACTCTGTGCAGACAGCACCTGTGGTCAGGATCAAACCCAGGTCTCTGGTGCTGCACGGCAGCAATTCTACTGCTGCACCACTGTGCTGCCCCAAGTTGACTACCTCAGTAAGATCAACATATCCACAAGACTGCAGGGAAGAGCAACCCAAACCTTCTCCAAAGACTTTCTGTGCTCAGAATGTAACAACTGCTCCTCTTGTGAAGATAGCCCAAATGGTCTTTTATTCCCCTGATAGTCATAAAATATCGTACATTTCTACCAATCTCCATCTTTATAAATGCACTGCACATGTCGAGGTAAATTAAAAGCCTTGTATAAAGCAAGTCAGCAAGAGCTGATATGAGTTTCCACTCAGCCTCACAATGGCCTGAATAAAGCCACGTAGGACTTGTCCTGGCTGTTTGGCCCCTCAGTAATCCTACCCAATGGATGGATATCAAACCCAATATCCACACTACAGCTGGAAAAGCCTCAAAGTGAAACTCTTCTCGATCTGTGGACCCACTGGGATCTCCCTCTAGGATGCAAAATAATTTCCCCCCAAAATTTAAATTGACGCAGGAAAATGGTCTGTAAATTGGTATATTTAAGGGAGAATAAAATGGAACAAGCACAAATCCAAATTTTTTTTTTTTTAAAGTCCGAAGATGGGTCCAGTCCCGAAACGCACCCATCTTTTTTCTCGAGAGGTGCTGATTGACCCACTGAATTACTCCAGTACTTTGTGTCTATCTTTGGTGTATAAACCAGTATCTGCAGTTCCTTGTTTCTACAAATCGAGCGGTTGGAAAAAGGGCAGATCAAACGGCATCCAGCAGGGGGAGATGTTTGAATGAGACAGTAAGCTGATAGTGCAGGTGTTGTATTGAAACCAGGTGTATCCAAGAGTGTAAAAACACCTTTAAGTAGCAAGTAAGAAGCATTGAAGGGGACAATGCAAAAGCAATATATGTGACTCCTACAGTAGATAACTGAAGAAGAAAGATCTGGATGATTGAAGAGGAGGAGAGATAGAAAACAGGCCGCCAACAAAAGGGGAAACATCAAGGTTATTTTTAAAGGTACACAAAAATGCTGGCGAAACTCAGCGGGTGCAGCAGCATCTATGGAGCGAAGGAAATAGGCGACGTTTCGGGCCGAAACCCTTCTTCAGAAGGTTTCGGCCCAGGTTTCGGCCCGAAACGTTGCCTATTTCCTTCGCTCCATAGATGCTGCTGCTGCACCCGCTGAGTTTCTCCAGCATCCCCACGTGCCTTAAAACCACCTCCATCGTGCCAGTGCCAAAACACTCCACTGCGGCAAGCCTCAACGACTTCCGCCCAGTTGCACTTACCCCCATCATCACCAAGTGCTTCGAGAGGCTGGTCCTGGCACACCTCAAAAGCTGCCTACCCCCCACACTGGATCCCTATCAGTTTGCCTACCGCAAGAACAGGAGTACGGAGGATGCCATCTCAACAGCACTTCACTCCGCCCTCTCCCACCTCGACAACAGAGACACTTACGTAAGAATGCTGTTCATCGATTACAGCTCAGCATTCAACACCATTATACCATCAAAACTGATCACCAAACTCGGTAACCTGGGCATCGACCCCTCCCTCTGCAACTGGATACTGGACTTTTTAACCAACAGACCCCAGTCTGTTAGGTTAGACAAGCACACCTCTTCAACCCTCACCCTGAACACCGGCGTTCCACAGGGCTGTGTGCTGAGCCCCCTCCTCTACTCCCTCTTCACCTATGACTGCACACCTGTACATGGTACTAACACCATCATCAAGTATGCAGATGATACAACGGTGATTGGCCTCATCAGCAACAACGATGAGTCGGCCTACAGGGAGGAGGTCCAGCACTTAGCAGCATGGTGCGCTGACAACAACCTGGCCCTTAACTCCAAGAAGACAAAGGAGCTCATTGTAGACTTCAGGAAGTCCAGGGGCGGCACGCACACCCCCATCCACATTAACGGGACGGAGGTGGAACGTGTTTCTAGCTTCAGGTTCCTGGGAGTCAACATCTCCGATGACCTCTCTTGGACCCACAATACCTCAACTCTGATCAAGAAGGCTCACCAGCGTCTCTTCTTCCTGAGGAGACTGAAGAAGGTCCATCTGTCTCCTCAGATCCTGGTGAACTTCTACCGCTGCACCATCGAGAGCATCCTTACCAACTGCATCACAGTATGGTATGGCAACTGCTCTGTCTCCGACCGGAAGGCATTGCAGAGGGTGGTGAAAATTGCCCAACGCATCATCGGTTCCTCGCTCCCCTCCATTGAGTCTGTCCAAAGCAAGCGTTGTCTGTGGAGGGCGCTCAGCATCGCCAAGGACTGCTCTCACCCCAACCATGGACTGTTTACCCTCCTACCATTCGGGAGGCGCTACAGGTCTCTCCGTTGCCGAACCAGCAGGTCCAGGAACAGCTTCTTCCCGGCGGCTGTCACTCTACTCAACAACGTACCTCGGTGACTGCCAATCACCCCCCCACCCCCCGGACACTTATTATCACTTATTATTATTTATTCAAATCATTTGCTATGTCGCTCTTCCAGGGAGATGCTAAATGCATTTCGTTGTCTCTGTACTGTACACTGACAATGACAATTAAAATTGAATCTGAATCTGAATCTGAATCTGAATTTTTGTGTAGCTTCGATCTTCCAGCATCTGCAGTTCCTTCTTGACCACAAGGTTATTTTTAAACTGTGTAGGAGGAATAATAACTAAAGTAGGGATGGAATGCTGGTCAAATCCTAGACTAGAGCTGGAGGCAATACATTTATGAATTTTGTTCTCCATTCTTCTGCAGAAAGGTGGAAAATGTGGGGGTCATGGGGGACATAGATATACGAGAGGAACATGGAAGAGATCTATTGCTGAAGACATATCTTCACAAAGAAATAATATACAGAGGTTATTAGCGACATCACATTTAAACTGTCGCCAGGGCCAGATGGTATGTGCCACATAACACTGCAGCATGCTGTAGGTTAAACAGCTTAAGCATTAATATACATTTTTCAAAGAACGCTGCTATTACAAGGTGCTCAGATTATGGCAAAATATTCAGAAAGTGAGGGAAGAGCCTGGAACATGACGTGTGGGTGAACTTCCAAGAAGCAATTTTCTGAGGTCATGTTTCTCGTTCCCTCACATAACAGGCACTGCATTTTGCAAATCTGTTCGGTAGAACACAACCACATTTGCTGGCAATTTACAATCAAAATTCAAATACAAATACAAATTCAGGCCATTGCAAGGAAACCCATTTAAATTGCTCTTGCTGATTTTTGTTTTATGCAAGGCTTTTAATTTACCTCCACATGTACATTTATGAAGCTTGAGATTTTTTTTTTTTTTTTTTAAATGTTGGATTTGAGATATATTCCATAACTAACGAGGGAATGAAAGACTAATTGGACCTTCTTTGCAAGAGGAGCAATGTTCTTCAATGATAAACATTTAATTCTTCAATTTTAGGTAACTAACCTACAATCTTCATCCCCCTTTCCCCTCCCCACATGCCTGTGCCCACAGCCATTTCTCCCCTCCCCCTCATCCCCTTGCATCGATATTTCTTCCTCTGGCCCCACAATTCAGACTTCTATCCTTATCTTCCACCTTCCAGTTTTTCCATCTCTGGCCTTTGACAAAACAATTGTGAATCAAAAACTCCCCTCACCTGTATCCACTTATCACTCACCAAGCTTAGCTCTGCCCCACCTCTCTTCCAGCACCTCCCGCACCCCACAATCAGTCTGAGGAAGAAACAGGAAGGGACCCCAACCCAAAACATAACCTGTCCATGGTCTCCAGCAATGTTGCCTGACCCCGCTGAGTTACTCCAGCACTGTGTGTCTTTTTTTCTCTCTCCTCTCTCTCTCCTCCTCCCCCCCCCCCCCCCCCCCCCCATTAAGTTTGCACCAACACTGTTCAGAGTCTAGCAACACTTAGCCCAGGAAGGTATGAAGAGGCCACATGAAAGATATGCTTGATGGCAGGGGACAGTTTAGAAAATCAATTGCAGTTATTTCAATGGAATGGAAAAGGTTAGTGAAGATGGAATACAGGAATAACTGAGTACTACGTTATGCAATGAAAACAGGTACAGGTCCTGAGCAGTTTGGCTAACATGCAATTACACAGAGTTCTTCAAAAACAATGGTAGAAAATGGAATACAGCATTGGTTTAATCCACCCTCTTTAACCAAGGTCTCTCCTCATCCAGTTCTGCACAGTGTGACCCAGATAAACACTTGCATTGTCAATGAAGTACCTGGTCTAGGCCTGTACTGTACTGTAAGTAATGAGCAAGTACTGTACTGGAAACTAAACCTCATGCCTCTTCAGCTGGTAGCAAAAAACCCCAGACACTGATCAAAGAAGAATTTATTTTAGTGGCCAACATTTCTCACCCAACTATCTATGAGGCTTTTAGATAAGCACATGGATATGCATGGAATGGAAGGATATTTATCACGCACAGGCAGAGGAGTTTAGTTTGACTTGGCATCATGTTCTGCATAGATTTTGTTGGCCAAAGGGCCTGTTTCTTTGCTGTACTGTTCTATGTTACTAATAATGCTATTGAAACAAATCTGCTAACTATTCATCTCAGATGTTTATGAAGGATACTTGACAAGTATTATGTGCATATTTGCACAATTAAGTACACAGTTGACTCTGAAAAAGGTACTCCACAAATGATATATATATATTGCAAGTAAAGTTAACAAATATGATTATCTGGTTCAGGGAAATGTGAACAAAATAACTAATTTCAGATAGTGATCCAGAACAAAATGTCTCCTATTCCGAGTATTCAATATATGAAAGGAAAATAATAGTATTAAAAAGTACAATTGAGTCCCAATGTTCCAACTTCCTCTGTATATCATCAGAATGACAGCCAGAATGTCAGCTGCAAATAAAGAAAATACTAAACCAAAAACGCCCATCTTAAAATCTCAAAAATAAATAGATCGGAGACCAAATTTTTTCTAGAGATTATTCATTTTGCTCAGCCTTATTGATTTATTAAAAAGAAAGAGGTTCATGTAGCATTAATAAGAGCAAGATATTTATTGAAGCAATGATGTAATAGGTGCAGAATGTGTGTTATATAGTTCAGGTGCCATTACACCATGCGGTGAAAACAGATTAATAGTGTTAGATAAATCCCTCGAGACTTATTAATATCCATAAGATTAACTACACAGTTATGGATGAGATGTCACTGCTGAATTGAAGGTGTTTATATGAAGTGCATGTTAAACAATATCAATCGCATTACAGTCTACATTTTGGTATTAATACCCCAATTGGAAAAAGTGCTAAATTGAAGGCTGTGCATCTGTAGACTGGCTTTTGTACAAAATAAATTTAACAAGCAACATCATCATTTTATGATAAATCAGTACTGCTTTTTATGGTGAAAATATGTAAACTTTCACCCTTTGGGACAAATAACTACTTCTTCACCACACACAGCATGTGAACAATAAATTTTTTTTAATGAATCGGGCCATCATATAAATCATGAAATTTACTCACGACTCTACTACCCATTACAGAAACAATAGTGCAATGTAAATAAATGCTAAATGGTAACTGTTTTTCTTAATTAACCATGAAACAAAATGTATCGTTCAGAGAATCAAAAACCTATTTTTATTTTATGGACAGCAACAATTTTCAAAAAAAATCCAATGCAGATACCTTCACTCGTTTTTCAATGTACCCACTGCCATTAAGAACTCTCCCGAGAGCTTTGTGGTTCTTTAAATAAAATAACAAAAGAGGCCACTATAAAAAGTAAATGCACAGGTGGGAGTCAGAAAGATTTAAAATAAAATTTAAGCAGAAGTGAGAGGTCATCTATTTGTGCCTTCAGTTAATATTTCATTTTTAGATTTTATTATGCAGTTATAATGGCCACTAATCCACTCCGAAGCTCTGTCAATCTTCAATACTGTGTCACTGCTTGAAAGCACCAGCGATTTGATACAAAGCATTGTCTAAATTCTTCAGATGAGATATTTTATTCTGCAAATCTATTTATCCCAAAATTACTATCTTAAAAATTCCCTATCTTTCTATGTTTACACAGCTGCTACATTTTTCCTCAAGAGCTTGAACATGTGTTAATTTTTTATTTTTTTATTCAGCATTGCTTGTAAATGGCTATTATTTTTACCAAATGTCATCAGGCAAGTTGTGGTTTTGTTGAAGGTAATACAGTATTACGCCTTTCTCTTCCTATTTTCACTTCTATTAGTGAAACTTGAACGCTTATACTAGTGGGTATTCCATTTGCCAGAACAATTACAGAATGACAAATGGCACATCAATGTAATCCATCTTTTAGCCCTTGACAGGAAACCTATACACAGGGCTGCCATTAATTCCTGTCTGGAATCTCAGGGGTACCATGTGTTAGTAACCATGACAACAAGTAAGCCGCCTGGTGAGGATGCCACCTCAGTGTGAAGAATGGGCACATTATTGCTGCATTGGAATTTAACCCCCGACACTGGGACCCTTTACTTACTCTTCGTTAGAGTTACAGTTGTGAGTGATCCAATTCTCGCACAAAGGGGAGGAGGACACAGACAATTAAAACAAACAGTATGTTCCTGATGTAATGTTTTATGGTAATCCCTCAAGGACTGTAGTAGCATTTGTAAACGTTTGTGCATTGTTCACAAGAGAGGTTATTAAGATAGTTTGTCTACAACTCTGCAAGCTATAACAATGCTGGTACTCCATTTTCACAAATTAAAGTGTATTTGCTCTCATTTCACCCTCTCGTTTCAGAAATTAGGAACCACTTGAAAATATATACATTTTTTAAATACACAATCAGGTTGACACAATGCAAGTAAAATTGAAAGTTTCCAAAATTCTGGCGATGAGGATCAGGAAAATGGGAGAAGACTGTGACCACCAGGTAGATCAACGTCAGTCTGAAGATGGGTCCAGACCCAAAACATCATCGAACTATGCTCTTCGGAGATATTCCTGACCTGCTGAGTTACTCCAACACTTAACGTCTTTTTTTGTTGAAAAAACAGCGTCTGCAATTCCTTGTATCTATACCCTTGTGCAGCAAATGACCATCTCTAGTTCTAACAATTCCACCAATTTACTTTAGATATCCCTTTGAGTACTTTAAAGAAGCAATAATTTTGATCCCTTTGGTTCCACTATACACATTTATATCTGGATAAAGATGACACATTTTGGTTCCACTATACACATTTATATCTGGATAAAGATGACACATTTTTGAATTTTGCTTTACCGAGGAAACAATGTTTTTTAAAAATTGGGCACCAGCCTTGACGGTGCTTTAGAATCAAGTATTTGTGAGAACTGAAATTGTCAAAGTTTCCAAACTTGTATTTAATTTCCACATTTTTACCGATCAGACCATGACCTTGAGCAAACCCCCAGTCACCTCTCCTAGACAATCGCTGGCATTTCTTATTGCTAAAAGCCTCACCATAAACATCACCCCTGACCAAAACACAACTGGACCAGCCACATAAAGTGGCCAGCAGTAAACACAGGCAGCTGACTGCAGGGAACATGTTCTTGCCCAGAGAGATGAGTTGTTTTTGCAAACTCAAGGGCCTGTCCCACTGTACGAGGTAATTCAAGAGTTCTCCCGAGTTTAAAAAAATAATCAAACTCGTGGTAAGCACGTAGAATGTACGTAGCGGGTACATCGGAGCTCGGGACGTCTCTTAATGGCTCGTAACGCTAACGGCAGGTACTCTGGGAACGCGGTAAGCTCGTGAAGATTTTTCAACATGTTGAAAAATGTTCACGAGAGCCCCGAGTACCTACAAGCGACTATTACCGTAATTCTCCGAGTTCTAATCAGGGGAAACTCGGGAGAACTCTTGAATTAGCTCGTACAGTGGGACAGGCCCCTTAAAGCTATTTATCAACAAAGAAAGTAAATTTCCACCAAAACGTGCTCAGAATTCAGGGAGTAGTTGCATATAAATTTGCATAAACCGATAGTGGCGTCACCAAGCTTGATCGAAGTCTAGAGTGCTGCCATGATATATAGCCTTTTACGTGGTGGTTGTAGTGGAGCATGCAATCAGAGATGTTGGTAGGTACCTGCTCTCCTAGTTCTTTTTAGATGGTGTTCATTTTTTATTGCAATCAAATGAATGCCATTGAAATCCAAACTTAATTCCACTATGATTGAGAGTCTAAATAGGGATCTCAACCCGAAATGTCACCCATTTCGATTCGCTAGAGATGCTGCATGACCCACTGAGTTAGTCCAGCATGTTGTGTCTATCTGCGTTGTGAACCCAGAAAATCTTTAGCACACTTCTCTCGTTAATAGATGTGTGCGAGTGTTTGGTGCCTATGGTGGGAATTGGTAGAAGGGAGGCGAAAAGATGGAGATGTGTATCAGAAGCTGAAGGTTGGGAGAAGGAAAAAATGAACAAACTGAAGACTTTGTCAGCTTGAAGCATGCATAAAGTACCATGAGTCTTTTCTTAAATACAGCAACCTTTATTGGATGTTTGTGAGCCAGGTGCATTTAAAATTTTAATTCAAGAAAGGTTTGTGATCCTTCGCATAACCTCCAGCTCACAAAATTCCCCATGCATTGCACTGGAGTAAAAACTAATTTTCAGCCCCAGCACAGCCGTGACCTCTAAATAACAACGCTAACTTTCAGTAACGGTCCCTTAAATTCACCTCATTTTATTTTGAAGCATGACATAATATTGAGATGCCAATTAGCTAACTCACCAATTGTAAACATCGAGAAAATCCATTTTACAATAAATCTAAAATTCAATTCACAAAGTGGAGTCAGTACAACTAACATAAGTTTTAGTACCAACACCACATCAAAGTTAACCAACATAAAATTAAAATAATAAGATGGCAACAACCTTAACTCTCCTGGAAGCCATAGCATGTTTTACTCTGTTAAAGTGGTTATTCCGGCAGACAAGATAATTACCGCATCATTCGTTTGTTCACTTCCAGCCACATCCTTCCTGGGCCCATTTTACATCCTTTAGACTTTAGAGATACAGTGTAGAAATGGGCCCTTCGGCCCACTGTCCACCCCGTACACTAGCACTATCCTATACGAGGGACAATTTATAATTTTTTACCAAAGCCAATTAACCTATAAACCCAATATGTCACCTATCCATGTTCTCCGGAGATGCTGCCTAACCTGCCGAGTTACTCCAACACTTTTGTAAACCAGCATCTGCAATTCCAGTACCCTTTGCCAACCTCAATACATCCAGACGTTTGTAGCCCATGTCCTGACCGAGTTTCATCCGCCCATGCTCATCTCCCTAACCGAGCCATATTTGGAATTACAAATTTCCTTCATGGTCCCCACCCTCTGGCTCTGTTCCAGCTCCAAATCTCCCCCAAATTTCCAAATTACGCCCAGTCCCGTCCATCATTCCCAAATATTTTTACCTCAGCTGTGACTCTGAACTCCGTTGAGATGTGCTTGTGCATAACCTTTTTTTGTTTACAATGTTGTTTACAGTGTTCTATGTTTACATATTCTGTTGTGCTGCTGCAAATAAGAATTCCATTGTTCTGTTTGGGACAGACGACAATAAATCACCCTCGACTCTCTCTTTACCTTGCACTATTCGTTATTCCATTTATCCCATATCTGTACTCTGTGCGACAGACCCACTCTCGTCTTCAGGCTGACTGCATAGCACACAACACTTTTCACTGTACCTCAGTACAGGTGATAAACTAAACTGAAGTGACTGCCGCCGCAAGGTCCCGAAGTCTGGAATTCCCTCTGCAACTCTATCAAGGTCTCGTTCTTACTTTAAGATGCTCCTCAACCTGCCCATCAGCACCTGCTCCTCTATCACCTTATTTACCTGAACATCAAATTCTCTTTTGAGATCAGCCTTGTGACATTTTTAACCAAACCATCAGATAAATATGTTGTTGTTTTGGACCATTGACACAGGTTGGTGAAGGCACTCTGGAGGCTTATCATCTCTCTACATCAGTCATGGTTGTGAACTTTTCACAGGGCAAGGGCTGTCTTGGGACGGAGGCGATTACTGCGTGGGATGACCCAAGGTCCTTGCCAGATCCCCAGATGAATTTGTGTAAGCAGGATCTGCAGATGCGGGTTTAAACCGAAGATAGATACAAAAAGCTGGAGTAACTCAGCGGAACAGGCAGCATCTCTGGAGAGAAGGAAGCGGTGACATTCCAGGGTCGAGAAGATGGGTCTCGACCCGAAACGTCACCCATTCCTTCCCTCCAGAGATGCTGCTTGTCCTGCTGAGTTACTCCAGCTTTTTGTGCCTATCCTTGGGTGAATTTATGCTTTTCATCTCAAATTGTTATCATCTAATAGTTCAGGAGAAAATAGAATAGAAAACTGTTTTTTTTGCAATAACACAATTTCTTTTTTTTAAACAAAAATCACAAACACACCAATTGTTCCTCATCCAGCAAACAAATCACACAAGCCTCCATCTACTTTAACGACACGGTATATTTTAGGTTCGTTTAGAGATACAGTTTAGAAACAGGCCATCTGGCCCACCAAGTCAGAGCCGACCAGCGATCCCCCTCCACTAGCACTACCCTACCTACACCAGGGACAATTTACAATATTTTAACCGAAGCCAAATAATTTACAGACCTGTATGTCTTTGGAATGTGGGAGGAAGCCGGAGCACCCGAGGAAAACCCATGCAGTCACAGGGAGAACGTAGAAACTCCATATAGACAGCTCCCTTAGTCAGGATCGAACCCAGGTCTCTGGCGCTGTAAGGCAGCAACTCTACCACTGCGCCATTGTGCTGCCCCTTTCTGACAGTGCATTGAGAGAAGTGCAGCCAGGACTGTTTACACCTAAACAATAGCTGTTCATTGCAGCTGTATATAAACTTCTCTCACCCCCCCCCCCCCCTTTTTAAGACACAGCATCTAATGACTCTGGGGGCAGACCATGTACAGGTGGACTCAGACCAGAACCAGGCTAACTCATTAATGTGCTACTGAGAAAGATGTTGCACAATGATAGCAATAGACAGCTTCACCAACTGAATCAAATCCTTGTTAAAAAGCAGCTATCCTCAAAACGTGAATAAAATAAATCAGCCGACAGCATAACTGGAGGACATGTCAGGGCCAGCACCGAGGTGTAATAAATTACCCCCACAAGGGGAGCTGATGGGATAACTCACAAGCAAATACGCATGTCTGGTTGATTGAGAACCACATGGATGGAAGCTGGCAAAAAAAAAGTGTTTAAGCCATCAAAAGAAAAGTTAAGACTGTAGAATACCGAAACATCAGGCTCCAAACTGCACAATGAAGTACATTGGTTATTGTGCGGTGAGCAGATAATGGAGTTAAAATCTGCCCGGCTATAAAGGCAGAGCAATGGTGTGTTGTCTCCACTGTGGTTTATCACTAGCCTAGCAAAACCGTTTCATAATTTTATGTGATAACATCCCAATTGATAGAAAATTCTATTCATTTTAGCTTTCGTAAACTTTGTTAAAAAAAAAAAAACAGCCCCCATACCAGCATTGGATGTCTGCATTTCTTTTAGAAGACTAATGCACAGATTTAGAAGACGTGAAGGGTGGCGCAGTGGTAGAGTTGTTGCCTTACAAAAAAAGACACAACGTGCTGGAGTTACTCAGCAGGTCAGGCTGCCTAACCCAGAGTTACTACAGCACTGTCTTTTTATTTCTATTTCTATTTCTATTTCATTAGAGGAAATCTAATTTTATATTACAATATTTGCACTCTTTCACACATGTATGACTGTACAGTATGATTTTATTGGATGGTATGCAACACAAAGCATTTCACTGTATCTAGGTAAATGTCACAATCAAGTAACTATTAAAACTAACTTCCCTCAAAGCTCAAATCTACAAAAGATGAAAAGCAAGATACCCTGTGCAAGTATTTCCCCCTCTCCCCGAGATCTGCATTCTGGTGTAATCGGAGGAACAAGAGTTTGATGACCAATTAAGACCAGACCCAAGAAAGCACAGGAAAGGGACCATCGGCATATTCCTCCATTGCCTGCATCTGTGGAGGGAATGAACAGGTGTGACCTTTCAGGTTGGAACCTTGCTTTACATTCACAGAACATGAATTCTGGCAAGGATCCAAGGAGTCAGAAATGACACTGCTCCTTTGAAAATCTGCAATCAGAAATGATCAAAAGCAGGAAACGGACCTTCAAACTACCTACTATAGATAGACACAACATGCCTGAGTAACTCAGTGGGACAGGCAGCATCTCTGGATAGAAGAAATGGGTGACGTTTCTTCTGAAGGGTCTCAACTCAAAAACGTCACCCATTCCTTGTAAAATACTCCAGTATTTTGTTTCTATCTTCAGTGTAAACCAGCATCTGCAGTACCTTCTTACACATGTTGGATAAGAAGAATGCCATTTATCTAAACATTTAAATCTGGAGATCAACATTCTCATGTGAATTCTAACTAATTCTTACTAATTTTCCTGTGACTTTAAATCTCAAATATCATTCACCCGTTGTAACGCAACCCCTCAAACATTGCACATTGAATTTTTTCTTTGATGCACCACAGGATAAAGAAATGAACTAAAAAGATACTTGAGCATTTTGTACAAATGTCAATGACAGCCAGTGGGTGGGTTACTGTTGAGTTGAGACTCCAAGTTCTTCTTCAGGCTTGTGGCATTCACTGGAGATTGTGCAAAGTCTCCTACGATTCACCCTGACCATCATATATTCTGCACATTAACCAAGGCCTCGTAAACTTGCCACCTCACTATATTAATGCACACACTGCCAGCTATATTTCCATCAGAAACACAGCAAGGCTGTGGGGTAATTTGGGACCTCAAGAAGCGAGGGGTTATTAGAAGGTTACATTCCATATTTGCTTTTATTCTGGATAACCAAATCCCTTTTGAGGGATATTCAATTTCATTATATTTTCAGTCTGGCATTGAATACCATTGACAGATCAGATTAATTGACTTTGATAACTTGCACCTTAGTTTAATGTACATAAAGCCTTACCCGCCACAAGTCAGTGCTCATTAAATGTGCAATGTTTTATAAATATGTGGATTCCAAAAATTCAACTGTTCACTTTGGAGCCAAGTACCTTTGACGTGAGCTGTTGTTACACCTACAGTTTTGTAGCTATCACATTCAGTTCCAATCCCAAGCTCACTAACAAGCAGTAGGTTACAGGACCAGTGAACTAGTCTGTCAGAGGTTGACCACTCAGTGGACTGTTCAGGTTCCAATTAAGGCAGCATGGAAAGACCTTGAGTTCCCCACTGCCTGTAATGAGATTCCTTCCTGCTGGATAGCAAGTTACTGCAATTATTGCTTCACTCCAAGTCCTTATGTACTGGAATTCCCGAAATACACACGCGCTGGACGTAAATACATAAACCTCTCCTCACACTTTGCCCCCCAAACTTTAAATTAGTGAGCAAAAAGAAATACACCAGCGAACCAAAGCACTGTTTTGCCAAATCCTCTCAATGCTGGAGATTTTTTAGTACAACTTTCATGAATTTGCTAGATCATAGTTAAGGCTTTTCACATGACTCGGCTGCCCCGACCAATAGACAATAGGTGCAGGAGTAGAGGCCATTCGGCCCTTTGAGCCAGCACTGCCATTCAACGTGATCATGGCTGATCATCCCCAATCAGTACCCTGTTCCTGCCTTCTCCCCATATCCCCTGACTCCGCTATCTTTAAGACCACCCAGGAAAGGAGAACTAAAACAAAGTGCCGAAGTAACTCAGCAGGTCGGCACAGTGATAGAGTTGCCGCCTTACAGTTCGATCCACACTATGGGTGCTGCCTGCATGGAGTTTGTACGTTCTCCCTATGACCGCTTGGATTTTCTCCAGATGCTCTGGTTTCCTCCCACACTCCAAAGTCATAAAGGTTTGTATGTTAATTGGCTTCGGTAAAAATTGGAAATTGTCCCTAGAGTGCAGGATAGTGCCTGTGTACTATGGATTGTCGGCACTGACATAGTCGGCCTGCTTCCACACTGTATCTCTAAAGTTTAAAAATAAAGGTCAGGCAGCAACTCTGGAGAATATGGATAGGTGACTTTTCAGATCAGGGAAAAGGGTCCTGACCTGAAATGTCATTTATCCATGTCCTCCAGAGATGCTGCCTGCCCGCTGAGTTTCTACTGCAGAACTTTGTGTCTTTATCTGTAGACAGGTAGCTGCAGTTCCTAATTTCCAAAAAAGAATTCAACTCCCCAATTTCAGCTGACAGCAGCCAGTAGAGCTGCTGCCTTACAGCGCCAGAGACCTGGGTTTGATGCTGGCTGTGTGGAGTTTACACGTTCTCCCTGTGACCAAAGACATGCGATTGATTAGTCTCTGAAAAATGCACCTGATATGTAGGGAGTGGAATGGGAAGTGGGATAACATAGAACTGGTATGAACAGGATAGTCAGTCTGGAATTGGGTGGGCCAAAGGGCCCATTTCCATTCTGTATCTTTCAATCAATCAAGGTCTACAATGAGGAGCAGAATGGTCTCTGTCAAAGTTCACACACACCTTCTGCTCAGCACTCTCTGGCCTGGGATCATACCCAACACAGACTGCACCAGAGCACAAAGTGAATTGCATCCTTAAACAGGAGTGAGCAATGTAATTGCTGAGTGCGTGAACAACACACAGCTAACCACTGGACGACAACACTAGGTATTGTAGCAGTCTGAAGAAGGGTCCAGACCCGAAACGTCATCTATCCACTTTCTCCAGAGTTGCTGCCTGACCCGCTGAGTTACTCCAGCACTGTGTTCTTTTTGTAAAGCAGCATTTGCAGTTCTTTGTTTCTATTGGATATCGTAGGTCTGGCTCTGATTTAAGTCCACTACAACCAGCAGAAGGTCAAAGAGTGGGAAGGACAGAAATCTCAGCAATCTTTGTGTGCTCCATCTATAAATGGGAACGTTTGCAGAGTACAGGGTCTCTGGTGAAGTTGCTTCCCTGGACTACATTTTTAATATCAGATCAAAGGCTTGTTATTAAATTTGTATATTCCAAAATCAAATATTCTGGCAATTGAAAAATCAAAAGTACATATCCTAGAAATCGGAAATGAAAACAGGAAATGCTGGAAATACGCGGATCAGGCAACATCTGCAGGAAGAGAAACAGACTTAACAGTTTAGATCCAGGATCCTTTTACAGGAATGCGAAGAGAGGGAACAAAAATGTAAAGATGCTGAGAGGACGAGAGGATGGATGGATAGAACAAGGAAAGGAACAATGCAGACTTAAGCTAATATCCTGTGTCTGCACATGAAGCATATCCCTCAATCCCCTGCATATCCATGTGCCTATCCAAAAGCCTCTTCAGTGCCTGAAGGGCCTCAACCCGATACATCACCCATTTCTTCTATCCAGAGATACTGCCTGACCCACTGAGTTATTCCAGCATTTTGTGTCTATCTTCCGGGTAAACCATCATCTACAGTTCCCTGCACATTTCATGAATAACCTTAGTGCAAGATAAAGTCCAATAAAGTCCGATCAAAGATAGTCCGAGGGTCTCCAATATGGTAGAGAGTAGCTCAGGATTGCACGCTAGTTGTTGGTAGGATGGTTCAGTTGCCTGATAACAGCTGGGAAGAAACTGTTCCTAAATCTGTAGGTGTGAGTTTTCACACTTCTGTACCTCTTGCCCGATGGGGGGGAGAGGAGAAGGGGGAGTGGCCGGGGTGCGACTCGTCGTTTTGATTATGCTGCTGGCCTTGCCAAGGCAGCGTGAAGGATAGATGGAGTCAATGGAAGGGTGGTTGGTTTGTGTGATGCATCCACAATTAATAGGGGGAACACAAGGTTGCTTATAGGTTCATAGGATCGCTAGATTAATGAATGCAACAGAACAGGAGATCGGAAGCGGAGTATTACTGCTTTGAATTGCAATTGTTGAGAAATGTCATCCAAATAGAGATACCAAAATAGCCCACAGATCAGGTAATGTCTATGGGGAAAGGGGGAAAATTGAGGTAAAATTGACATTTCCACCCTGGGGGAAAAAAAGGTTCTGAGACTGCAATGTGCCCAGGCAAACAAAGTGCTTTCAGTCAAGCTGATGTTGCATCTCATTGGGGAAGGCAAGTTAGAATGGGAATGGGATGGACAATTAAGATAATGGACAATGGCAAACACCGCGTCACCACTACTGTCTGAACACAGGTCTCCATAATGTAGTCCCCTCAATAAGCATTTGGATTCTCTATTGCAGAGGAGATCACATTGCAGAGACTGAATACCCAACATTAGATAGGAAGGAACTGCAGATGCTGGTTTACACCAAAGATGGACACAAATTGCTCAATTAACTCAGCAGCTCAGGCAACATCTCTGGAGAGAATGAATGGGTGACGTTTTGGGTAGAGACCCACCCGAGTCTGAAGAAGGGTCTCAACCCGAAACGTCACCCACTTATTCTCTTCAGAAATGGTGCCTATCCCGCTGAGTTAATCGAGCATCTCGTGTCCATTAGATTGGAAGAAGTGCATGTGAATCTTGAAAGACTGTTTGTGTCTGGATGGTAGGAAAGTTTGAGATATAAAGGCCACATCTTCTGCAGTGGGGAAAGTGACATCAGGAGGAAGAGTGAAGAGTCACAAACTTATTTTCAGAATACTGGCAGATAGAGGGGCTAAGGGAAGCCCTGTCCTTGCTCAGTCCTGGAGGAAGTGAGGCAAGAGGCGATCAGAGGTGCAGGAAATAGATGAGACACAGTAAATATAGTGCATACAGTAGATAGTCAAGCCACCTCTCTCTGTATTTTAAAACTAACCCGTTTCCTCATTTTCCCAGTTCCGATGGAGGATCTTCAACCCAAAATGTTAACTCTCAGCTGGTACTTCCCCAGCCAGAGTTTTTCTATGCTACGTTTTTATTTCAAAAGTTTCAGTGAGCAGTTATAACAGAAGAGTGTCTCACCCACACAACATGACGCTGACATGCCGGGGAGATGTCAGTGTTCATTGTATGCAGCCCAAACACAAGTTTACAACTTCAAGAAATGAAAATAATTGATTCTCAAACACAGTGACTTGAAAATAAACCAAATGTTCAAGGCAGCTTTGGGCAGTGGAGAGCTCAGGAGTCATTTGGAGGCTGCATCTTCCCCCACTGACGTACATATTAGAACGTAGAACAGCACAGCACAGGAACCCGTCCTTCGACCCACAATGTCTCTGTGGAACATGATGCCACAATTAATTTCATTTGTTTGCACACAATCCATATCCCTCCATCCGCCAGCATGTCCACGTGCCTGTCCAAAAGTCTCTTTAATGAGGTCTGCACTCTAACGTCATGGCCAGACTACTTGGTTTAATTGCCCATCGTGCTTATCTTAACTTATAACGGAGCTCAGTTACGACAAAACAGCAATTCAGCGATTTTGAGAAAACAGGGATCTGGGCACTTTTGGAGCTTCAGTTTGAACATTTTGCTACCTCATACACAGTCAGTAAAACATTGACAATTCTAAATATATTATTATTGGGATTTATAGGTCATATCAAACTTTGTGTCACACTGCTTGGCTCACACTTCCACATTGCACTATTAGGAGAAACAGGAACCACAGATGCTGGTTTATAATAAAAACTTACAAAGTGCCGAGTGACTCAGCGGGTCAGGTAGCATCCCTGGAGAACATGGATAGGTGATATTTTGGGTCGGGACCTTACAATCAATGTGAAGGAGGGTCCTGACCTGAAACATCACCTATTCATGTTCTCCAGAGATGCTGCCTGACCCGATGAGTTACTCTAGCACTTTGTCTCTTCAGCTATTAGTTTCAGCAACGTATTAATAATCGTATACATTTCTTAAACAGACCTTCCATAAATCTGTCCAAAGAAAAAAAGTTCTGGAATCACTACACCCGCTAACCTTGCTACACTGAACAAACACTACTACGATAGTGGGTTTATTGATTAAACCTGCACTGTGCTGCACTGTAGTTGGTTGGCAGCCTTCTACACTTGTGACTGACAAATCAATTTGGCTCAATTCCACAGACTCGGTCTGACAGATCATGAGCTCCAACTGCTTATTAGCTCAACGTCAGAAATTTCTGCGATTCTCTTTAACAGCCATCAATACGTTTGATAATTTCTCCAAAACGGTCTCTACTCCTGTGAGAACGCAGCATGCAGCAGCCTTTTATTCCCATCCGCATTTTGTACCAGGACAAACAGTGGTCCAGACTTGAAATAGAATGATTTACTTTGGAGAGTGAAGTTGCATCAGATGCACCATCAGCTTTCACGGTGTCATTTGTTGTGAAAATTAAATTTGTCCTCTTCCCAATATTTTAACCTTCCTAACCTACCCCATATTTGGGAGAACCCTCCAACCCCTTCCTCCTTCCGCAGAGACTATTCCCTCTGCAACTCGCTGGTTAACTCATCCCTTCCCACCCTAACCACCCCCTCCCCAGGTACCCTCCCCACCAACCGCTGGAGATGCAACACCTGTCCCTATACCTCCTCCCTCGATTCTGTCCAGGGACCCCCACAGTCCTTTCAGGTTAGGCTGAGGTTCACTTGCACCTCCTCCAATGACTCCACTCTTTCAATGTCTGCTGTAAGATGCTGCAGATGTTCTATCAATGCCAACTTCTTCGCTGTCGTGTGCCGGGGTAGCGGGGCGAAGGCCACAGACGGCAACAAAATTAACAAGTTCATCAGGAAGGCTAGCTCTGTCCTGGGGATGGAGTTGGAATCACTGGAGATAGTCTTGGAGGGGACTCAAACTGCGGAGCATCTTGGACCATTAAGCTCACCCCCTCCATGACACACCGGTCAACCCGAGGAGCATCTTCAGCAACAGACGGGTTCCACCAAGATGCAACACAGAACACCACAGATCCTTTTTCCCTGCGGCTATCAAACGGTACAACTCCACACCCTTCTGTCATGGGACAGACCGACTCCCCTCCCCAATCCTGGACTTTCCACCTGTCACTTGAATTCCATGTTTCATGCATTTTGTTTTGTATGACTGTTGGCAGACCGATATCCCTCCAGGGATAAATGAAGTTATATTGTATCGTATCTACTGTATCCATTGTTCAAGATGTGGACTCTTATACATCGGCAAGACCAAACGTGGACTGGGCGATCATTTCGCTGAACACCTTCGCTCAGTACGCCTGGATCTACCCGGTCGCCAAACACTTTAATTCCCCTTCCATCCGCACACTGACCCTTCTGTCCTAGGTCTCCTCTATTGTCAGTGAGGCTAAACACAAATTGGAGGAACAGCATTTCATATTTTGCTTGGGCAGCTTACAACCCAGTTAGTTGAATATTGATTTCTCCAACTTCAAGTAACCCCTGTATCGCCTCTCTCTCCATCCCTCCCCCATCCAAGTTATACCAGCTTCTCGTTCTCACCTAGCACGCAGCTAACAATGGCCCGTTTACTTTATCATCATTACTTCTTTTGCATATCTGTCATTCATTTGTTGTATCTCTCTACCTCACCGTCTATATCTCTTGTTTCCCTTTCCCATGACCCTCAGTCTGAAGAAGGGTCTTGACCTGAAACATCACCCATTCCATCTCTCCAGAGATGCTCCCTGTCCCACTTGGTTACCCCAGCATTTTGTGTCTAAACTAAACTAAATATGGGGTAGATAGAGTTACAGTGCAGAAACTGACCTTTTGGCCCACTGAATCCATGCCGACCAACAATCACCCATACTCTAGCACAATCCTACACACTAGCAACAATTTACAATCTTTACTGAAGCCAATAAAACCTACAAACCTGCACATCTTTGGAGTCTGGGAGGGAACCAGAGCACCTGGAGAAAACCCATGCGGTCACAGAGAGAACGTACAAACTCTGTACAGACAGCACTCAGTCAGGATCGAGCCCGGGTCTCTAGCGCAGAAAGGCAGCAACTCTACTGCTGCGATACTGTGCTGCCCCAAGCAAAGCTTGAAGTCTCTCTACGCTTACATCTCACACAGAGGCAAACGTCTGCAGCTTGCTGCCACGTGGAGTGACCAAATTCATCTTAAAAAGGTTTTGGTTGGATCTCTTGTGGTCATCTAACATTAATGTCTGCTCGAGAACAAAATAAAGAGTACAGATTTGCTAACCTCTGGCCTCAAACTTCTTCAATGTGTTACAACATTTCAAGAGTCTCCAACTTTTAAAGAGGTCCAGTCTACGCAATATTTGGGGACGGCACAGTGGCGCAGCTGGTAGAGTTGATGCCTCACAGTGCCAGAGACCCAGGTTCAATCCCGACCTCGGGTGCTGTTTGCATGTTCTCCCCGTGGATATCCTCCAGGTACCCCGTTTCACCCCAAAGACATTTGGGTTTGTACGTTAGTTGGCCTCAGTAAATTGCCCCTTGTGTGAGATGAGTGGTAGAATCAGGGGAGTGGAGGAAAATTGACAACAACATGGAGAGAATAAAATTGGATTAGATGAGTGTAGGATTAGTCCAAATTGGTGGTTGATGGTCAGCGTGGACTAGGTGAGCCGAAGGGCCCGTTTCCATGTGTATCTCCAAACTAAACTTTAAATTTATACTAAATAAAAGTTTGAGCTGATGGCCAGCTTGGACTCAATGGGCCAAAGAGCCCGTTTCTGTGCTGAATCTCTCCAATTTCCTCTTCAGCACAACTTTCCAGTTCTGGCAAAATCTTCAGGGATCTTATCCAACATTCCTGCAAAGCTCCAAAGAGTGTGATTGTGTGGTTGCTGATCACAAGGTGGTAACATTACAACCTAAAACGCGATTTGGGGAATTTCCATGGCCATTTGTCAAGAAGATTATGTTCATAAACAATAGGAGCAGAATTAGGCCATTCGGCCCATCAAGTCTACTCCGTCATTCAATCATGGCTGAATATCTCTCCCTCCTATGCCCATTCTCCTGCCTTGTCTCCAAAACCCTGAATCCCTTACTAATCCAGAATCTATCTATCTATCTATCTATCTATCTATCTATCTATCTCTGCCTTAAAAATATCCTTCTGTGACAAAGAATTCTACAGATTCACCACCCTCTGACTAAAGAAATTCCTCCTCATCTCCTTCCTAAAGGAACGTCCATTAATTCTGAGGCCATGTCCTCTGGTTCTCTCCACATGCACTCTGTCAAAGGCTTTCACAATGGAAAGTATAGTGAAATATACACTGCATATATTAACAAAGATAACTCAATTTTGCTTCAGAGTTCTCTACAGGAGGCTTGGCAACTGTGTGATGTACCAAATAATTGTCCACCTCCAAGCTCATTTCAGTCATAAATGAGTAGAATCTGAACTCTACCGTGCCAGCTAATTGCCAAACCGGGTGCAAGAATTAAAGAGGGAAACCAAGATAAATGTTTAAAAAAAGTCAAAATGAAACACGCACACATTTTAATTTATTGAACTCTCTAAAAGTTTGTGCACTTGCAAAAGTTATTCTCAGTGCCAGAAAAGATGTTAGGTAGTAATTAAAGTTAATAACTGTCAAAAATGTACTTGCATTGCAATGGACAAGCCCCAACTATTTATAACACTTGGTGTGTATATCATGCAAGCGCTTCAGCAAGTTTATGCCATAACATGTATTTGAATACCCATGTCCCACAGTGAGATAGCAGCATGGTGCAAGTCTGGAGCAGGGCAACGTAGACAGCAACTGGCAGATTTATCCATTTAAATGCATATTCACCCGATTATTCGTGTCAAATTTTACTTCACTAACAGTGACCACTCTTATCCAGTTGCCTATTTCCTTCGCTCCATAGATGCTGCTGCACCCGCTGAGTTTCTCCAGCACCTTTGTCTACCTTTGATTTTCCAGCATCTGCAGTTCCTTCTTAAACTCTTATTCAGTCAAAAATCCTTTCCATAGAATGGAAAGCAAAACCACAATTAGAACTCAATAGTTCCCTGCCTTTCAGTCACGTTATTCAAAGGGTCCCAACTTGAAACGTTGCCCGTCCATTCCCTCCCCAGATGCTGCCAGACCCGTGGAGTGCTCCAGCACTTAAGTGTTTTGAATTTGTTCAGTGCTGTGGAAATTCAAAAAGAGAAAACATTTCCTCATTTGAAATGTGAACGTTTAATTTTTCACTTGGTTAATTTGCTGAAAAATTTCTCATGAGATTAAAGCAATAAATACCATCACTAATAGACAGTTTTGAAATGGGAGACAGATACATTTCCAGAATTAGAAGTTACAGAAATAATGGTTAACCTGTTATTAGTTGTACTGAATAATAAAGTGGGTTCTATGACAGTACATCATTGAGTATTTCAAACCCAGGAAAAATATGCCACCGATAACTTTTGCTGGATTTGAGACACTTGACTGAAGATGTCAGACAGGGGCCAGCCAGCAAGACGCCAGCAAAGCAAGCTCTTTCAACCATGTTAATTATCTGTAACCTACAACAACAAACTTCCTGGCCCCACTGCCTGTCATCACCAAACGATCCAAGATGGAAAGGCAGATTATCATGATAAGTTGCATTTGCCCAACCGATTCATTTTACACATGCACTTCCACTTAGACCAGCAACAAAAGGAAAACGCCGAGGATTAATGGCAGGAATGAGCTTCCTGAGAAAAGTAAACAAATGGGATGTTTAAAGTGACTTGGTTTAAAATACTCGTAATGTGTAATCGGAGACCGGTGGCAAAAGAAAACGAAGTAGCTGCTGAGCGCTGGACTAGGATAAGTCTCTGATTCCAAACTACCTCTCTGGCGAAGAATATGTTGGGATTTTCAGAATAATTTTCAATAGATCACAAGTGTGCTTTTAACCTGATTGCATATTGATTCGACTGGTTCCCTTTCTAATATGTTTCAATCCTTGACTGACATTAAATATTGGGAAAATAAGAGCATCAGTGTTTAGAAGAGCAAATTTAACCCATGGAGTAACATTTCTTTTTGTAACTATAAAAGGACAGAAAACATGCAACAACGTAGATTGTGTGACAGGGTTGTGTGGAATCGGACATTAGCTTGACATCCCACCAGCCTGAGTGTTGGCACCAGCCAATTTTGAATAATTGACTTCATTTGGGCAATGCGGATCAGCATCTAGTGTGCCCTTATAAAAAAATCTGGTAATAAAGGATTTGGGTGAACGACAAAGGAAAGGGCCAATTAAAATTAAATAGCTGCATCCAAGGACAAGTTTGTCCAACCACTCCTCATAGCTTTCCTTGTAGCACTGGGTGGCGGATCTGTGGCATTCCTTGCCACAGAAGGCTGTGGAGGCCAAGCCAGTGGATATTTTTAAGGCGGAGATAGATATATTCTTGATTATTTCCGAGGTTATGGGGAGAAGGCAGGAGAATGGGGTTAGGAGGGAGAGATAGATCAGCCATGATTGAATGGCAGAGTAGATTTGATGGGTCGAATGGCTCTATCCTATCAGGCAAAATCCTGTCACTTATGACAAGAATGTTTGCCTTTAAAAAGCGTTCTGAAGTTTTTCATGTATACTCCGACCTGTGGAAATGCAGTCTGGAGAATCCATAGTGTCAGAAGTGGGGTGAACAACATCCTTGGTCTCTGTGTTAGGTATGGAGATCAACGGCCATAAGATACAGCACCAGTATTAGGCCATTAGGCCCATAGCGTCTACTCTGCCATTCCATCATGGCTAATCTATTTTTGCCTCTCCACCCATTCTCCTGCTTTCTCCCCATAACCTTTGAAGCCCTTACCAAATCAATCTCCACTTTAAAAATACCCAATGACCACCACCACCACGTGGCAATGAATTCCACAGATTTCCCACCCTCTGGCTTAAGAAATTCTTCTTCATCTCCATTCTAAAGGGTATCCCTTTTATTCTGAGACTGTGTCCTAGACTCTCCCACCACTAGAAACATCCTCTCCACATCCACTCTAGGCCTTTCATAATTCAGTAGGTTTCAGCGAGATACTAACACAACCTTCCAAGTTGTTAGAAACCAGGTGAGACTACATCAAGGAAAAATGACTAAGGCACAGGAGGTGGCCCCGAGACTCATCGACATGTTCTATTTACAGAGTAAAGCAATCAAGTGCCATGTTTACTCATGAACCTGCCTTTTTTTTAAAACCTTCATTTATCCAGTTCCCTTTTGAGAGCCACAATTAAATCTGCATCTAGTAATTTTCAGTCAGTGCATTATTTAAAAAAAATCACAACTTCCCACCATATCAAAAGGTTTTACTTCACAACAATTCTAGATATTTTGCCAACCACACTGGTCCCTGCCCCCATCTGGCTGCATCTCTACAAGACTTGGGTTGGGTTGTATTTGGAGAATCACGTGCAGTTCTGGTCTCCCCACTACAGAAAGGATGTGAAGGCTTTGGGAAGGGTACGGAAGGGGTTTATCAGAATGCTGCCTGGATTAGAGGTTATTAGCTTTAAGGAGAGGTTGGACAAATTTGGATTGTTTTCTTTGAAGTGTCAGAGACTGTGGGGAGACCTGATAGAAGTGTAAGTGTGAGTGAGTGAGAGTGTGAGTGCGCGCACACACACACACACACACACCTATACATATTAAAAATTCCAAGCATGATTGGGTAGAGAGTTAGAATCTTTATTCTAGGATGGAAATGTCAAAGAATAGAGTATAGCTGGAAAAGGGTCAGAGGGGCAAAACTTGAAAAATGAGCAGGGCTTTTTTTTTTTAAATACACAGAGGGTGGTGGGTACCTGGAGTGTGCTGCGAAGGATAGTGATGGAGGCAGATATGATATTGGAGTTTAAGAGGCTTTTAGATAGGTACATTATAAAGAGAATGAAGGGATAGGAATAATGCGCAGATATAGGAAATTAATTTATCTTGGCATCATATCCAGCATAGATATTGGTGGGCTGAAGGGCCTGTTCGAGGGCTACGTTGGATGGGAATACTCCAGCCAAAGATTTTGCATAAGTCTATGAAATTCCCTCAAAACTGCTTCTGCCTCCATTCTCTTAATGGTCAATGGAAAAGCATGAACAAGCAGGTCCTCACAATAAGATGTGAAGGAGTGGGGCTCCGGCCAGCACGAGCTCAGGCAGAGCAGCTGACATCCCGGCTGCTCTTCTTTCACTACTTTCTCATAAACATAACCAAAGCAGATCTCCCACAGGGCAAATCTTCAAATAGTCTTATGCATGTTCCAAAAAAAAGACTGCCAAAAAGCACTTGGCTCAGAAACAACAAAGTATAGCAATTATGTGCAGACATGGGAAAAAAAAGGCCAAAAAAATAAAACCCTCAAAAAGCTGGGACAACAAACTAAAAATAAGACTTAACTGCTTTGATGTACTCCCACATAAAACAGTGCCCGACGACTTGTGTTCACATTTTATATTGATGGGTTTTTGTTACGATGCCATCTCTAAGAATTACGGAACCATTGCAATGAGATCATCGGTGTCTCAGTTTTAATCCGTCATCCTGCCTGCATCAGTGCTGCTCAAATCTGGACCAGCATGTGAAGGGAAGGGCTAAAGATTTGGCATTAAACAAACTACCAATGGTATTTCTGATTGGTTGAACCACTTTTCATGCCCTTTTTAGTTCTAGTTTAGAGATACAGCACGGAAACAGACTGGCTGAGTCCACACCGAACATTGATCGACACAGACCGGCTGAGTCCACACCGAACATTGATCGACTTTTAGAGATACAGCACAGAAACAGGCTCTTTGGCCCACAAAGTCTGCGCTAACCAGCGATCACCTCGTATAATAGTACTATCCTACACACTAGGGACAATTTACACAAGCCAATGAACCTACAAACCTGTACGTCCTTGGAGTGTGGGAAGAAAAACAGTCACAGGGAAAACGTACAAACTCCGTACAGACAGCACCCATAGTCAGGATTGAACCTTGGTCTCTGGCACTGTAAGGCAACAACTCCACCAGGGCAGAGCCACGGTGTTGCCCCACCTATTCACACTATTTCTACATTATCCCACCTTCACATCCACTCCCTACACCCTGGAACCAATGGCAACCTACAAACACACACGTCTTTGGGATGCGGGAGGAAAGAAGAGCACCCAGAGTAAACTAACGTGGTCACAGGGAGAATGTGCAAACTCCACACAGACAGCATCCTAGTGGTCAGGATCAAACCCAGGTCTCTGGCACTACGAGGCAGCAGCCCTACCAGCTGTGCCACCCTGCAATCATGGATTGCATGCCACCATTTAGCTAATGTAGATCAGATGCGCATTTATATTGATGACCACCAAGTTGAGATCGATTCATAAATTCCATGGGTATAACTGAATAAAAGACTGTCAAATGCCATGATAGCATTTGCTTCTGCATTTCCTTGGAGGAGTTGTGTGGTAAAGATAGTCTATGGTACACATCTACAATTCCAACCAACAGATCCAATCCCAGTGCAGAACAAGGTTGCGTCATTGCCTCAGGTTTTCCAAATCTTTCTCATCATTATGTTCCACCTCTCATCAATCAGCTGATTTACAGAACAACCAAGGAAACTCTTCATCTTCAACTCCCACATCCAGAGAAGAACCAATAACCTCAGTTAACCAGCTGCAAAACAAGGACAAGATTTGTGCACGCGCTCTCTTGGAGACAAACTCCAAGTCATCATGGATCAGGTCTGAAGAAGGGTCTCGACCCGAAACATCACCCATTCCATCTCTCCAGAGATGCTGCCGGTCCCGCTGAGTTACTCCAGTATTTTGTGTTTACCTTGATATAAACAAGTATCTGCATATTCTTTACTATCAGGTAAATCTTGGAGCCAGCACCTCCTCTGCACTGACTATGTGACTTCTTGACCTTTGGATGGCAAATGGTGAGAATAGGAGACACTACATCCTCCAAAACAAGGGAGTTGATGATCAAATTCAGGAAGCTGGGTGGAATACATATCATAGTCAGCAAGTGAAGATTATTGAGACCTTTGATCATCTAGTTATATCAACAACAATTGTCCTGATCCAAATGCTGCAGCCAAGAAGTCACACTGACACCTTTACCTCCTCAGAACATTAAGGAAAATTAGCACATATCCTATCGGGATGCATCAAAGTTTGGTTAGGCAACTGCTCTGCTCAAGACCACAAGAAATTGTAGAAAGCTGTGGATGAAGCGGTGGACCATCATGCAAGCCAGTCACCTCTGCCTTCGCTACCTCCCCCAACCCCACTAGACCCCAGCCACCATGTACTACATGCTACAGAAAGCAGCCAACAACATCAGGGACTACTCACATCCTAGTCATTCTCTCTTCTCCCCTCATGCACAAGATAATAACCTCTGAACGCACGTAACACCAGATTCAAGAACACCTTCTTCCTGCTTTTATCAGACTCTTGAACGGACCTCTCGTATACCAGGGATGAATTCCAGATCTTCCAATCTACCACTTTGCTGCCCTTGCGCTTTTTATTTAAAACCTGCACTTTCTCTGTAGCCTTTTAACACTATATTCTGCACTGTTTATTTTCTCATTTGCGTTACCCGAGGTATTTGGGTATTGTAGGATTAGCTTGAAGAGATGCAAAACACTTTTTCCACTATCTCAGAATACAAGACAACAATAAAGCAATAGTTCAGTTTTGGGAATCTCTACAAGCAGTGGTGGTGTTACTATGCATTGCCTGTCTATGTTAGAATCAAGTGCTGCAGCTTCAGCCCTTTACTGAATGGTGCACGTTTGTGCCAAATGGCAAGCAGGAGGGTGAAACAGGGAATAAATGAATTCATTCACCAAGTGCCAGGGTTCTCTTCTAATTTAACATCACATCATTCTGTCCTCATAACTGCGATGATAGAGAGCTTGCCACTCCAAAAATAGTACAGGCCAGCACCAGGTTCTTTGGGCAAATGGATAATCACCATTTTACCTCCCCACCCATTCATACTAGAGTAATTTCTGCTAATTGTTGTCCCACATTATTTTTTTAAACAGAGTTCAATCCAGTGCTTCGCTTCAGAGTCGAGTTGCAATTTGAGGATCTTGGTCAGATGCTGTGGGTAGTTGTCAAGGAGATTCTGAGGACTGGGCGAGCAATGCGCAAACTGCAAATGACAGCAAAAGCTGCTGGGACGAGGAAGAGACGAAAGAATTTAAAATCAAATCAAAATACTGCACTGAGTGTTCACAAAAGAAACAAAAAGGCTGGTACTAAAGCTGGTACATTTTGAATAAGAAAAGCAATTGCTAACTCGATTCCAGTTGCTCATGTAATCCATCTAACTCCACTTGCACACCGTGCCCACCTCTAAGCAGTCATTTTGCCTTTAAATCAGGTGGGAAGTTTGAAATCACCGCACTCTAATGAGTGGTGTAAGATTTTCCTAGATCCTATGTAATAAAGAGACACAGGGAACTGTGGATGCTGGAATCTTGTAGAGAACAAAGTGCTGGAGTAACACAGCACTTGGAAGGCATGGATCGGCAATACTTCAGATCATGACCCTTCCTCACAACTAGAGAGCTGTTCTGAGCTACTATCTACCTCATTGGAGGCCTTCGGACCATTTTTAAAATTGGACTTTACCTTGCACCAAATATTATTCCCTTTATCATGTCCCTGTACATTGTGGATGGTTCGAATGTAATCATGTCTAATCTTTCCACTGACTGGTTTGCACTCAACAAAAGTTTTTCACCGTACCTTGGTACATGTGACAATAAACTAAAGCTCAGTACTTTTCAATTCAATTCAATTCAACTTTATTGTCATTGCACAGATACAAGTATGGGTACAACGAAATGCAGTTTAGCGTCTGTTCGTAGTAATAGTGCAATATAGAAATAAAAATACAGAGTAAGCAAACAATGTGGACGGAGAGACTGGAGAAATCTATCGGCGGGACTCCGAGTTCAGCAATGTGATAGTGTTGTTGTAGAAGCTGTTCCTCATCCTACTTGTACGAGACCTGAAGCTCCTGTACCGCCTCCCTGATGGGAGGAGGGCAAACAGTCCATGGTTAGGGTGGGAGGGGTCCTTGATGATCTTCCCGGCCCGTCTCAGACACCGTTTTCGGTGGAGGGCATCCATGGCAGGGAGCGGGGCACCGATGATGTGCTGAGCGGTTTTCACCACCCGTTGTAGTGCCTTCCTATCAGCTACGGTGCAACTGCTGTACCATACCGTGAAGCAGGTGGTCAGGATGCTTTCGATGGTACAGCGGTAGAAGTGGGTCAGGATCTGGGGGGACAGGTGAGCTTTCTTGAGCCTCCTCATGAAGTAAAGGCGCTGCTGCGCCTTTTTGATCAGTTTGGAGGTATTGAGGGACCAGGACAGATCCTCCGAGATGTGTACCCCGAGGAGACGCGCTCCACCTCAGTCCCGTTTATATGGATGGGAGTATGTCTGCCACCTCTGTTCTTCCTGAAGTCAACAATAATTTCCTTCGTCTTCTTGGAGTTGAGGACGAGGTTATTGTTGGCACACCAGGCTGCCAGGTTCTGGACCTCCTCCCTGTAGGCTGACTCATCGTTGTCACTGATCAGTCCTACCACTGTGGTGTCGTCGGCAAATTTAATTATGGCGTTGGAGCCATTCTTAGGGATGCAGTCATGGGTGAAGAGGGAGTAGAGGAGAGGGCTGAGCACACAGCCCTATGGCACGCCTATGGTTCAGTGTTATAGTGGAGGAGGTGAGGTTGTTGACGCTAACAGACTGTGGTCTGTTGGTGAGGAAATCCAGTGTCCAATTGCAGAGGGAGGTGGAGATGCCAAGTCTGCTGATCAAGCTAGCGGGGACGCAGAGTCTAGCGTTGTGCACGTGACGCCATCTTAGATTGAGTGCTTAATCCTTTACACGCCAAGGACAACTGAGCTTTGCTAAAATGCCAGATGCTGTTAACAGTTTAAGTGGCAGCTTTTGATAGGGGTTGTTGTTCATACAATCTCCTTCACCTGCAACCACTAGACACAAACACCACCCAAGCTGATCAGTGGCCCGATTGCTTCATGACTTCCTCATTCTCATTTCCAGAGAAGGGTCTCATCCCGAAATCTCATCCATTCCTTCTCTCCAGAGATGATGCCTGTCCCACTGAGTTACTCCAGCATTGTGTGTCCATCTGCAGGAGTACGTGCTGAGGGACTCACTGAAGCTCAGTGCAGGCAATGCCAAGGCGGAAAAGCCACATTCTAGGGTCCTTCCGCTGCTGGACATTGAGGGGCAGTGTGTTATGGGGACACCCCTCAAACAGTGGAAGGGATATCACCATGGGGGGGGGGGGGGGCATGAGTGGCAAGGGTGCTTTGTTTAATGACAGATGTGAACACTACTGAATGTATAAAGACTGAGAACTTCTGAAGGGTTTAACACAATATTTCCTTTGTGCTTATTTTTTAAAATTCTGAATGAAAGTTTATTTTGGGTGGGAAAAAAACGTACTGCGCCCTGGTTGTGAGCATCGGCCTCAGTAGAAATTCGGGATCAGTCGAGCATCTTTTTGGTCTCTGGTGCCCAGTGTACAAACTGACCAAATCTGGGGAACCTTAGATCTTCAGAATTCAATAGGCAAAAATTTTGCCTCTAAAAAGGTTTTTAAAAAAATAAAATAAAAAGGGTTATTTGAACAATTCTTGTAACATTTCACCCCTTTACAACACTGGAAATCAGGAGGGGAGAAAAAGCACGTTGCTGTTTTGTGCATTAACGAAATAGGCCAGTAAATTTAAATAGCCCAATAAAGTATATTTACCATTGTGGGAGAGCACAGTTCATTAGCTAACTACAATGGTACCATTTTCACTCCCACCATTTAGAAAGCAGAGTGTTCTGCAGTCTCTGGAGCTCTCTAATTAATGTCTGGCTTAGCCTAATTCAATCAACAAGGCGAGGCGCCAGTTGAAAGTCCTATAATAATCTTTGTGACTGCTGCAATTTGCATCACAAAAAAAAATTATATTACCCAAAAATATACGGCACTTCCTTTCAAATGTTGTTCATTTTAAGACCCTGCGCTTTTTAAAGAAACACCAATTTGAAGAACTAGTTTACGGGTGGGGGGGAATAAAACAGTATTCCACATGGAAACTAAAGCAAGACTACATTCGCTATTTCTTTCTTGCATCGGCAAATCTATTCATCAAGCAAGGCTGGGCTCCAGCCGTCTTTTAAAACGCCCACTAAAACCAGTATCCTTTACAAAACTCACTGAAACAACCGCAGAACGCTTTCTAAATTACACAACAATTTAATGCAACAGAAAATGTGCCTTCAAAAAAAAAATCAAAACTAAAAAAAATTCTGCTGATACTGGAAATCTGAACAAACAAAAAAAAGAACTACGCAGCTGTGGAGAGTGAAGGGACATTACTGTTGAGGCAAATGAACTCCAAAACAAGAGGGATACAACAAACAGAAGGACAGTTAAAGAAAACCTACATATGTATCACGTTAGAGCTTGCAGAGAGAGGTTACTGGGTCACTTGGTTAAAATGGGGAAAGGACACTGCGTTCATTAGACATCCCCCCCCCGCCCCTTCCCTCTCTTCCCTGTGCCTCATCTGGATAGTGCACCCATTTCTCCAATTAGCCCACCCTGAAGGTCCCAGATGCAAAACATCACACATCCATATTCTTCAGAGACGCTGCCTGACCTTCTGAATTACTCCGACTTTTGCTTTCATTTGAAATGGCTAGAGCTTTTGATTCTGTTCTTTCCAAAGCCGCTCGTTTGTTGTCCACAGACAAATCATCATGAATTCCACAGTTTCCACCCCACCACCCAATGAATGAGGAGTTCCAAGAATAGTTCAAGGAGCAGCACCGATCACTACATAGAAAATAGGTGCAGGAGTAGGCCATTCGGCCCTTCGAGCCAGCACCGCCATTCAATATGATCATGGCCGATCATTTAAAACCAGTACCCTGTTCCTGCTTTTTCCCTATATCCCTTGATTCCTTTAGCCCTAAGTGCTAAATCTAACTCTCTCTTGAAAACACCCAGTGAATTGGTCTCCATTTTCTTTTGTGGCAGAGAATTCCACAGATTCCCAACTCTCTGGATGATAAAAAATGTTCCTCATCGCAGTCCTAAATGGCCTACCCCTTATTCTTAAAATGTGACCCCTGGTTCTGGAATCCCCCAACATCAGGAACATTTTTCCTGCAATTTTGCCTGTCCAATCCCTCAAGAATTTTATATGTTTCTATAAGATTCCCTCTCATCCTTCTAAATTCCAGTGAATATGTCCAGTCGACTCATTCTTTCATCATGTCAGTCCCGCCATCCCGAGAATTAATCTGGTGAACCTAACTGCACTCCCTCAATAGCAAATGTCCTTCCTCAAATTAGGAGACCAAATTGCACACAATACTCCAGGTGCGGTCTCACCAGGGCCCTGTACAACTGCAGTAGGACCTCCTTGCTTCTAAACTCAAATCCTCTCGCAATGAAGGCCAACATGCCATTAGCTTTCTTCACTGCCTGCCTGCTGTACCTGCATGCTTACTTTCAGTGACTGATATACAAGCCCATTTACATCAGTATCATTAAAACCTTAATGTTTTTGACCCCATTAATCACAGGGACTTAGAAACATCCTTTTCAAGAAGGGTCTTGACCCGAAACGTCACCCATTCATCTCTCCAGAGATGCTGCCTTTCCCGCTGCGGTACTCCAACTTTGTGTCTATCCTCTTTTCAATTCAAATCAGTCTCCAACATGCAAACTGATCGTGCAATTCTTGGTGAATACTGGGGTCAACAAGGCTGCATCATCACCCCAACTTTTCTCAATCGTTTTTCCTGCAGTTCTGCTTCTCATTCAGACTTGTTAACTTTAGAAATACAGTGCGGAAACCGGCCCTTCGGCCCACCGGGTCAGTGCTGACCAGCGATCACCCCATACACGAGCACTATCCTACACATTAGGGATAATTTACAAAAGCCAATTGACCTACAAACCTGTACGTCTTTGGCGTGTGGGAGGAAACCGGAGAAAGCCCACGTGGTGACAGGGACAGCACCCGTAGTCTGGATCGATCCTGGGTCTTGTGCTGTATGGCAGCCGTTGGGCCACTGTGCTGCCCATCTCCAATATACTTCCCTTGGGAGTTGAGCTAATCTTCAGAACCAAACGTGGAACAGTCAACCAACGGTGATTACACTCAAGAAGCAAGGTGACTGAAACCTCAGTGGTTGAGCTGCAGTATTTGGATGATGCTCTTGTTGGAGCAGTGTCAGGGACAAAGCTCCTACTATCAACAAATCCATCAATGAAGTATACAAGACGATGGGCCTTGCACTCGCCACCTGAAAGCCACAAGACTTCCACTGACAAGCCTCACCTACAGCACGCTATCAAATAGGAGTCAGACAGCATTGAAACAGGCTATTCAGCCCAACCAAGGTGGCCCATCTACGCTAGTCAGATCTTAGAAGGGTCCCAGGCCAAAACATCACCTATCCATGTTCTCCAGAGAAGCTGCCTGACCTGCCTAGTTACTCCTGCACTTTGTGTCCTTTTCTGTAGACTAGTATCTGCAGGTCCTAGTTTCTACATTGCAATCTTTAAGTAAAATTTTTTATAAAACAGCTGCTACTTACAGCAAAGAAATACCCATGGTCTGTTTGTCCAGCGCCTTCAACTGAAGACTCTACATCCACCTTTGGCCACTTTTTCTTTGTTGTGTGAACCCGCCCATCGGCAGGTTTTAGTAAAGCCCGTGCTATTATTGTGTCGTAATCGTGTGAGAACCAGGCTTTTTACTGGCCATGGACAAGTCAGTCGGCTTTCATGCAGTTTGCTCAAAGCCTGACAATCAACAGATTTATTGAACACATCACTGTTTCCACCAGAGGTTAACAAAGTCTGACAGGGCTAAGTCTGTTCTGATTAGCTCTCTGGAAGGACGTTAGAATGGTTTACAATGGGTCATTATTGTATTTGCTAATTTCACCACTGTCAAATACTTGAATTTTAATGCATGTCTGTAGTAAATTGAATATTAATCCACGAGCAGCAGCTATTTTTGCATTAAGGCAGCATGTATTAAAGTTCACAATTTATTCTCCCCACCCCCCCCTCCCCCCCACCACCACCACCACGCACTGCAGTTCTGCAGATCTAGAGCATAGAACAGCACACAAACAGTCCCTTCGGCCCACAATGTCTGTGCTGAACAGGATGCCAAGTTAAACTCAGCTCCTCTGCCAGCACCTAATCAATTTCCCTGCATATCCATGTGCCTATCCAAAAGCTTCTTAAATCCCCTTACCGTACCTGCCTCCACCACAACCCCTGGCAACACACTCCAGGCATCCACCTGCTGTGTAAAAGTTAAATGCCCTATACATCTCCTTTAAACCTTGCCCCCATCACCTTAAAGGTATGCTCTCTAGACTTTGACATTTCCACTTTGGAATAAAGATTTAGAAACTTAGTTGCTGCCAGTAAAGTGGCGATTCTTTGTGCACTGCCTAGGTGAAGTCTGCGGTGTGATTTTATTGGATTGTATGCAAAAATGTAATTTCAGTGTACCTGGGTACAGGTGACAATAAAGTATCAGTGAATTCTGACTGTTCCCTATCCATGCCTCTCATCATTTTAGATATTTCTATCAAGTCTCCCCTTAACATCCAAAGCTTCGGATAAGACAATCAAAGTCTGTCCAATCTCTCCTGTTAGCCAATACCCTCTGATCCAAGCAGCATCCTGGTAAACCTCTTCTGTGCCCATTTCACAGCCTCTACCTCCTTCCTGTAATGGGGCAACGAGAACTCCACGCATGGCCACATGATAAATGCTGGCTCTGTCCATCTGATTGATATCGACACACACTCCCGCCCAAGGTAAATACATATCACCAACGACTTCTCCTGGACCACCCATATTGAAGCAACGGCCAAGAAAGCACACCAACGCCTCTACTTCCCAAGAAGGCTTAGGAAGATCAGCACCTCCCCAACTACCTTCACCAACTTCTACAGATGTGCGGCAGAAAGCATGTTAATGGGATGCATCACAGCTTGGTTTGGAAAACAGGTCCATCCAAGAACGCAAGAAATTGCAGCGAATTGTGGACGCAGCCTCGACCATCACACTAACCAACCTCCCTCCTATAGACTCCATTTATACCTCAGGCCGCCTCGGATAGGCCAGCAGCATAATCAAAGGCGAGTCGCACCCTGGCCACTCCTTCTTCGCCCCTCTCCCATCGGTCAAAGGTTATAGAAGTATGAAAACGCACACCTCCAGATTCAGGAACAGTTTGTCCCCAGCTGTTATCAGGCAACTGAACCACCATACTGCAACCAGAGAGCAGTCCTGAACTATTATCAGACTATTTTTGATCAGGCTTTACCTTGCACTAAATGTTATTCCCTTATCATTTATCTGTACACTGTGAATTGCTCGATTGTAATCATGCATTGCCTTTCTGTTGGCTGGTTAGCACATAAATGCTTTTCACTGTACCTCGGTACACGTGACAATAAACTAACCCAAGTTGCCACAGTTTAGATGTCATGTCCAACCATCTGTTGCACGTCACTGGGCAGTAGACCCCTAGGAATTGCAGTGCGAGACATTGCCTTCAGAAATAAAGAGGTTTGGAGAATAGAACTACTGAGCTTTACTGGCTCACATTGCTATAATGCACAAGATGGCAGGGTCACAATCCCAGTGTCACTAGTGTCTGCTGTGGGATTCCTGCTGAAGATTCACATGTTGAAGGCAGAACTTCATCACAGGTTTTGTTTTTAACAAAGATCTTTTCGCAAACAAAGGTCTGAAGAAGGGTCCCGGCCCAAAACGCCATCTATCAATGTTCTAAAAGGATGCTGCCTGACCCACCGAGTTATTCAAGCACTTTGTGTCTTTTTCTGTAAACCAGCACCTGCTGTTTCTTGTATCTACTCTCAACATTTTCTTTTTATTCACTCAATATTATTTTCTTTTTATTCACTCAATATTCCAAAATCACCTAAAGAGTTAATGCAGGAACTCTCTGGCACTGAACCTTTATAAGAGTTTCTCTTGGACTTTCAAGTCAAGTCAAGTGAGTTTATTGTCATGTGTCCCAGATAGGACAATGAAATTCTTGCTTGCTGCAGCATAACAGAATATTGTAGGCATAAATACAAGAACAGTTCAGTTCAATATACACATAAACAAACAGATAAAGTGCAATAGGCTGATACATTTCAGAGTCTGTTTGTTGGCAAGTTTAATAGCCTGATGGCTGTGGGGAAGCAGCTGTTCCTGACCCTGGACGTAACAGATTTCAGGCTCCTGTACCTACTACCCGATGGTAGCAGAGAGATGAGTGCGTGGCCAGGATGGTGTGGGTCCTTGATGATGTTGGCTGCCTTTGAGACAGCGACTGCGATAGATCCCTTCGATGGTGGGGAGGTCAGAGCCGATGATCAAGGATGCTAAACCTTCCATCTCAGTTGACAATACTCCCAAATGTTTAAAATAAATTTAGAAGTTTAATTTCAGTGCATGATCAGGACTTACACTCAGCAGAATACTGAGGAAGAATGGAATTATTCAAGCTTGTGTCCTTCAAGTAGGGAAATAATAGATTCTGTCTATAATGCTGCCTTGGTCAAATCCTGAGGTTTGAATGGCCCCATTCAAAGAACAACATTTCTCCATTAACCAACACTGCCAAGAAATAGATTAACTAGTTGCAGATCTCATTACTAAATCTGGATACTGATATGCAAAATGGCTGGTGTATTTCTCCACATAACATCAGTTAGAGTCATACAGCACAAAAACAAGCCCATCGACTCAACTCACCCATGCCAACCACGGTGCCCCATCGAAGATAGTTCCATTTGCCCATGTTTAGCCAATCCTTTCCTACCCACGTACCTGTCTAAATGTCTTTTTAATGTATCTATTGTACCCGCCTCAACTACAGCTCATTCCATATATATCCCACCATCCCCTGGGTGAGAAAGTTGCCCCTCAGATTCCTATTAAATCTTTTCCCTCACACATTAAACCTTTGCCCTCTAGTTCTTGATATCCCTACCCTGGGGAAAAAGACAGTGCATTAGTTCCATCTTTGTCACTCCTGATTTTATACACCTCTACACAATCGCCCCTCATCCTCCTGCACTACAAGGAATAAAGTCCTGTCCATGTAGCTCAGGCTCCTGTGCCCAGGCAAAATCCTCGTACATCTTCTCTGCTCACTTTCCAGCTTAAAAAAACCCAAAACACATTGATAGATTCTGGGGGGAGCAGTCAAGGCACAAGTTGCAGCATTTTATTATAAATACTGAACTGCATTCTTGTGATGGAGCTCCTAATGGGAGCTGGTGAGAGCAATGCAAAAGGCCATATTAATAACATTAGGCATTTGGTGTTCTACTACTCACTGAAAAGGTTATTTTTGTTATGGATAAAATGGGAAATGCTGAACAAGCACACTATGGTACAGATCAGTCTAACTATTTCCAATCTCTCCACACAGAGATGTAAGAAAAATAAGCATAATTCCCACTCCACCACAAGATGCAAGCAGACTTAAACCATTGTCGTCAGTGGCTTGGGAGTTTTGAATTTAATTCTATCACTTGCCGACCGGCAAGTTGGTCAGCTCAGATATTGCAGGCCGAAGGACCTGTTCCAGTGCTGTACTGTTCTAGGTTCTTAATGTGGATATTCCGGGCAAGGCTGGCATTTGCCATTCCCCCCAGGCTAGTTGATAAGGTGGAATGAAGCATATGTAGAAACAAAGAACCGCAGGTGCTGGTTTATATCAAAGATAAGACACAAAGTGCAGGATTAACTCAACAGGTCAGGCAGCAACTCTGGAGAAAAAGGATTGGTGATGTTTCAGGCCAGGACCATTCCTCAGACAGAGTCCTGGAGGTAATGGCCTGGGTCTCATCTGTGGAATCATGGTCAAAGGGTAGGTACGAGGTGGTGTCCAAGAGCTGGCGTCTGCCTCAGCACGGTGGAGGTCAGCCCGCCAGACTACAACGGCACCTCCCTTGTCAGCCAGTTTGATGATAATGTTGGGCTTGTTGTGAAGTGAGCGAAGGGCTTGTGAAGTGAGCAGAGGTATGAAGTGCTTTCTTAAATCAATGAAATCTGGGGGTGATGGTGCTTCCAAAATGCTTAAGGCTGAGAGTTCCAAGGCTTTAACTCTGTCAATGAGAAGGAAGGAGCAATAAGATAGACCCAGGTAAGGATGGTGGGTGGTTTACAGGGAACAAACATGAGGTTGCAATTGAAGCCAGTGTGGCCAGACTGGAAGATAGAATTTAAGGAATTCCAGTCCAAGTTACCAAAGCTGATGATCGAGCAAGTCCTGCTAGAACGTGTGGGCAGCATGCCGTTTAACTACAGTGACCACCCATATTACTATGTGCCTAAACTCTTCAGTAGGGTTCACACTGGTTTCTGGGCAGGTGAATCAGTTCGAGAGATGGAAGGCGTGAGGCAAATCAGATCAGCAATGGTATTATAAATCATCATCAACATCATTGTTGAAAACATCAACGGCACGGTGCCTTACAATGATATGTACGACAGTGATCGCAACCTCTACTGAAGTGTGGATGGCCTTTGGCTCGCTAGGCGCTCATCCGCCCTTTGACAGGTCTTGTTTTTGATCCTGCTGGGGGTCCACAGCCCCCTCCTCACCTGGCAAACCAGGTGAGGGATACGGTTTAGTCGCCAACTATCCGACCATGGAGCAAGTAACACGGGATTACATGGTACCCGTGGCAGAGGAACTCCCCGACTGGACCCACTATAAAAGCCAAGTTTAGTTTGTTTCAGCGTCGCATCAGTAGATGTGGAAAGCTGCAAACAGTAGAAACAAGGAACTGCACATGCTGGTTTACCAAGGAAAGATACAAAACGCTGGAATAACTCAGCAGGTCAGGCAGCATTCCCACGTTTGTTTGAAGAAAGATCCTGCCCTGAAACATCACCTATCCATCTTTTACAGGGATGTGTAGGAATAAACAGCCGATGCTAGTTTAAATCAAAGATAGACACAAAATGCTGGAGTAACTCAGCGGAACAGGCTGCATCTCTGGAGAGAAGGAATGGGTGACGTTTCGGGTCGAGGCCCTTCTTCAGACTGAACCAGGGATCCTGCCTGACGCACTGAACTGTTCCAGCATTTGTTTTTCCAAACAGTGCAACTTTCCTGATGAGAACTGGTCGTTAGAAATGGATCGGAATTCAGAATTGACATCCATATTTGGGAACTTTCAATCAGCTGTTGAACATGTCATTGTACATTCAAACATAAGCCACCTCCTCGGTGACAAATATCCGTCATAACTTGGGTTCTTGCTAACGATTCAACAATAAACATAAGATTGCATCATGAATAAAACTCAATGCATCTTTTCTTTCACATCGTCCAACTCAAAGACCACACAAAGCTCAACTGTGGACTAACACCCTCGCTCTGACCTCTGCCGCCTACACTGTTCCTATGGTGCATACCATGCTTCATCTGGGCACATTACAGACTTCTGCAAGTCTGACCATTATAGAGCAAGATTCTGTTGATCCCTTTATCCCTTCGATTAGACTCTTGTCTCCATTCCATCCCACTACCACTTACTATTGATTCTCATCTTTTAATCTTTTCTGCCTTACATACTTTTCATTCTCTTCTCCTTTTCCCACTCTCTACATCTTAAAACATGTTACGTCACGTCTCAGTTCTGATGTCAGGCCATTAACCCGAAACATTAATCCAGTTTCTTTCTCCACAATTGTTTATTTTAGAAATTCAGCAGGGAAAAGGGCTCTCTGGCTCACCGAGTCCGCATCGACCATCGATCACCCGATCACGGATGGCCACAAATTGTTGGAGTAACTCAGAGGGTCAGGCAGCATCTCTGAAGAGAAGGGATGGGTGGCATTTCGGGTCGAGACCCTTCTTCAGACCACGCCAGGTATTCCACTTGCTGCACACTCAAGGCAAATTTTACTGAGTCCATTTAACCTACAAACGCACCCATCTTTGGGATGAGGGAGTAAACCAGAGGAAACTCACACTGTCAGAAATGCTGTCAGTGGTGCTGGGTAGTTCCAGAATTTTTCATTTTATCTTTGACTAGAAAACCAACCGGTGAAATTACTGGTTGGTTAAGAATGGAGCCAGTCGGGAATTTCCAGCATAACTACAACGACATAACGATTGATACCTGGGGTAAAGAATTGAAAACACTTCATCCCAAATTCCCAACAGTAATCCTTTACAATGAGTGACCTCAAGGACATTCAACCACAATCCCTTAACAGTCATAAAGCTCTCAATGCCAGCTTCTGATCATCTATTCTTTCAGCAATGTCTGAGGGACCAGATCCAAAGATGATCACAGAGAACAATAATTTGGTTCTCTGTTCAAACACTTCACTTGCAGATCGAACAAGCCCATGGAAATAATGAATGATAATGAAATAATGAACGATGAAATGGCACCAAATGTGGTGATGCCGTCATTATATGCAAAATTAATTTCACTATGTAATGTTTAATTGCATCCATTGTGGACAATTGATAAACATCCATTGAACTAAGTATCTGACACAAGGAACTGCAGATGCGTAGAAAACAAAATACTGGAGTAACTCAGCATCTCTGGAGGACATGGATAGGTGACATTTCATGTCGGGACTCCTCTTCAAACTCTAACATCAAGAGATTCAGACCTGATACAAAGAACTTCAGGTGCTGGGGCCTTGTATAGAACACAAAGTGCTGGAGTAACTCAGCAGGTCAGGCTGGAGGACATGGATAGGTGACTTTTCAAGTCGGGATCCTTCTACAGAATCGAAGATGAAGATATTCATACATGAAGTATCCGATTGCGCTTTAACACCTGCATCTCACATTAGATTCAAACAGGTTTGTTGCCCTGTTGTGCGATGGAATCACAAGTCTGAGCCTGGCGCCTGGGATCGTGATGGAGGTTTGTAGCGGCTCCATCGTGACTGGCTCCACCACATCACACCGAGGAAGGCAGCTGAAGCTCTGTGAAATTCTCCAGCAAAGCCCCCTTTCATTCATCTAAATAGGTAGCCAATAAAACTGGAATACTGCAGGCATCTTCATCAGATAATATGAAGCAGGAGATGCAGGCAGTTTTAAATTTACAAATCATTAATTCTATTCTTATGATAATCATTCAGAGCTTTTAGTTGCTCATACAATTGTCTCTTATGTTCTACTTACAGCAACACACAAAGCAAACATGAAAAGGGGTCCATTAGCCAAAGAACATTCAATTAAAGTTACTTCTGGGCTAATTTCATCGTATTTTGTAAAAAGATAAATATCAGTAGCGAAAGCCTGGAGACTCATTAAATGCATCTCAAGCCTTCAGAGAAACTCTGCACCTCACTGATCGGATCCTACTTGGTATGCTCCGCTACAATTGTCATTAGCACCCTAACGAAATAAGCTTTCACATTCATCAACCGGGGTTCAGCGAGGAGCCGCAAGCCTTGCCGCTAGTGCGACAGGGAATGAGCTGCAGGGAACAATTACAAAGAGCAAGGGAAAGTTGGTGAATTAAGTGTGAGGGGCAGAATAGGATGGACGGATAGAGCGAGAGTCTTGGGCAAGACAGATGGCAGCTCACATGGAACTTAATAACAACACATATCAGTGGTCTGAAGAAGGGTCTCCACCTGAAACTTCACCCATCTATTTTCGTTAGAGACGTTGTCTGACCAACTGAGTTCCTCCAGCACTTTGCCCATCAGTGGGCAGCAAGACAGATGAAGAGTGGGCTTCTGTTGTATTTAGTCATGTTTTAGGCGTGAGCACTATTTATATCTCAAGGACAAATTGACCATCTTTGCAAAACATCAGGAACATTGCAATAAAACCTTAGTCGTCCGAGAGACCCGAAAAAATGCAAGACCCATCGGTCGCAGCACGACCAATCTTGGGCAGAATGTCACAGTAGGCAAGACCCAAAGATAGACACAAAGTGCTGGAGTATCTCAGCGGGTCAGGCAGCATCTCTGAAGAATATGGATAGGTGACATTTCGGGTCGAGACCCTTCTTCAGACTGATTACAGGGCGAAGGTCCAGGCGGGGCACAGGGGAGGGGTTTGAGAGGTTACCTGAAATTGGAGAATTCAATCTTCATACTGATGGGCTGTAAGCTACCAAGTGGAATACAAGGTGCTGATCTTCCAGTTTGTGTATGGCCTCAATCTGGCAAACCAGCATCTGCAGTTCCTCATTTCTACATTAGCACCAATACCAAAGGTAGAGAGAATTTGACATTTGTATAGCATTTATTGTTAGTACAAGGCACTTTACCACCCTTTGAAATTACTTTATTACAACATTGTTATTTTACAGATTTAAAAAAAATTCAAAAAACTATTCAGAATAAAAAAATATTCAAAATAAAGCCTGCACAAAAACCCTTACACATTCTCAAGTGTCTATACATGCAATGGTGTGATAGTCAGAGACCGCACCCATCTTTAAACAAAACACGCCTGATGAAGGATCCCGACCCAAAACGTCAATCATCCTTTTCCTCCAGAGATGCTGCCTCACACACCGAGCTACTCCAGCAATTTGTGTCTATCTTTGGTATAAACTAGCATCTGCAGTTCCTTGTTGCTACACCGTTGCCACTCATGTGGCCGTTATAATACAGGAATAGCACCAAGTACAGAGCTATCTTAATTTCCTCCAACAATGCCGGTTTGGAATGTTGCCCTGGATTATGTACTCCGAATTATTTGTATTCCTGACAGCTCCTGAACAAAGTTTGGCCAGGTGGTGTGACTCGAGGCAACATTCTTTCCCTCTGTGATGGAACTTGAGGAATTAAACTCTTAATTTAAACAATCCTCCACTTAATATTTTTATAGCATTAACTAATTCACTTTAGCACAGTGAAAAACTTCATTCAACTAAACAGAAATTTGACCATAACGGGTAAGTTAAAATTTTAATGAACAGCTTATTCAATTACTAGGGTAGGAAGGGAGGGGGTGGCTGGGGAAAGAGGGGAGGAAGTTTGGGGTTTATTAAATTGCATGCAAGTCTAAGAGAGTGGTTCCCAACCTTTTTTAGTTCATGGCCCCCTAAATCCCCAAATTTTTCTGTGGCCCCCTGAAATTTGCCATGGCCCCAGGTTGGGAATCACTGGTTTAAGACACGGTTTGTCAAAGAGAAAGGTACAATCATTTATTTTTAAATGACAGGGCTCCATACCAGCAGAGTTCTTAGCAAAGTAGAACAGCTTGGTTGGAGAACTGACATAATTCTATCAGTTGACATTGCTTGGCATCAAAGTACTGGAATAGATAAATGGGCAGCATTACGGTCAATTAACTGCATCTGGGTGAAAAGTATTATTTATGGGAATTGAAGGAGACAATTCAGTGTATTTACTCGAAAACCAAGTTTTTTTGATAATCGAATTCTCACATTTGGCCAGAACGCAATGGCTCCTGGAAATATGGAATTAGTGGCTGTCTTTGCCAATTCACCTTCCCACCACTGCCTTGTGTGCAGGTCTAAGAGATTCCAACAGTGGAGACGTATTGTCTTCTGGTTTACCTCTGTAATATTGTTCATTGATTAGCTCACGCAAGGTATATGCACTTATTTTCCATTCTTGGCAACCACTTCCTCCCACTACAATTTTCCAACTAGAACTAAACTAGAAGTGTGACTTGAGCTGGATATCATCTGGTCCCACAGTATCTGCTGGATCAACTATTTATTGATATTGCAAGTCTGAAGACCCGTTTCTGTAAATATGGAGGTCACATAGGAAATGGATGGATCATCCAATCCATTGCCTTCCATTAACAAGGCTTGGCTGAAAGTCTTTAAAAGCTAATATCTTCAAACCCATCGTAAACCACACTCCAATTCCAACACTCTTCCTCTCCAAGGCTTAAACATTCCATTTTAAACTATCACATACATTGTGACAGCAGGATAAACGTCCATCGGGACTATGCCAGATCCCACCTTCACCAATGTACAACTACAACCCTCAGTTGGACCACTGGTAGCTCCAGGCTCGTTTCCTCATGCGTGGTCCTCGAAATATTTCACCTTCCAGACGGCAGCTCATCTAAAACTCCACTGCCCTACCATCTCACTTGCAGCACATTCCTGTCTCATTTTACATGCTTGAAATTCCTTCATGGGTCTTTCCCCTTGCTCAGTCCAAGTGCCTGTCCTCCAAATGCCCACTCCCAATCTGTTTCTTTATTTGACCCGTTTCAAGCCCAGCTTCATCTTCTTCTTCTTGCGTATGACGTGCACAGCCTATAGTTGTAGGACAACTTGTTCTATTTGATCTGCACGCCAGGTTGATTGCATTCGTCGAAACAGGGCGGACCACATGAAGGTTGCAATCTCCCACCCACCCAGCTTCATCCACACGAGGCAACTGAAAGACACAGCCATCAAGATCCCAGCTATGGAATACCCTCTGATCCATTCCAACTCTTACATCTTATAGTCCAGGCTTGTGTCTCTCCCAGCAATTCTGGATCAGTCTGCATTTGTAAACTTCTTCTGCAAAGCGTAGTGGAATAAGACATCAGACATCTCACACACAGACACAAGCTGCTGCCGAATAGTAATGGGTTCTGGGCATTCACCCAATCCCATTAGCTTTATTTTCTGCTGTGAACTAGCCGATGCACACAGCGCATGCAGTAACCAGGCTCTGAGGCAGGAATCAGCTGCTAAATCAGAGATTTTATTTTACCTGGCCAGTTCCTTTCATCCACAGTTCAAACGCTGGTTGGGAACAGTGCTCCAAATAGAAGTGATGAGACCACAATCACAAGCCAATACTCCGCAAACAAAGCCCAACCTTGGAAAAGCCAGGTTGTATATAAAAAAAAAATCAGCAGGAAACCTCCAGATTTAACACTTCATAGCTTCATGAATATTGAAGTTAGACTGATGCACACCAGTATAAAAGCAATTAAATGTGACAGGTGGAACCTGCACTAATCCTCCTCCCACCACGACTCTGTTGCAGTGAACCACTATTTCAGACTGATTCATCGTCCAATGCAGGAGAAGCATCAAGGCCACAGCTGAAATCGACAGGGAAATCCATGACTCAAGCAGATGCAAGAGCACCGATGCAGAGTGGGGAAGAGCACCGATGCAGAGTGGGGAAGAGCACCGATGCAGAGTGGGGAAGAGCACCGATGCAGAGTGGGCAAACCAAAGCAGTATTGCATCAACTCTAGAATAGTCATGACTGGGTCTGAAGACCCAAAACATCGCCTCTCCATGCTCTCCAGAGATGCTACCTGACCTGCCAAGTTACTCCAGCACTTTGTCTGCCTACCTTTGAACTGGAGATGCTGGTTTTCCCATTGTTATTATATATTTTAAATATTGCCTGAAGAAGGGTCTCGACCTGCAACGTCACCCATTCCATCTCTCCAGAGATGCTGCCTGTCCCGATGAGTTACTCCATCTTTTTGTGTCTGTCTTCGGTTTAAACCAGCGTCTGCAGTACCTTCCGACATGATGTTATATATTTACTGAGGCTTCAAGCTCCCAGGCAGTAGCACAGCTCTCTCAGCAGAGGGTCAGAGGCATACAGCACTAACAGGCCCTACGAAGATGTCCACACTGACCAACGAGTGCCCACTGTGATGGCCTGTCCTTTAATACTGCCATCATAGAGTCTGTCCTCACCTTCTCCATCTTGGTCTGGTTTGGCTCAGCCACCAAGCATGATATCCAAAGACTGCAGCGCATCGTTCGATCAGCGGAGAAGGTTGTTGGCTGTAACCTTCCCCCCCATCGACGAACTATACACTGCAAGGGCTAGGAAGCAAGCGGGTAAGATCATCTCTGATCCCTCTCACCCTGGCCACAAATTCTTCGAAGCACTTTCACAATGCAAGGCGACTCCGGACTGTCAAGCCGCCACAGCCAGACATAAAAACAGCTTTTTTCCACAAGCAGTAGCTCTACTCAACAACCGAAAGTCTGTAGCCTCCTTTTGCTCTGGTATTTTATTTCATTTTTCACATGTTTAAATTATAATGTTTTATCCTTAATTGTTTACTGTATATCGTGTTGTTACTAGCGAGCAAAGCACCATGTTCCCGATGTCGGGAAGTCTAGAACCAGGGGCCACAGTTTAAGAATAATGGGTAAGCCATTTAGAACGGAGATGAGGAAAAACGTTTTCACACAGAGAGTCATGAGTCTGTGGAATTCTCTGCCTCAGAAGGCGGTGTAGGCCGGTTCTCGGGATGCTTTCAAGAGAAAGTTAGTTAGAGCTCTTAAAGATAGCGGAGTCAGGGGATATGGGGAGAAGGCAGGAACAGGGTATTGATTGTGTATGATCAGCCGTGATCACATTGAATGGCGGTGCTGGATCGAAGGGCCGAATGGCCTATTCCTGCACCTATTGCCTATGGAAAATTCCTTGTATGTATACATACTTGGCTAATAAAATGTATTCAGTTCGATTCCTCCCCAAGCACCTCTCCGATCCCCATGTCACGGGCCAGGAGAAGCCTACGAGCAGCACCACAATCAGCGCCCCGGCTGCTGGAAAACTCCGGAACCCCGGACTGAGGCGAGGCCACAGTCAGAGGAGAAACAGCTGCGTCCAATTAGTGGCTATTGGATCAACTCACCTGCACCTCGTCAGCCCTGCTCCAGGAGGACCAGCCGGAGGAGAGAAAGAAAGACAGGAAGATAAAGTGGAAGACCCCCTACTAACGGTGCCTCTTCACAGACTCGGAAGAATGCAGAGACCGCCAGCACCACAGAGGCCAGAGAGAGCTGTCGGGACAAATCCAAGATAGCCAGCATCCCCTCACTGGTGATGAGGGACTGCGCCCCCCTTCTCCTCACTATTATATCATTTGAAATGCAGCTTATTATGCGAGTTTATCCTTACTGCAAGTGTCAGTGTAGTCATTGTCGACCTGGCATCATCCCCGATGCCACACCATCTACACTAATCCCACATAGCAGCACCTGGTCCATTCTATGCATTGGCAAAGGCTCCACCAGGTGCTATATATTCTGAAAGCTCCCACCTCCACTAGCTTCTCAGGCTGAGTGTTCCAGACCCACTTGGCAAAATAACCTTTCCTCTGTTCCCCTTCAACTCTCTAATTCCTTGCCTCAAAGCAAAGCAGTAGCATGAGCAAGAACCAAGATTTAGGTACATTCTTGTCATGTGTTCTGAGGTAGAGTGATCAGCTTTGTTTTGCATGCTATCCAACAGATCCGATATACTATACACAAGTCAAGTCAAATTCAAGTGAAAATAAGCAGAGCCAACGGGAAGACAAAGTGCGGAATATAGTTCTCAGCGTTGTAGCGCATCAGTTCCATACACAAAGCCCAATGTCCTCAATGGGGTAGAGATGAATCAGTCAGTACCCTAATAATGCCCCAGTCCCACTTAGGAAACCTGAACGGAAACCTCTGGAGACTTTGCGCCCCACCAAAGGTTTCCGTGCGGTTCCCGGAGGTTGCAGGCAGTGGAAGCAGGTAGGGAGACTGACAAAAACCTCCGGGAACGGCACGGAAACCTTGGGTGGGGCGCAAAGTCTCCAGAGGTTTCCGTTCAGGTTTCCTAAGTGGGACAGGGTCATAACTTATGGAAGGACTGTCAAGTTAAAGGAAGACGCAGTTCCCATCCGGTGGTGTGTGCTTCAAACTTCTGCCAGATTGGAGCAGGAAGGAATGACCAGGATGCAAGAAGTCTTCGATTAAGTTGGCTGTTTTTACAAGGCAGCGTGTAGTGTAGATGGAGTCAACGTTGGGAAGTCCGGTCTGTGTGATGTACTGGGCTGCGTCTAGAACTCTACAATGTCTTGCCATCTTGGACAGAGTCATTCCCAAAGCAAACTGTGATGCAACCTGACAGTGCGCTTTCTACGGAGCATCTGTAGGAGATTGTAAGAGTCACTGGAGACATGCCAAATTCCCCGTGTCTTTACACCCAATTTGTAGTTTACCAACATGTGCATTTGAACGTGGAGCCCATTTTAAAGTGCACTACAGAGCCCCGGCAGAATATTAAACAATTAATACAACATGGCAGAACTAGACGAGAGGCTCTAAAATAATTTAGGAGGTGCAAAACTATTTATGTGCTGAATGTAAGCTGTTAGTGAATATGAAGCTGCTGCAAATAGTTTCCATCTGGCAGAACCTTCCACATGCCGAATACGCGGCCAACCAAAATCTAAACTACACCGAGTGGAGTCCTGATCGACTGATGTGGTACTGAAGGTGCTGCTACATGGATGAGATTTACCTCTGGCTGCCTCAGGTGTATTCAGGATGCCAGGTTTCAAAAGGAGGGCAGAGTCCCAATACTGTAGACAACGCTTAGCGTTCAAACAACACTATGGAAAAGATTTACTCATCTTTAATCTCAGTGCTGTGTGAGAGAGACTGCTGTTCACAAACTTTAATGCAAGGAACTGTAGGTGCTGGTTTACAAAATAAAGACAGTGCTGGAGTAACTCAGCGGGCCAGGCAGCATCTCGGGAGAGCATGGCTCGGTGACGTTACGGGTTGTAAGACTAATACAAACTTCTACAGATGCTGCATAGAAAGCACACTGTTGGGTCGAATCACAGCTTGGTTTGAGAATGGCTCTGCCCAAGACCGCAAGAAATTGTAGACGTAGCCCAGAACAGACCCTTCTTTAGACGGACTGTGATGGGGGGGGGGGGGGGGGGGGGGGGGGGGAAGGGTTGGAGAAAGCTGGAAGAAGGACAAAGCCTGGCAAGTGATAGGCGGATAGACACTGAATGCTGGAGTGAACATTTAATCTGAAGAAGGGTTTCGGCCCGAAACGTTGTCCATTTCCTTCGCTCCATAGATGCTGCCTCACCCGCTGAGTTTCTCCAGCATTTTTGTCGACCTACCATTTATTAAGCGCAAATTACTCCAGCATTTTGTGTCTATCTTTGGTATAAACCAGCATCTGCAGTTCCTTCCTACACAAGTGATAGGTGGATACAGGCGAGGGGATTTATGGTTGGCCTTTGGTCTTTTCATCTCTGGCAGGTGGTTGGACAAAGGGTGTTCACAAACTGGCTGTATATATATTTCCCAATTTGCCACACCTCAGAAGTACTCTATAGTAACAGTCACCACACAAATGCAAGCCTTTATCATTAAAAGTCAATTAACCCACCTAGGACTACAGTGCACAAAAAGAAACTCAAGGCAAATCAATTCTCATCCACTATGTACCCAATGTTGATACTGAATTCGGATTTGTGCTTATGATTTTCCTACACAGAGAGAGAAAAAACTTGTACGAGTAGCAAGTGCCCAGCTTGGCTTCGCTCCTCTCACATATTGATGAGTAAGATGTTCCACTGATTAAAAATTGATCCTCCTCAAATTCTAATCAACAGAATAGGATTCATTCATATGTTATCAAGTCAGCACCTGACTGTGAAAACCAAACCTGTTATTAACCCCTGAACCCCAATGACCTCAGTCAGGAAGAACCAAAACTGTAAATTATTCAGTAGCCCAAGCATAATATTGCTGGTCTGATGGATTTATGCTGAGCCCAGGGCACAGTGGGTTAGCACCAGTTTCACAATGCTACAGGTCTCCAGAGGGAATGGGGCTCATGACACCCTGACAGGCTGCACTGCAACACTGAATATACAAACCTTTCCTCATTAAACTACAGGTGCACGTATTCCATTTAACTAACAGGAATTTAATTCAAAGCTGGAATTTGTCTCAAGGAAAAAGACGCCAATTTTACCTTTCAAACCCATTCCAACATCAATGTTGCAGCATTCTCACCCTATAAATGTTTGATTAGCCTTTCACTTCAAGTTGTGTGAAGCTTACGGGCAGTTACCATCTGTAAATAAAAAATTACATAATATACAAGCCAATAAAGATGCAATGGTTAACATCCAAGAAAAAGATTAAATAACAAAGAAAGACACAGAATACTGGAGCAACTTAGCATTTCTGGAGGACATGAATAAGTGACTTTTTGGCCTGGGACCCTTCTTCAGACTTGCCTGAATTACTCCAGCGCATTGTGTCTTTTTTAAATATATACCAGCATCTGCAGTTCCTCGTGTCTGATGGCTAAATAGCCCTCTGTTCTACCCTTCTAAAATGGAATACTCCTGCAGAATTAAAGTCCTCTTTCACACCCAACAGATCCTAATAGTCGAAGATACAAGACCATAGACGCTGGAATGTGGAGCAAACAAAATTGTGCCGAGTTCCTCCAGCAGTTTGATTTTGTCGGTTTTAGTTTTTTCCAAGTCAATGAAAGAGACCATGAGCAATTAAACCAAATCTCAGCCTTCTAAAGCGCAGATGTGCTGTTGACTAGGGTGGCACAATTCGAGAGACCCAGGCTCAATCCTGACTATGAGTGCAGTCTGTATGAAGTTTGTATATTCCCCTTGTAACCCTATGGGTTTTCTCTGGGTGCTCCGGTTTCCTCCCACACTCCAAAAACATACAGGCATGTAGGTTAATTGGCTTTGGTAAGAATTGTAAACTGTCCCTAGTGTGTAGGATGGTGCTAGTATGCAGGGTGATCATTGGTTGGTGCGGACTCGGTGGGCCGAAGGGCCTCTTTCTGCGCTGTATCTCTAAAGTCTACTGGTATCTGGGTCTTGTCAGTTTTCAACCCCCCCCCCCGATTATTCATGCCAGTCAAAGCTGAGGTCTACAATGTTGGCTTTGTGGTAGGAAACTAGTTTTAGTCCTGCATCCACACACATTCCTTGGATTTGTTTTCAGAAACTCAAGTGACCTTTGAGCACCTACTCCCAACTCAAACATTCAAACTAGAAGAGCAATTCACCAAGGCTGATCCAACAATGTTCAATCAAGCTTCAGATTCTCCCCCCCCCCCCCTCATTCCCAAATTAGAACAGAGCAATGAGGAACAAATTGCATTAATTCAAAGTTAATTCACACTAATTTTCCTGCCTCAGCAAAAAACCTTTCCTCACCCTCATTTCCCCAAATTAAACACATTCACCAAGGTTGCAGGTGTAAACCAGACACATTGCATATCAGCACACGCCATCTCAGCAAACCACAATAGAAGATGGAAGCACCTAGTAAACCGGAAACGAAGCCTCTTAACAGATGGTGATTGACCTGCTGAGGTTTCCAACATTTTCTGCTTTTGTTGTAGATTTCTCATGTCTGCAGTTTCATTGATCTCCATATCAGCAAACAAGCTGACGGTGTGTGCAGACCTCAGAGAAGACACCGGTGCACCATGACCTTTAAGCATGCACTCTACCAACATCACCCTCCTCACCACATTGAGTAAATGTTACAATACTCATGGACCGCAGGCAACATGCAACTGTGCTGGGCATTAGTGCAATGCTTTCCATGTCAGAGAGGGATGGTTAGAAATGGGACATTTCTGACAGTAATGATCTTCCAGTGGACATAAGGAGCTGCAGATGCTGGTTTACAAAAATAAAGTGCTCGAGTTACTCAGCAGGTCAGGCAGCATCTCTGGAGCACAAGGATAGGTGACGTTTCAAATCGGGACCCTTCTCCTAATGATCCGCCTATCCCTTGAAAAGGTACTGCACAATGGAAGTGTGAGAAAATATTTACAAAGTTCTGGAAAGAACACAGAACTGTAGACCACAGGATCAGGCCCTTTGGCCCACAATGTCTGTACTGAACATGATGCCAAGACAAACCCTTATCTGCCTGCATCTGATCCATACCCTGCATATCTACGTTCCTATCCAAAAGCCTGTTAGACGGCACTATCATATCTGCTTCAGGCATCGCATTCCCACCATACATGCTGTTTGCCCCTCTAACCTGAAAGCTAGTATTCTATATTTCTATCCTGGGAAAAAGGTTCTGATGGTCTACCCTATCTATGCCTCTTGGAATTATAGATAATACGGTCAGGTCTCCACACAACCTCCGGCGTAAAAACAATCCACGTCTCCTTATAAGAAATCCTCTCCTTATATATATACACACACACACACACACACACTCTAGGATTCTAGTCAGCAACAACATTTAAAGTTGTGGAAATGAATGGGAAAAGTAACAGACAGAAAGAGACGCAAGGAACTGCAGATGCAGGAATCTTGGGCAAAAACAAAGTGCTGGAGGAACTCAGTGTTGGGCAGCATCTGTTGAGGGAATGGACAAAAGACTTTTCACACACAAGATCATGGCATCAGGGGAGTGAGCACACCACAAACTAGGCAAGTATTTAATACTGATGGTGTGAAAGAGCTTTTCCTTCAACCAAGAGAGTCATATAGCATGCAAACAAGTCCTTTGGCCCAACTTGTCCACGCCGATCAACATGCCCCATCTACACTAGTCCCACAAACCTTTAAACCCAAGCTATCTATGCATCTGTCCAAATGTCTCTTAAACGTTGTGATAGTACCTGCCTCAACTACCTCCTCCAGCAGCTCATTCCATACACCCAGCACCCTTTGTATAAAAAAAGTTACCCCTCGAGTTCCTATTAAATCTGTCCCTCTCTCACCTTAAACCTATGCTCCCTGATTCTTGATTCTCTTACCCAATACAGCAGACATTTGCTTCAGTCACATCAGGCTTTAAAAACTTCAGAGAAACTTGGGTTTTCCATTGCAGTATCACAAGTTTACAGCCTGCATATTGATGCAACTGCCTGCAAACTCTAATGTAAATTCACCACAAAACTCCAAAATTACAGAGCTTCCACCAGCAGAAAGGCACATTGGTAAATCGGTGTTGAATGTTATGTAGAGCACACTTGCCATATTCCATAAAGTTCTGATCCTTGCAATTTAAAAATTCACAAAAAGGATTTGAGGAGATGAGCAAAACATGAGGGATATTCGGAACAAATGCACCGTTTATCTAGTCAACTGTCAGAAGTCCTTAAAGGAGAGCTGGGCGTGTAGGTGGGTGAACAGATTTGCATTTAAAGAACTGGGTGGCTTCACCAGCAGTGGATGACTCGCCAACAGTCTGTCTGTCATTTATTTGTGTTATTTTTAGTGTGCGTTAAAAAAGTGTTCCTTGGTTTGTTTTATGTGGGATGTTGGGGGAAAACTTTTTTTCCAATCTCTCTTATCTCGACGGAGATGTGACTTTTTTCCGTATCGTATCTCCGTCCCCACTGCGGACTAACATCGTGGAGCTGGCGGCCTTTCCTGGAAACTGACGGCCGCTCCAGGCCGCAAGAGTCTGCGGGACTTTAACATCGCGGCGCTTGCGGTCCCTTTGCCAGGGATCGAAGCTCCAACCGCGCGCGGGGCCTGTGGACTTTGACATTGTGAAGCCCGCGGTCTCTGATGAGAAGAGGCCGACTCAGGAGCTCCATGCACAGTTTCAACCGCCCCAATGCGGGAGTTTCGATCACCCCGACAGGGGCCTCGACCGTCAGCTGCGGGGGCTTTGATTGCTCCGACTGCGGATGGTTTGACTGCCCCAACCGTGGGAGAACAAAGAGTAAGAAGATTGAACAAACTTTACTGCCTTCCATCACAGTGAGGAATGTGGAATCCACTGTGATGGATATTTATGTTAACTTATGTGGCTGTGTGCCTTGTTGCTTTTCACTTAGTATGGCAACTCAAATTTCACGACCTTAATTGGTACATGTGACAACAAACTGACCTTGAAACCTTGAAGGTGGGGATTAAGCATAGAGTAGAATATAGCAATGGAGCCCATAGCATGTTCAGTGGGTCAGCTTTATTTACAGAGTGGTTAGAATGTTGAGAAGTTCAACCAAATGGGATAGATGCAATTAAAGGGAAGCAAACAAGAAAATAATAGAAAGGATTGCAGGAAGATGGATTGAAAGACAATGGGTTCACAGCATAAACTCTGCTTCAATGGTATTCTGGATGCTCTCAATAAAATTCAAATGCCAAAATTGTGGCCCATTTTGACATTTGTTGAGTTTTATTGAATTATAGATCCTCTCAATAAAATTCAACACATGCCAAAATTGTGCCCCAAAGTACAGACAATATTTTTTTCTATTGCTATAAAAGGAAGTAAATAAAAACGATGATAGACAAAAATGCTGGAGAATCTCAGCGAGTGAGGCAGCATCTGTGGAGCGAAGGAAATAGGCAGCGTTTCGGGTCAAAACCCTTCCTCAACCCGAAACGTTGCCCATTTCCTTTGCTCCATAGATGCTGCTTCACCCGCTGAGTTTCTCCAGCATTTTTGTCTACCTTCGATTTTCCAGCATCTGCAGTTCCTTCTTAAACAAATAAAAACAATGGTTGCGCTTGATATAATGGTCATGAATTTAACTAATACCCACTGTATTCCTCTCTGTGTCCATATGTTTCTAACACGTGCTGAATACTGTTCCACACTTGCTGCTCAGTGTGTGCGCCTTGTGAATAAAAGAACCAGTCTTCAAGTTATGCACAGTTCAATGATTAGAGTCAAACAATCTAGTGCCCGAGGTCAGTCTTGCTCAGACCAGAAATCACTCGAGTTTTCTGCAACCAAAAAGAGAGACTTTTCCCCACACCTTTGTTTTTCACCATCTGTGATCCACTTCAGGAGCCAGAGTCTCAGTCCCACATTACAGCAACCTGCCCATCTCACAAGGATCACGCAAAATAAAATAAAAATCCCAGCAGACTTGCCTTAATCACGACTAATTCCATCAAACCTGCAGCAACTAACCAAGCCCCCAAAGGGCAATTAAATGCACTACTTTCCATTCATAAAACATTCAGCGATGGATCTCGAGATGTGAAGAACAGGTGCACAGACAGAGTGCTCACTTTACCCTTTCCAAGGATTAAAATAGAAGGTGGATCAGATTCAGATTCAGATTCAATTTTAATTGTCATTGTCAGTGTACAGTACAGAGACAACGAAATGCATTTAGCATCTCCCTGGAAGAGCGACATAGCAAATGATTTGAATAAATAATAACAAGTGTCCGGGGGGGGGGCGGGGTGATTGGCAGTCACCGAGGTACGTTGTTGAGTAGAGTGACAGCCGCCGGGAAGAAGCTGTTCCTGGAACTGCTGGTTCGGCAACGGAGAGACCTGTAGCGCCTCCCGGATGGTAGGAGGGTAAACAGTCCATGGTTGGGGTGAGAGCAGTCCTTGGCGATGCTGAGCGCCCTCCGCAGACAACGCTTGCTTTGGACAGACTCAATGGAGGGGAGCGAGGAACCGGTGATGCGTTGGGCAATTTTCACCACCCTCTGCAATGCCTTCCGGTCGGAGACAGAGCAGTTGCCATACCATACTGTGATGCAGTTGGTAAGGATGCTCTCGATGGTGCAGCGGTAGAAGTTCACCAGGATCTGAGGAGACAGATGGACCTTCTTCAGTCTCCTCAGGAAGAAGAGACGCTGGTGAGCCTTCTTGATCAGAGTTGAGGTATTGTGGGTCCAAGAGAGGTCATCGGAGATGTTGACTCCCAGGAACCTGAAGCTAGAAACACGTTCCACTTCCGTCCCGTTAATGTGGATGGGGGTGTGCGTGCCGCCTCTGGACTTCCTGAAGTCTACAATGAGCTCCTTGGTCTTCTTGGAGTTAAGGGCCAGGTTGTTGTCAGCGCACCATGCTGCTAAGTGCTGGACCTCCTCCCTGTAGGCCGACTCATCGTTGTTGCTGATGAGGCCAATCACCGTTGTATCATCTGCATACTTGATGATGGTGTTAGTACCATGTACAGGTGTGCAGTCATAGGTGAAGAGGGAGTAGAGGAGGGGGCTCAGCACACAGCCCTGTGGAACGCCGGTGTTCAGGGTGAGGGTTGAAGAAGTGTGCTTGTCTAACCTAACAGACTGGGGTCTGTTGGTTAGAAAGTCCAGTATCCAGTTGCAGAGGGAGGGGTCGATGCCCAGGTTACCGAGTTTGGTGATCAGTTTTGATGGTATAATGGTGTTGAATGCTGAGCTGTAATCGATGAACAGCATTCTTACGTAAGTGTCTCTGTTGTCGAGGTGGGAGAGGGCGGAGTGAAGTGCCGTTGAGATGGCATCCTCCGTACTCCTGTTCTTGCGGCAGGCAAACTGATAGGGATCCAGTGTGGGGGGTAGGCAGCTTTTGAGGTGTGTCAGGACCAGCCTCTCGAAGCAGTTGGTGATGATGGGGGTAAGTGCAACTGGGCGGAAGTCGTTGAGGCTTGCCGCAGTGGAGTGTTTTGGCACTGGCACGATGGAGGTGGTTTTAAGGCACGTGGGGACAACTGCTTGGGCAAGTGACAGGTTGAAGATGTCAGTCCAGACGTCTGTCAGCTGCGCAGCACAGGCCCTGAGCACGCGTCCGGGGATGCCGTCAGGGTCAGCAGCTTTACGTGCATTAGTCCTACTCAGTGCCACGTATACGTCGTAGGGGGTGAGTGTGAGGGGTTGGTGATCGGCAGGTAGCACAGCCTTGATGGCTGTCTCTAGATAAGATGATTATGGAGAATTAATTTAAAGGAGAACAATGCTCTAGCTAATTGCATGATCAGCAGCTAATTAGTATTCTTCTCTAATTATTCCTCTTGCTACCGGCAGAAGGGTGTGGTGGATGGGTGACAATGTCAGCTTGGCTCAAGATATTCCATTCCCTTTTTAAAAAAAAAATATGAGCTGCTCGCAAAAGGATAATGAGAATTTCCTCGTGGCGTTACATTATGTAATCAACAATCAGCTGGTTTCCATGAAAGTTGCAGAGATTTAATTAAAAAATAGAGAGTTCAGTCACCCAGTAATGGTAGATGCTGGAGTGCCCTGGAGACCGTGACTTGCGATGCACCACATTTCAGCCACTGCTGCAAGTTGCATGCTTAAAAAAAACCCCCACCGAGGCCTCAGTTGGTTGGTGACATCAGATGTCGGTCATGAACAGAACAGTTGTGGAAAGACACTTCCACACTTGTTGCAGCTTCCAGTCCACAACACCCTTCTGCCGGTAGCAAGAGGAATAATTAGAGAAGAATACTAATTAGCTGCTGATCATGCAATTAGCTAGAGCATTGTTCTCCTTTAAATTAATTCTCCATAATCATCTTATCCTGGAGACAACATGTAGCAACAAAGAACTGTGGATGCTGGTTTATACCAAGGATAGGCACACAGTGTAGAAGTAACTCAGTGGATCAGGCAGCATCTCTGGAGATGAAGGATGGGCGACATGTATGGTAGGAAAGTCCGAAGGGTCCCGACCTGAAACGTCACCCATTTGTTTTCTCCAGAGATGCTGCCAGACCCACTGAGTTACTCCAGCACTTTTCTTGTGTCTATCTTTGTCCTGGAGACACACTGGAAAACAACTGCAAATAATTCACCCAAGAGGCAAGATATTCCAAATATTTACTCAGGGTATGAAACTCAATGCAAATATTGGAATTTTAAAAAAAGTGTAATATGTACCAATTGCTATACAGCCTTTACACATATCACACAATGAAGCTTTCCCAAAAGGAAAAAAGCAAAAGAACAGTTCAACTCCGCAACAGTCATTCTCGTGAGAGGTCCTCCAACAAGTTGTGCTTTCCTGTTCAAAACCAGTGAATCGGTGCTAACATTCTCACAGAAGGATGTGATAGAACAAGTCAGTTTCACACAATAATTAGCTCCGTTATCCAAGGAAAAATGCTAATAAATTTCACTCCATTATTGTCACCAATTTTTTGTAATAAATTAAAATTAAACATATTTAGAAACAAAAAGGATACATTGTTTTCCAGTGTAAACCTTGTATTGAAGGAGCTTTGTACAATAATGGAATACGAGGCAGAGAAAAAGAACTGCAAATGCTGGTTTACCAAAATAGACAAAAAGTGCTGGAGTAACTCAGTGGGTCAGGCAGCATCTCTAAAGAACGTTGCTAGATGATGTTTTGAGTCAGGACCCTTCTTCAGGCTGATTCTGGGTCGGAAGGGACTGCACTAGGTGAGGGGTTGGGGGGGGGGGGGGGGGGGAGATAGGATGGAATCAAAAGTCTGTGGAGATGAGTTCAGTGGGGCAGGGGCGGACAGAAACAATGAGTCTGCCAGGGCAGTCCTGTTAGCTGATTTTTATGAAGTACGACAATGTTTGAGCCACACCATGAATGCTGCCCCAAAAAAAAATTTCAACTTCATGTACAAATTTAGACTTCAAGTAGATTACAACTAATTGAAGCAATCAAATTGAATACAAAAGGACAGATCCCCCAGCTTCATTGCGGATGTTCAAAAAATAGCAAATGAGGCAAACTGTTCAAATCAGATGTTTTAATGACGATATAATTTTGTTTTCGTTCTTTACATGGACCAGAAGAGCCTCCACCTGTGCTGTAATAATTCTACGATGAGGCAACAATGCCGGATTCAGACACTAATCGTAATTTATCACAATGCAAATCCGACTAATCTTGCGCAAATGTGATAAATGTGCCCTTTGTAAAGTGCTCAAGTCAGGAAGCTTGCCATACTGGTTATTGTTGCCTCACATGGATGAGACAGGACAACGCCCACATATGCATGAATCTTAAAATGAAATAACACGAAACTGCAGATGCTGGTTTACACCAAAGAAAGACAAATGCCAGAGTAACTCTCTGGGGAACATGGATGGTGAAGATTTGGGTCAGAGGAAATCCAATCATTAATAAAAATGACAAAGGGCATCAATCAGTCCGAAGAAGGTTCCAACCCAAAACGTCATTGATCCATGTTCTATAAGAGATGCTGCCTAACCCACCAAGTTACTCCAGCATTTTGTGTCTTCCTAAAATAATGAAATTGTCGTCATCTCTGCAGCAGTTTGCTTAATAAAAGGTTCAGGCAACCACTGGGAAAATTGGCCTGAGATCAATGGTCTCTCGCACGTTACATGTATGGAGGGCTCTTCTACAACAAGTTGGTCTCCTCGGGGATCCAAAGTGAAAACAACCAAGCAGGAGTCAAACTCATCAGGTGAAAACAGAGAGACAGAAATCCACACTGGCGTGACATCCCCGAGGAGACCAACTTGTTGTAGAAGAGCCCTCCATACCTGTAACGTGCGAGAGACCAGATCTGGATAGTTCTCATTAGAACTATCTAACAAGTCACCCTATACAGGTCTGAAGAAGGGTCTCAACCCGAAACATCACCCATTCCTTCTCGCCAGAGATGCTGCTTGTCCCAGTAAGTTACTCCAGCATTGTGTCTACCTTCATTGTATACCAGCATCTGCAGTTCCTTCCTAAACCTTATACAGGTAATGTCCTCGCTAACTTGCTTTCGCAATTGATTTAGGTTTAGATTTATTATCATCACATGCACCAAGTTACAAAGAAAAGCCTTATTTTGCATACGATGCATTATTAATCAGAATACTTATCAAGAAACAAATAACGACTATATAAACTGCATATTCTGCCTCAGGCTTCCTATCGGTCCGGAGTGCGGTGTAGGACAGGGGCAACATGCTCAATGGGAGGGAGGATGGGTGGAACAGAATGTCTCATGAACAATTGAAAGAAATGAAGAAAACTCCTTAAATAAATGCACCTACCTGGTCTGCTCATTCCCTGGATGGCAATAATGCAATAAATACTCTGTCATGGTTTTACAAGTAAAAATTGTCACATTAGTTGTGTCGTTTAACAACTATAGAAACCACTGTTTCCACCCTCCAAACCAATTTAGCTTCCTTTTATTTGCAGTTGCTGATGTACATTGAAGCTTCCACCACCTGCCAACATAAGTACCACTTAAAACACGGGCATTAGTTTATTTTATATTAATTTCTCTAGAGGAAATACATCGTCATTCAGTAACCAAAGCAGTGATCTGTTTTATTCTCACGGGGAGAACGAACAAACTCCGTACGGACAGCACCCGTAGTCGGGATCGAACCCGGGTCTACGGCGCTGCATTCGCTGCAAGGCAGCAACTCTACAGCTGCACCACCGTGCCCGCGTCTACAGGCTAGTTATGCTGCTGCAAGTAAGAATTTCATTGTTCTGTTGTCAGTACATATGACAATTAAAGACTCCTGGTTCTTGACAACAACCATATCTGCAAATAAAGTTGAAACAATCTGCAGGTTCCTTGTATGGACAGCACTGTGATGGGTGTTCCCCTTGTTCGAGTTATGACATTGTTTGGGGCATGACCATTTATAATTTCATTGGCCTTTTTCCTTCATACAAAATAAAAATTTGAAAAACAACTTTAAAATCCTGGATTTAATAAAATGATTAAACTTGTGTACCAACTTGCATGGAATACCTTTCGCAGTTTTTTTTTTTTTTTTAAATATTATATTATAAACTTTACACGTAGGATTATCAGTCCCTCCCAAATACTTGGGCTGGGGATTGGCACATTTATTGCTTGCTGAAGAGAGGAATCAAAAGGTGCAAATAATACCCGAGATAGCTGTGGAAATCTAGATGAATGAAAAACCTGAGATTCTGCAGATAGATTAAAAGGGTATCAAAGGAAAGTTTAGGTCACCTTTAGAATCAACACAGTCATCTATATGTCTCATATTTACCATGAAGATCAAGCAAAGGAAATATGGGAAATTAATAATAATGTGCTGGACCCTGTCAATTTACAAAAATGGTTCTCGCAGTCTTAAAGAACATTAAGCTGCATAAGTCGCCTGGACCAGACCAAGTAAATCCTTAGACATAGTGGGGATCGGGGGAAGAAATGCTGGGGTTCTGGCCGATAGTTGCATCTCTAGCCACAGACGAGGCTCCAGAAGACCGGCTAATGTTCTACCTCTATTCAAGGGTGCAAGGACGAGCCTGGGAACTACTGACTAATGAACCTCTCACAGTGGTGAGCAAGTTACTCAAGGGGATTCTGAGGGGCAGGATCCATCAGCATTTGGATAGTCAAGGGTTAATTAAGATTAGTCATCTTTGTGCATTGGAAAACATGTCCCACCAATTTGATAGAGTTTGTTGAAAGATCACCAAAGAGGATTAACAAAGGCTGTGCAATTAGAATTGTCTATCTGGACTTTAGCAAGGCTATTAATAAGGTCCCACATGGTAAACTGCGCAGAATGTTAGATCACATGGGATCCCGAGTGAGCTAGCCAACTGGATTCAAAATTAGCTTGGTGAATGGAGTCAGAGGATGGTACATGAGAGATGGTCTTTTTTAATTGTAGACCCATACTGGTGTTGTACCACAGGACTCTGTGCTGGGCCCACTGTTGTTTGGCATCTCTATTAACGATTTGGATGACACCATGCAGTTAGTGGTTAGTACATCTGTGCATGACCCATAATTGGTGGTATTGTGGACAGTAAGGAAGGCGAAAGTGTACAAAAGGATCTAGACCTACTAGAGAATGGGCCAGGAAATAGCAGACGGAATTTTAACTCTTGGCAAGTGTGAGGTGATGCATTTTGGCAAGTCAAACCAGGGCTGCTTATTTATGCAAACGGTGGTGCGCGTATGAAACGAGCTGCAAAAAGAGTACAATGGCAATTTTTTTTTTAAAACATTTGGACAGGTACATGGATGGGAAAGCTTTGGAGGGATATGGGTCAAATGGGACCAGCCCAGTTACAAAACCTGCGCGTCATGGACAATTTGGATGGAAGAGCCAGTATCCGAGCAACCTCAAACAGAACTGGCATTCAGCATTCGAGAATATGTTTTTTTGGCCTTCCATCGCAGCAATGTGATGGATGTTTATGTAAATTATGTTGTGTCTTGGGTCTATTTGTTTGTAATGTATGGCTGCAGAAACGACATTTCGTTTGGACCTCAAGGGGTCCAAATGACAATAAATTGAATTGTATTGTATTGTATTGTATAATATGTGCGTTGCTTAATTTGAGTTGATTCAGTGCTGCGCTGTCAAATGAAAACATTCTGTTACGTTTTCAGAATGTATAACGCTCATGAGAAAGACAGGGACAGAAACAAAAAGAGACGGGTAATTCCAATGTGGGAAGGTTGTGGACTTTTAGTTGTGGACAGCAGCAGAGAAAGTTTAGGAGAGAAGACATTGTGATCATTCCTGGAGGGAGCAACTGGAGAGTGCGACAACATAAAGCACTGGGACAGGGAGAAGAAAGTTGCAGGGGTAGTTCAGTGGAAAGGTTAAGGGCAAGGAAGGTTCAAGGGAAATTGTAGTGGGAAGATGAAAGGGTAGATCGGAGTGAAAAACAGATGGCAAGTTTGTTGTAAATGCTGCCTGCGACATTGCGGGTACTTTTCTTCCCACCACCTCCAACCCAACCGGAAAAGAAAGACGAGAGAGACAAAAAGATGCAAGGAAACAGATAAACAGAAGAGTGACAAGTGAGTAATCAGTGTCTTCAGCTTACCATGTGTAACGTCATGAGAGATGGGCTATTTAAGATGAGAACCAGGAAAATAATTTAGAAAATATTCATTCTGGTATTTCATGAAATGAAGTTGTTGAAACCACTGCGCTGAACACACACACACACACACACACACACAGTACTCAGACAACATCTGAAAGCAACTGATAAATATGTTCCACCAATGCTTCTTGCACTTTGCCAGCTATACAAGCAGTCCGCGGGTACAGTTACTCACAGGAGAATAGCTTTTGAAAACTGTACGTAACAAGAAACTGGCCAATTTAGAATCCAGATCATTGCCAAGTTTCTTGTCAGACTTGTACTAACCCAAAAAGACAGAGTGCAGGAGTAACTCAGCGGGTCAGGCAGCATCTCAGGAGAACACGGATAGGCGACGTTTCAGGTCGGGACCCTTCTTCAGACCATGACTTTGTATTTGGGTGGCACAACGGTTGAGTTGCTGCCTGACAGCACCAGAGGTCCGGGTTCGATCCTGACTACGGGTGCTGCCTATATGGATTTTGTACTTTCTCCGTGACCAAGCAAGTTTTCTTCAGGTGCTCCAGTTTCCTCGCACAATCCAAAGACGTGCAGGTTTGTAGGTTAATTGCCTTCTGTAAATCGTCCCTAGTGCGTCAGGTAGAACTAGTGTACGGGGGGGGATCGTTGGTCGGTGTGGACTCGGTGGGCCAAAGGGCCCGTGACCACACTGTATCTCTAAAACTAAAACAATTTGCCTCAGTTGCTTGCTGCCCACTTGAACAGTGTTAATTGAGGGATGTCACAGCTCAGAATAAATCTGTAGTCAGGACCATACACTTACCATATTTATGCAGTTAGCTGCCATCAGAATGAAACCGTCGCTTCCTAGAATTAGCCACCAACCGTGCATACACTGTGGTTTCAAGTGATACACTCGAGCCAGAGACAGGCTTCATGCTGGAGTTGAGGCAATGTAATTTAATGACATTGTAATAGGCTCCATTGCCTTAGTCTGACCTGGAGATTATAGGTCAATGTTTGAGCAATAATATCCTTTTAACTGGGATTACCCAAACCACAATATAGAGTATAAAATTATTTTAAATACATATATGCATAGAGATTAAATTGGAAGCATAAAACTGGTGGCAGGAATGCAAGAACAGAATGTGTAAATCTGATTACAATTATTCGCCATCTGGGATAAACATGGCTAGGCCACACCTATCAAAATTAAACAATGGTAAGAATGAATGTAAATCGCCCCTGGTGCGAGGATGAGAAAGTGGGATAGCATAGAACTAGTGTGAACTGGTCAGTTTAGACTGAGTGAGCCGAAGAGCCCGTTTCCACACTGTATCTCTAAACTACACTAAAATGTCCCCAAGTCTGTTGTCCTAAATTTAGTTTTACATTATACACCATGGAAACAGCCAGAGTCCAAGCTGACCATAGATCATCCTAGTTCTACTTTCTCATCCACTCCCTACACATTATGGTCAAGTTGCAGAGGACCAGTAAACCTACAAACCCACAGGCCTTTGGGATGCAGTTACAGGGACAATGTGTAAACTACACACACACAACACCAGAGGTCAGGACCGACCCCGGGTCTCTGGTGCTGAGGCAGCAGCTCTACCCTCTGCGCCACGATGCTGCCCACTTAAGAACTCTTTACTGGAACCAAACAAAAGCAACTTTTTCCACTGACAGCCAACACGGTGAAAGGAACACAGAAATTTAAGATAGTCACAAAAACACCCAAGGTTAGCAGCTCCTGGGATGTGCCATGGAGCCCCCCCCCCCCCCGGGAGACTTGATGGGCCACGAATTGTAGGAGGAAGCTGCAGAGCTATCCAACGCCAAGAGCTATCCGCAGCCAAAGGGAGGGGGGGGGGGGGAAGATAGGTCAAAAGCCGCTGAGCTTGGCCATGAAGACCACAGAGCTAAGGACTTGCTGGTGACGACGGATGCGAGGAGTGGGCCGGAAGGAAAGGGACTGGGTTTTGCCTCCAGCACCTTCAAGGTCGGCTGCAGAAGGTGCCCCCAGGACAGAGAGGTGGTCAGACGAGGAGAGGGACATCGGTTTGCAGGCCGGGCCAGTCGAAGGCCATGGAGGAGGCCCTACAGCAGCTTGGAGCTTACCTGAATCGGGATCCCCACCAATACATGGACCAGACTTTGGACTTTTTGTAAATGGTGTTAAATTATAGCGACATGCATGTGTGATCTTTGCAAAAAGAATTTCACTATGCAGTGCACAGGTGAGTCAAGCATCCTTGAACATTTTTAGATAGATTGCATTACCACAAACAATTGGTTAAAAAAGTTCCAAGTTCTTTTATAAAGCGAGTTTGTTTCATTATTTGGAATACAAATAAAGGAATGGAATAGATGGCCATTTAGAGGGAGGGAGGGGACCCAGAGATTTGCAGTATTGAAACAGATGCTTGTACAGCATGAATGTAGTGCATTCTGCCACCAAACAGGTCATTTCCAAGTAAGATCGCAAGCCAATATCCACAAATACAGAGTTTGAATGATTCTGTGTTTTGAACTGCAAGTTGCCCCGACTTGGTTTATGAGGGATTCTGGTGCAGCTCCCTTGCCCGTGAGACAGTAAATCATAGACGTGTCCAGCAATGCAGCCGGGAGTAAACAGGTGGGTTTTGAGCTTCCTGCAGCCGTACGGCTGACAGGGGGCTGGTGCCCCCAGCTAGACCCCTCGAGGCTGCGGCAGTCAGTCACCCAGAATGAGCAGGACATTCGCTCTGCATTCAACTGCACAGGACGCAGAGAAACACTCGAGTTTGACAAATGCACGGCCCCTCGAGACCTGCACACTGGCGCTTCTGAATTATAATCCCGGCACGTTTAAAATACATTCAGCACGTTTTACTGCCGTCAGAAAGGAAAAGAAAATGGTGAATCTCTTTAGCCAGACGCTTTTTTATTTGTATTTATTTATTTTAAAAAACAGGTTGATTCAATTTATTTTAAACTTGAGAGAACGTGGCAATGCCTTATCCAAATAGGCAGCACAATTTAACAAATTTGGGTTTCTATTTCCAACCCATAGCCCTGCTATACTTAGCTTCACACAGAGTGCAGAATGACCAAGTGACAATAGACTATTGTCAATTTGTTTTTCCAATATATACACCAAACTTTTTTTTGTTGTTTTTACCATGTACTCTGTTTACATATGTTGTGCTGCTGTAAGTAAGAGTTTCATTGTTCCATTTCGGGACACATGACAATAAAACACTGCCTCTTGATGTGTCTGGTTCCCGTTCCCATAAAACATTAAACACTCAAGTACTGACATTTTGCATTCGCCAGTGTCCAACTACTTAGTTTTGCTATTAAAACGGCAATCCTTTGTTCCCTTCTTTCCTTTTTGCACAATTGTGTTTTTCTTGATCCACAGAAGCACAGTCCCTGGTTCTCTGGCACAGTGGCGGCTACTTGCAAAACACAATGTTATGCATCAGCCCACTAGATGAAAGGGTCCCAAAACGAAACATCCCCTGTCCACTTCCCTCCATAGACACTGATTGACCTGCAGGGCCCTCCAGTAGATTACTTGTTGCTCCAGATTCAAGCATCCAGACTCTGTCTCAGCAGAATTATATGTTTTGCTGGTAAAAAGCTTAGCTTCCGTCTGTACTAATTGAACTAATTAATAAATGTACTGCTCCTTATAAACTTGGTGACTTTACACTAGGGTGTGTGTAGGCATTGCAGCATATGGTAAAAAAAATAAAATGGTTACACACATTTGGAGAAAGAAATGGCAGAATAAGTCATACGAAGCAGAAGACTGCAATCATAAGCAACCGCTTGCACGGCATAAACTCTACAAAGGTCACATCTCTCTACAAAGATCTTTTAGATATGTTATGTATTGTGTTTAGATTAAAATTGTACATGCAAGGGCGGCACATGTTGCAGCAGCAGTGTTGCCGCCTTACAGCGCCCGACACCCACGTTCGATCCCGACTACAGGTGCTATCTGTACGGAGTTTGTATGTTCTCCCCGTGACCACGTGGGTTTTCTCCAGGTACTTTAGTTTCATCCCACGTTTCATAGATGTACATGTTTGTAGGTTAATTAGCTTTACTGTATAAAATTGTCCCTAGTGCGTAGGATAGTATTAGTGTGACGGGCCTGTTGCCATGCTGTATCTCCACAAAGTCTAAGAGTACAGGAGTAAAATCGCAAGCCTCCAGATTCAGGGACAGTTTCTTCTCGGTTGTTATCAGGCACCAGAGCCACCTGTCAGCATCTAGAGAGTGGTCCCATCTACCTCATTGGAGACCCTCAGACTATCTACACTAAATATTATTCCCTTATCCTGTACACAGCTCAATTGTAACGTGTATAGTCTTTCCGCTGTCTGGATCGCATGCAACAAAAGGCTTTGCACTGTATCTTGTTTCACGTGACAATAAACTAAACCATCTGAATGTCATATTCGGCAATTACAAGGATAAATCAGATTGGTTTTATATAACAGGGCCTGCCATGCAGGAATAAAAGGATTGTTTAATATGTCCAATGAAGAGATGCAATTAACTTAAATGTGCTGCTGTTGCTCCAGTCTCCTGCAATTTTAGCAACGTCCTTCCCTACAAGTTCAAATGCTCACCCTGTGACAACTTTAGTAAAGTTTTGATCCTAAATGCTGTTGAGGTTTGGGTTTGTTCAAGGGCAATTGGTTTCATTTGCCAATTGATTGGTCTCCTGTAGACCAGAGCAAGAAAAGGGGTAAATAATGAAGAGATCTTTCACTATATCAAACCCAGTTCTCTGCCGCTGCAAGGCAACGACTGCACCACTGTGCTTCTCTGAACACATCACCGCTGCATTGTTCGAGGAGGAACTGCAACGCCACGGGAGCAACGTAAAGAACATGTATTTAATTGGTGGTACAATGAAAGCAGAGAAAGATGCGCACAGATTGTATTTACTGTATAAATAAACATGTTTGAAATTGAAAGAATTCCCCGTTCTTGCATGAAGAGCCATATTTCAGCTCTCATAACCTGCAACATTAATTTCACACAACTAAAGGCACAAAGTGCTGGTGTAACCCAGCGGGTCAGGCAGCATCTCTGGAGAACATAATTTGGGTCAGGATCCTTCTCCAGGCGGATTGTGGATGGGGGTGGGGTGCGAGGGAAGAAATCTGGAAGAGGAGAGGCAGGTCCTGTTTTTCTTCCCCCCCCCCCCCCCCCCCAACCTGACGAGAGTTGGGGGGGAGAAAAACAACAAAAATGCAGAGGGAGCAGTGCACAACTACCCTTGTTGTAAAATGCCTTAACACTTTGCCCCATAAGGTGCAACTGACCTTTTACACCAGCACAAAACCACTCTTATTGCATTGCCACCTAAACAATATGCAAATGATGGTGACTTTGTCCCAGAGCACACCTAGCATGCCGTCCACCACCCAGAAGTGGGAAACGAGGCTGTGAATTCACGTCAGGAAGCTTAGATCACTTGTATCATCCACTCATCTCATGAACAGTGCTCACCAAAGCAACAGACTGCTTTGCAATACCATCAGCTAGGTAACATTAAAGACAATTATGTAACCTCTTTCACGGCTTCAATCATAAAACGCAGATGTTCATGCATAACAATCCCACGGCACATCACTTGCCAAGGTCCAGATGCACAGAATAATACTTTAATGAAAGAGATAAACCGTGCAACATGAATAAAGGGCCTTGAATATTCTCAAGTACAAACGGTGTGATCAGCAGGTGAGATTATCACCACACATTGGTCTACAATTCCTTCTACATTTAAAATGGATGTTGTTGTTTTTATTGAAGTGGCAATGAGAAAAGTCTCAGACAGTCACGTAAAGAGGACAATTAAAATGGAAACTGAGTGCCAGGGAGCTGGCAAAAACAGCAAGCTTAATAAAACACTGTGCACAAAAAACAGACAGAAAAAAAATTCAAGATAATCCCAAAGTGGGAAATGGGGCCGGAGAACAGAAAAGCCAAGCATTTTATTGCAGTCACCAACCAGAATCACTCTGACAGCATAGCCCAAACTAGATCACCAGCCCTTTATCTCCAGAGATAACTACCTGACCCGCTGAGATACTCCAGCACTTTGTGTCTATCTGCAGACATTAACCACTGGAGGTGGTGAAAGCAGCAGACACCATCTACAGGCTGCTCACCCCTCCACCCCAGTTAGGAAACAATAACAGTTCTGTGATCATTATAGAACAGCACAGGAAAAGATCCAACGACCCACAATGTCTGTGCCAAACACGCTGCCAAGGCCAACTCTTACCTGCACATAATCCATACCCGTATGCCTATCCAAAAGTCTCTTAAATGCTACTATTGTATCCGCATCCACCACCGCCCTCAGCAGCACGTTCCAGGCACTCACCACCTTCCGTGCATGTAAAAACCTGCCGTACACAACTCCTTTAAATTATTGCCCTTCTCATCATAAAACTATGCCCCCAGGTCTTTGATATTTCTTTCTTGGGGGGGGGAAAGGTTTTGACCATCTACCCTATCTATGCCTCATTAGGGATCTAAAATCTTGGAACTAAAATCTGCCCACTGCTCTGTGGAAGTCTCTTCACCCAAATCATCTTTAGAATCCTACATGTGTCTGCCTTCTGTACAGTGCTGAATCCCCCATCAGCATGAAGAACAGTCCTTGATCATTCATTTTGCGCCTCAACTCACAGCACAATTTGCTTTACAGAGTATCATTGTGCTCCTTCCCTTTACTTCCTTCTTCCAGCCTTAATAAAGAGGAAAATTCTCTTTTAAAACTCAATCCCCATAATTTAGTTCTACACTTGATTTCAATTTTTACAATTCTGTACAGCCCAATGTTTGCACAGTTCAGAAGTCTGCTCCGACCAGAAAAGAGCATTGGCAAAGGCAAGTATAAAAATAAACAAGAGAAAACAGAGACACAACACAGTAGGCAGCACAATGGCACAGCAATAGAGCTGCTGCCTTACAGCACCAGAGGGGTGGATTGCAACCTTCACGTGGTCCGCCCTGTTTTGACGAATGCAATCAACCTGGCGTGCACAATCAAATAGAACAAGTTGTTCTACAACTTTATGCTGTGCATGCCATACACAAGAAGAAACCCGGGTTCGATCCTGACTCTGGGTGTTGCCTGTATGGGGTTTGTACGTTCTCCCCATGACATGCGTGGGTTTTCTACGGGTGCTCAGGTTTCCTCCGACACTCCAAAGACGTACAGGTTTGTAGATTGGCTTGGTAAAATTGTACATTATCCCTTGTGTGTGTGGGATAGAGTTAGTGAGCAGGGATCAATGGTCGGCGTGGACTCGGTGGGTCAAAGGGCCTGTTTCCGCGCTGTATCTCCAAATTAAACATTGCAAATGGAGAGATGCAGAACAGAATAGGCTTCCACCTTTATTTCTGACACAGCCTCTCCGTTTCTGATTTTCATTAATAACCCGGACACTAAATTAAAACACTACAGGCAATTGACAACAAGAATATTTCACACAAGTGACCAAGCAGACAGCAGTTTAAACAAACCAACCAGTAACTCACCAATTGCATTACAAAATAGGGAAAGCAGAAATGTCTTCATGTGGAGCAGAACTTGACAGCTGAGAATAATTGAGTAGAATAAACAGACATGATTCAATCTCCATCTGATGATGTTGGTATTAGTTCTTATCAAAAATATATTAAAATAAAATGCCTACAAGCATTTCATGTAACAAATTTACCCCATACACATTCATAATGCTGTGTAAAGTTGTCAACATGCTGGGTGTTCCTTCTGCCAGGAGAGCACAATTATAATATGACAGGTTTATATGAAGTTTTCAACAGAGAGCAAACCTGGAAGTGGAAAAGCTGATGGAAATGGTGCACAGACATAAAGATTTTTCATATACTACAGATAAAGTAACAGAGCTGACAATGAGTAGTCTCAGTAAATAAAAATAAATTAGCAATGACGACACATATACAGTGCCCTCCATAATGTTTGGGACAAAGACCCATCATTTATTTATTTGCCTCTGTACTCCACAATTTGAGATTTGTAATGGAGAAAAAAAATCAAAAAAAAAAATCACATGCGGTTAAAGTGCACATTGTCAGATTTTAATAAAGGCTATTTTTATACATTTTGGTTTCACCATGTAGAAATTACAGCAGTGTTTATACATAGTCCCGACAATTCAGGGAACCATAATGTTTGGGACCCAGCAATGTCATGTAAAGTAGTTATGTTTAATATTTTGGTACATATCCTTTGCATGCAATGACTGCTTGCAGTCTGCGATTCATGGACATCACCAGTTGCTGGGTGTCTTCTCTGGTGATGCTCTGCCGGGCCTGTACAGCAGCAAGTCAGGAAATGAGGGATCGTGGGCGTAGCTAATCCATGCCACATCCACAGTCCAGTGGGAGAACATTGCAAAATCAGGGGCAATGCTAATTTAAGGATATACAAGAAACCGCAGGTGCTGGAACCTTGAGCAAAACAAAGTGCTGGAGGAACTCAGTGGGTCAGGCAGCATTTGAGGGGGGAAACGAACAGACAATGTTTCGGGTTGGGACCCGTCTTCAGGGATTCCAGGACATGTATCATTTTGTTGGCTTTTATTAACTTCTGCAGCATAAAATGAGAAACCCAGGTGTATAACTTCCCGAACTATCAGTGGAACCCACAGCTGACAAGTTTTAGTTATTTAACTGCAGTGGATGATATTATTGCTTCACATCTCAGAGCAATATTCGAATCTAGTCTAAGAAAGAGTAATGCAACAATTTAGCCACTACTTGGAGATAATTTGGGAGCCCATGTTAATCACAAATAATATTTGGTATTTAAAAGGTAAGACAATATAGCTGGGCATGTCTGTGTGCTCTCTCCCTCTCTCTGCATATTCTAATTTGCATTGTTTAAGCAAGCTAATAGAGGAAGTTAAAGTGTTACTTTAATCAATTCTGTGATAAATCAGAAATGTTACTGAACAACAATGGTTTCAGTGAACGACCCAAAGATTTCTTCTTGTATCCTACAGGGTCTCAAGCAAAAGGAGCTGCAGCTGTGAGAATTCCTGTTCTTTGAGGGACAACAGAAAACTACTCAATGTTGACCCAGAACTGGCAGTCACACTCACAGGCATTATGGAAAACAAATCTCCCAAATGCCACAAAAAAGGGGAAGCAATTACAATGAAGCAACGGTATCATGATTCCATGTTCTCCATTTTACAGCAATTTAAGCGGCCCAACTAATTATTAATGTGGACGTTCTACAAAATGTTAGAATTTTCCGAGGGATGGGTACAATAACTCAAAGTTGTTCCAAATATGGCATTATGATGCCGATTCCAGATCATGACTAACAGAAAGGGCGGCACAGTGGTGGAGCTGCTGCCTCACAGCGCCAGAGACCCAGGTTCGATCCTGACCTCGGGTGCTATATGCGTGCACGTTCTCCCTGTGACAGTGTGGATTTTCTCCGAGTGCTCCAGTTTCCTCCCATATCCCAAAGACGTGCGTTTTTTGTAGATTAATTGGCGCCTGTAAATTGTCCCTGGTGTGTCGGGAGCAGATGTGAAAGTGGGATAACATAGATCAAGTTCGACCAGGTGATCGATGGTTGGTATAGACTCGGTGGGCCGAAGGGCCTTTTCCATGCTACATCACAAACTTAAAAAAAAAAAAAATTGTTAATTATTGAAAAGCTTTGTTGTTTCAAACCTGCTCCAAAGTTATTCAGTAGCCTTTCTTTATGTGGGCTAAAAACAGCATTTCCTGATAGCAGAGTAAACAAGAGATTCAATTTAAATGCATGGTACTTCAAATTACGGCTTGCAACAATTTCTCAATCTGGCATGTGCTGCACTGAGTAAATATAACACTGCAGTAATTCCTGGAAGAAATTGCTTCCTTCCCCGATAGTCTTACTGTCACATTCCAGATGATGTCAAAGATCACGAAAACAGCACCATGCTACCGTCTGCATAATAGATGGCAAATTTGTGATTTTATTAACTTCTGCATTTCGAACTTGACTGACCAGGTGAATAACTTCCCAAACTATCAACGGGCCCCTCAAAACAGTAAGATTCAACAGGATTATTTAACGGTCATGGATGACATCGGGGATCTTCAACTTGAAGTTAGACCTGAATCCAATCCAAGCAAGAGTATTTTATTGTCTTTAAGAAGGAACTGCAGATGCTGGAAAATCGAAGGTACACTAAAATGCTGGAGAAACTCAGCGGTTGCAGCAGCATCTATGGAGCGAAGGAAATAGGCAACGTTTCGGGCCGAAACCCAGGGTTTCGGCCCGAAACGTTACCTATTTCCTTCGCTCCATAGATGCTGCTGCACCCGCTGAGTTTCTCCAGCATTTTTGTATTTTATTGTCTGGTGTATGTCTCAAACAGAACAATGACATTCTTACTTGCAGCAGCATAACAGATATGTAAACAGAGTACTCCGTAAATAAATGAAAATATTTTTTTAGAGATTAAAAAAAAACTTGTTTGGATGATCAGCCATGATCATATTGAATGGCGGTGCAGGCTCGAAGGGCCGAATGGCCTACTCCTGCACCTAATTTCTATGTTTCTATGTTTCTATATTGTTTACAGATAACACTGTGGCACAACAGTAGAGTTGCTGCCTTACAGCGCCAGAGACCTGGGTTCAATTCCGACTGCGGATGCTGTCTGTACAGAGTTTTTTATGTTCTCCCTGTGACCGTGTGGGTTTTCCCTGGGTGCTCCCATGCACCAAAGATGTACAGGTTTGTAGGTTAATTTGACTTCAGTAAAAATAGTAAAATTGTTCCCAGTGTGTAGGATACTGCTAGCGTACAGGGATCACTGGGACGAACGGCCTGCTTCTGTGCTGTATCCCTAAACAGTGTTAGTTTTGTTTACATATTCTTATATATACATATACACACACACAAATGAAAACAATAAAAAATGCAAAAAGAAAAACCATCCCCCAAGTATATGTAGTTCAGAGCTTATAGTATTTAACAGGGGGATGGAGATTGCAACCTTCACGTGGTCCGCCCTGTTTCGACGAATGCAATCAACCTGGCGTGCACAATCAAGTAAGATCAAATCGAACAAGTTGTCCTACAACTTTAGGCTGTGCACGCCATACGCAAGAAGTATTTAACAGCCTGATGGCTGTAGGGAAGAAGCTGTTCCCAAACTTGCATGTTACAGTTTAAGCTCTACCTTGTTCCCGATGGCAGGAGTGAAATGAGTGTGTGGCCAAGGTGGTGTGAGTCTCTGATGCCGCCTAATGTAACAAGTTAGCCACTAGACTGGGACGAATTGAAAGCCCAAGTAATACATCCGAGCATGTTTGCAAATTCTCACTGCATCCCAGAGACAAATATGCCGATAACAGCAAACTGTCTGGTCCCGTCACCTCAGCCCACAGCTACCTACAAGACTATTAAATGCCAAAGTGTTGTGGTCAGAATTCGCATCCGATAAATAATGATCTCAAAACATGAAATTTACAGCAAGAGTTTCAGGTTTTGCAGTTTGCACATTGATCAGGAGGGTGCTGGTTCTCTCCATGTGCTCTGCCCACGTCTCAAAGATATGCAGATTTGTAGGTTAATAAGCTGCTGTAAATCGCCCCTAGTGTGTAGAATAATAGAATCCGGTGAGTGTTGATGGGAAAGCAGGGAGAGCAATGCAAGTTACGGTAGGATCAGTAAAATATTGTCCTTGATGCTTGGCACAGACTGTGGGCCAGAGAGAGGGCAGAAACAGGCTCCATGAGTCTATGACAATCCATGAACATTCACTGGTAACACGGTCAGGGAAACGGCAAGGCTGGGGTGCTGGCCGACCTTAAATGAAGGTCCCTGTGGATTGATTAGTGACTCACAACCAGCCAAAAAAACTCTACAGTAAAGTTTATCATATTTGCAAATTCCCACAAGATAGCTCCCCAAGAGAAAGAGCACCTGCAGAAGAGTAGCTGGGGGGAAAAAAGTGAGCAGAATGTCACACACATCTTTCTGGGCATCAGGCATTGGTCAGTGGCAACACATTGACAAAACTCAAAGCTGTTGTAGGGCAAGACAGTGGCATAGTGGAAGAGGTGCTGCCTCACAAAGTCAGTGACCCAGGTTCAATCCTGATCTCAGGTGCTATCTGTGTGGAGTTTGCTCATTCTCCCCGTGACAGTTTTCTCCAAGTGCCCCAGTTTCTTCCCACATTCCAAAGATGTGCGGGTAATTGGCTTCTGTATATTGCCCCAAGCCTGTAGGATAGAACTAGCGTATGGGCAATTGATTATTGGCGTGGACTAGATGGGCCGAAGGACAGTTTTCATACTGCATCTCCCAAATTACATGTCAACTAAATCATGTGAAATACTGAAGGTACAAGAAGGATAATTTTCCTTCTTAAAGGAATGTTTCAACTCAGTACATTCCAACCTCTAGGGGCAGGTTACAAGAGATTTTACACCTTTATTAGATTTCTCTCTAGCACCTAAAAGATCTAGTGACGTGCATCACTGCTGCATGGGACCTGCACTTCCCGCATCACCGTTCCATTACATGTCAAAACTCAAATTGGGTAACCCGCAAAATATAGACTCAAACTGTGAATGCCAAGATCTTGAGCAAAAAGCAAGGGTTGGAGGAACAAATCAGGTAAGGCAACATTTGTGGAGGGCACAGGTCAGACCAATGGATTTCAACCCCAAACATCACCTGTCCATTCCCTCCACAGATGCTGCCTGACCCACTGAGTTCCTCCAGCATTTGGAGTCATAGTCATCGAGTCATAGATTCATACAGTGTGGAAACAGGCCCTTCGGCCCAACTTTCCCACACCAGCCAACAATGTCCCAGCTACACTAGTCCCACTTGCCTGTGCTTGGTCCATATCCATCCAAACCCATCCTAGCCATGTACCTGTCTAACTATCTCTTAAACAATGGGATAGTCCCAGCCTCAACTACTTCCTCCGGCAGCTTGTTCCATGCACCCACCAGCCTTTGAGTGAAAAAGTTACCCCTCGGATTCCCAATAAATCTTTTCCCCTCACCTTCAACCTATGTCCTCTGGTCCTCGACTCCCCTACTCTGGACAAGAGACTCTGCATCTACCCGATCTATTACTCTCATGAATTAGTTTTCCGCAACTCACAGAATGTGCTATAGAAGTACCAATTTGTTCTTGCTTGCCCCAACACTCAACCATGCAAAATGTTATACACAAAACCACATCATTGCACACTCTTGCATATCAAAGCACAAAAAGGTAACCACAAACCTTTTTCCAAACATTGCTTAACATTCAGCAAAATAGAAACTTAGCATAGTCATTTCCAAATATCCTGTTACATTTACAGCGCAGTATTTGATAGCAATGCGAGTGCGTATTGTACACTGAAGTAGAATCAAAAATATATTATTCAGTGTAATTATCTAATGGTCGCTATTATAACATTTTCCCACTGAACACTGATTTTAATATCATTTAAACTAAACGTCTTCTTTTGAATCAGAAATAAATTCAAAAATAAAGACAAAACTACAAATCCCGTCTATTTTCGTGCCGGTTTTATCAAATTTTGTTTAGAGTGATGAGAGAATCATTGGTGTTGCAAAAATTGGCATGTCTTCCACTACTATAGAAAGTTAGATCTTGCATATTGTGATGGAGACTTCTTCCTCAATTCCATCCTAAACATATCACTTAAATCACAATTTAACAATCAGTACTCTGCCAAAGCCAATTCTCAGAGGAAATGTTTTGTGCCATTCAGTGCGTACTTTAAGGAAAATAAAAAAACTGTGACGAATTTAATTTATTTTTAAATTTAGTTTCATGCCAAGTTTACGTTTGTAGCCTATCATACAAGAGCTGTATACAAGTGGCAAGGTGTCCATCTGGATAAGATCTTTCTCTCCACCTCTGTCTAATAAGTGAAAGTTTTTAGAACTAAGATTAAAATGGGTACGGTCACTCTAGAATTGGATTTCATCCCAAAAGTCATTAAATACTTTGCAAAACAAAATGCTGTAAATTGTTGCAGCTCTTCCCCAAACAATGAGTTTTGGGTTAGTCAGAGAGATAAGAATCAAAATTGAACCAACTTTTTAAAATCACAACTTCTTATCAGATTAATTTAGCCCAGTATTCTCTTTAACCAAACCCAAGCCCTGCCATTGTCATCATCACATGTGCAAAGCCAGTGAGAAGTTACAGGTTAAAAGAAACTTCCTAGTCACATCTTATTCACGACTTTATACAATCAAAACAAAAATAAATTTGATATTAAATTAATACTTGCATATTTAGTCAAATAATATTTCACTAATCATTAAAAATAACCACAAACATCCTCAGTTCCATTAAGCAACATTAAAAAAAACCTTTACTGCAGCGTATCTGCTGTCAGGGCAGCCTTAAAGTGTATTGTGTTAGCAACTGTGATACTTTACAATAAAAAACAAACCATTACATTCAGGCAAAAGGTCTGAAGAAGGGTTCCGACCCAAAACGTCACCTATTCGTTTACTCCCGAGATGCTGCCTGACCCTCTGAGTTACTCTATAGCATTTTGTGCCTATCTTCGGTATAAACCAGCATCTGAAGTTCCTTCCTATACAATCCATTACTTTCCTCAGGGTTCTTCAATATTTATTTGATGGAGCCGGTGTTGTGTATAAATGCCGATACATGCTTAACAAAACAAATGCTGTGGATACCCACCGCATCAATGGAGAATGGAAATGGGGAAAAAAATGTTTAAATGGATACTTATGGAAACAAACAAAAGATAGAGCATTGATGTTACTCAGAGAAAGAAGATGGATGGCAAGGTGCCCAGAAAATGCTCATCGCTTTCCAGGTAAAATCATCTCATCCTGGTCACAAATAATTGTCTCTTCCGGCACCAGTCTCATAACAATCATGTGTAGGATAGAACTGCAAATGCTGATTTACACCGACAATAGACACAAAATGCTGGAGCAACAGCGGGTCAGGCAGCATCTCTGGTGAAAAGGCTTAGGTGATGTTTCGGGTCTGAAGGAGTGTCTCGACCTGAAACATCACCCATTCATTTTTCTCCAGAGACGCTGCCTGACCCACTGAGTTACTCCTACATTTTGCCTCATAACAATCATCACCCGATACACCTCCTAACATCACCTGCTGTGTGTGCTGCTCGAGAACCTGAATGCTCACTCACCAGAATCAAATAATATATCAACAACCTGTACAAGGGATCATCCTCGACACAGAAGGAACGCTGCTGCATTTGACAAGAGTTGCTTTATAGATCTATAAGTAAAATACTTAAACAGACTAGGAACCCCTACCCCTCCCATACCATGCAATCACCAGATGGCAATGTTTGTGCACGGGATGAGAAAGAGCAAACTACCATCGTCCTGTTTCAACCCTAAAAACCTTTATGCAGTTCAGAAAATGAATATGTCAGATACACTCAAGTACAGAATAGAAGATGACAGTCCCTTTACACATTGTTGACCTTCAAGCTTAAATTTATTAGAGGAAAGTACTCCCAGTCAGACTGGTTCCTATGCATCTTGGTTAATGTATGCAAATTTTAAAATATCCTGAAGGTCCTCGGGTGCAGCGGTGGATAAATTAAGCATCGGAAAAGAACAGTAATATTTCAGGTAAGATCCCTGAGCTCTTCTACATTCAGCTCCAGGTTCACTACAGTGTGTTCAAGAAGGAACTGCAGATGCTGGAAGATCGAAGGTACACAAAAATGCTGGAGAAACTCAGCGGGTGCAGTGTGTCCTGGTTAAGGCGAGGTTTAAAAAGGAAATATTTGCCAGGCAGCCCCCCCTCCAGACCTTTATACAAGACACTGCTGCCAGGCATAGCACTGCATATCACTGCAATTTTCATCATAGCATCCACTGTAACAAACTCCACAGAATCCTATCCCAGGAAAGATCAGAGAGAAAAGCAGGACAAATACATCAAATGGAATGAATCCAAACTGACTTAAAAAAAAAAAAATGATGCACACGTTTTGTTTTTGTTATGTGTCTGCAGAATTACACTTTTCACATCTTAAGCATTCTGGTGGCATTGACTTTTGAAATCTCAAGTTCCTCAATAAAAAAAAAATTTAAAAAAATTCCCTTCCACAAAAAAAACTTATTTTTAAAGTCTGGAAACTAAAACTTCCTGAGAAAATAAAAATGTGATGTAACCTTGGCGAGACAAGAAAAAAAAAATCTAAAAATACTTTAAGGAATGGGAAGATTCAAAAATAGTTACTTGCAAATTATTAATTGATATGTGAAAAAGATATTAAAGGCTGTGATTCTCACTTCTCAAATAATGTCCTTAGTTTTCACTCACTGATGTGACTCAGCCAGGTTTGTGAAGTCAGCAGGGATGCGGGGAGAAAGCCCATAACACAGGTTGAAACCTGCACTTAGTTGGTGACGGTCGCATTTAGCCAGTTCACCTGCGCTGTGGGTAAATACTCTCTCCGAGTCGGCGGCTCATGTGATGGGCGAGCGAGAGAGCGAGCAGCCGGGCTGGAAGCGGCAGGTTCGCTGTCAGGGAGGCGGGCAAGGTCACCTTCCCTCTGCCCGGTCAGTGGGGCGGCGCCTAGCAGATCCCGCCCGAGCCAGGCCACGCCGCCGCTCCCTCCCCAGCTCCAACTCATTCACAACATGCCCAACAAACCAAGCAGCAAAAACACCGCTCATCTGCATCAGGAAACTCTGACCAAAAAGGGTCTCTTCCCACCCACCACCATAAAGACCACCTTCAGCTCAGGGTACGGTCTTCCTTCAGGTAACACAGGGCAACGTGATCTCCTACACCCCCACTCCCCTTCTCCAACCCACACCTCAACCCCCTCCCAACCAAAGATCATAGAACGCTCTATGATCTTTGCTCCCAACCTTTCCACCTCTCCGACCCCCACTTTCTCTCCCGCCCCCTCCCTCCCCCAACTCATCCCAACCCCTCCCCCTCACTCTTCCTCATCTCCTCCCACAACCCTCAAATTCCCCCCTTCCTAACCCTCACCTTTCCCATCTCCTTAACTTTTCCCTCCCTCCCCGACCCCCACCTTCCCCCCAGCCATCCATCCTGGTTGGATATGGAGTTGTCATTCCCTCTGTTGCCAGACATCAATCTCCCCGGGTGCCGGGGTATTTGATTTACACCCAAAAAAAACACACATTAGGAGCAGAGTAACCGCACAGCCAAGATGAACTATCCAATTCTGCAGATATCTACACCGCAACACCAGAAGCAATCGTCTGCAGTCAAGTTACGTTCGCTGAACACGGGGCGCTCCAGATCTCAAATTAGCTTGAAGACGTTTTAAAACAGTGTTTCCAGCTCACATTACAACGACTCCACAAACTAAACAAAAACACCAATTGCATTTCCGCCAATATCCTAATTTCTCCCAACAAACGGCAGTCCAACCGGACACAGAGAGAGAGAAAGAGAGAGGAGGAGGGAATAAACTGAAATGCCAAATACAAAGTTATCTAATTAATCCGCCACAGAAGTTCCATGCAAGCAGATGGCATCGCATTGCTGCAGTAGGAACTATAAATACAAAGTGCATTCCAACATCAGAAGCTAACGTAATAGAGGTCGCGAAAATAAAAATATTAAAAAAGTTCGCATTTAATTAATGCAACTCAAACAATGATTTCATTTTAATGTGATGCTGGGGGTAAAAAAAAACACAATGTGTTGAGACTGTAGCGAGCAAGAGAGACGGTGGAAAGGCAAGTCTCCACAATTCAATGTAGATCCATTGAATGATCATCCTGCCCTGTTTATTTAAAATGTATTTCCCTAAACATAATGAGGCGAAGACCCCGCGCAGTTTGCACGGACCGTTCGCACTGTGTGTGTGTGTGTGTGTGTGGGGGGAGAGAGAGCGGGCAGTACCTCGCTCAGTAGCCGGGACCAGCGATGAGCAGCCCGACAGCGGCACCATGTTCCCTGCGACGGCGGCCGCTGCTGCTGCTGCTGATCGATGATTGAACTGAACAAAGGCAGCGATCAATTTCTAATACGTATCAATCGGAAGCCCCGAGTTTCTGTCGGCAAAAGTAGCGCGGGGAGGCTGGGGGCGGCGGTGGGTGCCGCGGGCAGCTTGTCCCCGCTCTCAGCCCGGCCACAGCCCGGTCTAACGACACTAACCTGAAGCCGCCGCAGATCCAATTTCTTCCAATATTGAAACATCGATCCCACATTGGCGGCCATCTTGGGGGATATTGAAGCGATATTTTCTCTTTATTTTCCGCCGGCTCCACTAAATATCCGAACTGGATTCCTATTCGACTGGCCACTCCATAGACACGCAAGGAGACACGACACACAATGACCAAAGGCTGGAGCCTCCCGACTCCAGGGCCATCTGCTCAAAGCAAACTCTTCCTGGCTTTTTATCTTTGTTGAACTTCACTTTAATTTTCTCCCGGAGAAATGCACTTGATTTTGATCAGATTATTATCTCAGGCAAAGTGAACAATTATCAGTGGGCGGGCCGTGTTTTTTTTTAAAATCTAAGCAAATTACAGCACCTACCCCAACGTTACACATGGGAGGGAAGAGGCTGCAAAAAGAGTTTTTTTAATCCCTGTGTCAAATCCAATGTTTTTGATATTTTAACTTTCGTTATGTTCCCACTGCTGGGGTGCTGCTTCACTCCTGTACAATTGCACTGGACACAACTCTCGGGATGAGTTCCTCCACCCCTATTTATCTCAGTTTGCAGAGAAGTATCGATCAAAATAGGAGAAGTATCGATCAAAATAGATTATCGTTCCAATTTAGAGACAGCGTAGAAACAGGCCCACACTGACCATTATCGATCACCCGTTCACACTAGTTTGATGTTGTCCCCTTTCTTATCCACTCCCTACACACTAGAGGGGGGAGGGGGGGGGAATTCACAGAGGGTCAATTAACCTACAAACCCAATGTGGGGGGAGACCGGAGCAGCCGGAAGAAACCCGCGCGGTCACAGTGAATTGCGTGCAAACTCTACACTGCCAGCACCCGAGATCAGGATCGAACCCGATGTCTCTGGCGCTGTGAGGCAGCAGTCCCACCAGCTGCACCTCTGTACCGGCCAAAACTGCTACAAAATAATCCCATTTCGATATGAATCCAGTGTGAGTGATTTAAACAGACTCACACTCTCGTGGAGCGGCAGAAGATTTCTATTTTAAGGGCCAACTTTACGAACATGTCTAATCTGTCCTCAAAATAAAGGTGCTCTTACTGCCCGGGATGTATATAGTCCTCCCCTCCTCCCCCTTGGAAAGAGGTGAACAGTCCTCGCCAATTTTTACATTTGTTTTCTGGTTTAATACGTTTTCCAACGCGGTGAAAACACCGTAGGTAAATAAATACAGAGGTGGCCAACTCTCTCCCCTATTCCCGATGTGTGTTCAATATCTTTGGGGCCACTTTAGTTCCGCGGTGCAGCGACATGAAACTCTGATAGTCGCCCGAGGCGGGATCAACCACCGACTCGGTTACAGTGCGGACCACCCACGATGCGCCGCTCCCACTGACTACAGTGAATCACAGCCGCTTCCACACAGGAACTGTCTGCCCGTCCCGGGACTGGGAGCAGAGAATAGGAAAGGCAACACAATCCCGGCGCTCTCAGTTCACGCACTCTTAGACAAGGGAGCACGGAACTCGGATTTCAATAACTAACTTTCTGCGAGGCGATTCGCCTGTTGTGTGAGGCGTAGATCCAGGGAGGATATAGGCGGCACTTCAGAAGTTCACCCTCGCTCTATAGTCACAGAGAAATGCACATGCTGGCCTGTATCACAGGGTCCAGACCAGAAACATTGCCTATCCGTGTTCTCCATCGATGCTGCCTGACCCGCTGAGTTACTCCAGCACTCTGGAGTTTTTTTTTGGTGCTCTCCCGCCTCCCCTTCCTCTCCCCCGCCCACGAACTTCCAGAGGTTCTCACGGGAGGGGACAAGACACTTCTCTGGGACGTTTTTCCAACCTATATTAGTTCACCCTGCCTTATGTAAAAACACGTTTACTTTCGAGGTGGTCTATTGTGTAAAAATAAATGCTTTGATACATCGAACATAGAACAAAGAACAGTACAGCACCGGGCATCCCCTTTATGTCTCGTTTTCACACCTTACCCTTCCTTATCTCTGTGACTCCCTGTCCCCTGACTCTCAGTTTGAAGAAAGGTCTCGACCTGAAACGTCACCCATTCCTTCTCTCCAGAGATGCTGCGTCTCCTTCTGAGTTACTCCAGCATTTTGTGTCGATCACTGGAGCAAGCCATCCCCCCCCCCCCCCCCCCCCCCCCCAGTGACTGTGCTCAACATGCTGCTAATCTAGTAATCCTTGCAACCCCCTCTCTCTGTCCCTCCCCCACCCTAATCGTCTTGCAAGTTTCACTGTTTGTATCCCTTATGATCACCTCTTCCACAGCCAACAATGGACCATTGTGGGCTCCACCTTTCTTGAGTCATTGGTACCGGTTTGTGATTGGTTCTGTAACTTGTCATACCTCTAGTTTCCCTTGCCCCGACTCTCAGTCTGAAGAAGGGTCTCGACCCGAAACATCGCCTATTCTTTTTCTCCATTTTCTGTCTATCTTCAGTGTAAAAAAGCACCTGCAGTTCCTTCGTGCATATGATGCTGGTCCCTCCTGCCTGCAAGCACAAGATCCATATTCCTCCATTCCCTGCATAGCCATGTGCCTATCTAAAAGCCTCGATCTCCACAATCGTATCTGCCTCCACCACCACCCTGGCAGCGTGATCCTGGCACCCACCACACTCTCTGTGTAAAAAAAAACTTCTCCCTTACACCTCCTTTAAACTTTCCCCTTCTCACCTTAAAGCTACTTCAAATACATTGGTGAAACTTATGCCTTGTTTCTTCAAAGAAACATCTGATGATCACCCTTCAGAGACCCATAGGTCTTTTCCTGCTGGGGTTAAACTCTGAATTTAATAAACCATTCTATCAAAACTGTATTGATATTCTAGGCGTTTTTTTTGTTGTTTAATTTTGCAGATAACTTCACTTCATACAATTTTAAATAATTTTTTTTTTTAATTAAAGTAAGCAAATTAAATTCCCATCTTTTCCAGAAGCTGACAAACACTGCATTAAAGTGTTCTTGCTGCATAGTTTCCTGCACTTGGGAAAACAATGCAAGTGAGGTATCTGCAGTTGTAAGCATGCAGTACATACAACACAGAACATTACAGCACAGGAACAGGCCCTTCAGCCCACAATATCTGTGCCGAACATGAAGCCAAGACCAACTCTTATCGGTCTGCACATAATCCATATCACTCAATTCCCTGCAAATCCATGTGCCAGTTTAGTTTAGAGATACAGCGCGGAAACAGGCCCTTCGGCCCACTGAGTCTGCGCTGACCAGCGACCCCCACACATTAACTATCCTACACACACTAGGGACAATTTTACAATTGGACCTGGTCAATTAGCCTACAAACCGTTAGTCTTTGGAGTGTGGGAGGAAACTAGAACTCCTGGTGAAAACCCAAGCAGGTCACGAGAAGAACATACAAACTCCATACAGACAGCACCTGTAGTCAGGATTGAACCCGGGTCTCTGGCGCTGTAAGGCAGCAACTCTACCACTGTGCCATCGTGCCGCCCCTGTCCAAAAGTCTTTAAAATGTCACTATCATATCTGCCTCCACCACCAGCCTTGGCAACACGTTCCAGGCACCACCATCCGTGAAAATAAATTACCTTGCACATCTCCTTTAAACTTTGTTCCTCTCACCTTAAAGTGATGGCTCTTCGAGTATTTGATTTTTCCATCCCAGGAAAACAGATCTGATTGTCTACCCTATCTATGCCTCCCATAATTTAATATACTTCTATCGGATCTCCACGCAACAATCCAAGTCTGTCCAAACTCTCCCTGTAGCTAATATCCCCTAATCCAGACATCATTCTGGTAAACCTCATCTGCACCCTTTCCAGTTGACCAGTACTGCATGCAAGACTCCAAATGCAGTCAAACCAAAAAGCTGCATGATGACGTTCTGACTCTTTTACTCAATGCCCTGACCTGTGAAAACAAACATACTTTATGCCTTCTTTCTTTACCACTCTATCTACTTGTGTAGCCACATTCAGGTTGATGTATTGTGACTGCTTCCTGTGTTAACAAGTAAAGCCATATAATATAGTCACCCCGCTAACTGGTGTTGGCCCAATGACTGTTAAAGTGGTCGATCCTTCGTCATCATCAAAGCTCATACCACCCCATCTCATCAAAGTGAGCTCTACACATCAACAAAATACGCTTTCTTCCCTTTGTTCTATCTATTGAGCTTGAACTGATGGTATATATGTATGGTATATCATGTTTGGATAACATGAAAAACACAGCTTGACAAACTTAAACCTAAACCAGTCAGCCACACACAGAACCTTGCACTGGAAGACCAGTGGGTTCCAAACAGACCAAAGAATGTGTAAGAAGGAAATGCAGATGCTGGTTTAAGCCAAGACCCTTCTCGACCTGAAACGTCACCCATTCCTTCTCTCCAGAGATGCTGCCTGTCCCGCTCAGTTACTCCAGCTTTTTGTGTCTATCTTCAGACCAAAGAATGTCTTTCACAAAGTATATAATCATTTAGCAGCATTAAGAAGTTGTATCGGAGTGTTTCCCAGAGAACAAGTGTAGAGCACGAAGCCCTGTGCTAGACTACAGTCTGGGATGAACTATTAGAAACATAGAAAATAGGTGCAGGAGTAGGCCATTTGGCCCTTCGAGCTTGCACCGCCATTCAATATGATCATGGCTGATCATCCAACTCAGTATCCTGTACCTGCCTTCTCTCCATACCCCCTGATCCCCTTAGCCACAAGGGCCATATCTAACTCCCTCTTAAATATAGCCAATGAACTGACCTCAACTACCTTCTGTGGCAGCGAATTCCAGAGATTCACCACTCTCCGTGTGAAATTTTTTTTTCTCATCTCGGTCCTAAAAGATTTCCCCCTTATCCTTAAACTGTGACCCCTTGTTCTGGACTTCCCCAACATCGGGAACAATCTTCCTGCATCTAGCCTGTCCAACCTCTTAAGAATTTTGTAAGTTTCTATAAGATCCCCCCTCAATCTTCTAAATTCTAGCGAGTACAAGCCGAGTCTATCCAATCTTTCTTCATATGAAAGTCCTGACATCCCAGGAATCAGTCTGGTGAACCTTCTCTGTACTCCCTCTATGGCATGAATGTCTTTCCTCAGATTAGAGGAATTGTATCTCCTTGCCATGTCTTTCTTGGCAAATGCACATTCCAGAAGGAGATGGATGTCGGTCTGATCTGACTGTGTGTGCTCAGCAAGTACAACTTGAAAACAGAGGGAATAGTACACTCTCGGCTTTCTTTCAATCGGGGAAGGTGGGGCTGGAAATATTATCTTTCATTCACAACATACTGTAGCACGCAGGCAGAAACATGTGGGATCAGGTTGCCCACAAGCTTGCCGACATTAAAGAGGACATCTATCACGTTTCACCATTGGCATAGTCACAATGTCTTTTGATACTTTTGGGGCAGTGTATTTAGTTTAGTTTGAGTTTTAGAGAAACAGGCCCTTCGGTCCACTGAGTTTAACAATTATTAAAATTCAAAAAGCTTTCTCAATAATCAAAAGGTTTAGTATAGTTTAATTTAATGGAAACAGGCTCTTCAGCTCACCGAGTCCACACCAACCATCGATCACCTGCTCACATTAGTTCCACGTTATTCCACTTTCGCATCCACTCCCTGCACACTAGGGGCAATTTACAGAGGCCAATTAACTTACAACTTGCACATCTTTGGGATGTGGGAGGAAAACTGAGCACCTGGATGAAACCCACGCCGTCACAGAGAGAATGTGCAAACTCCACACAGACAGCACCCGTAGTGAGGATCGAACCTGGTTCTCTGGCTCTGTGAGACATTCTATACAAATCAGAAATGTATCAATATTTGTCTTTTGGTGTTGTAAGTTGATTTAATTACATTATTTTTGGGGGGAGGAAGAGGTAAATCAGCTTCATATCTCCACAAGAAGATAATGTCATGACTTTGTAGAAGGTGGGGTCCCAGGAAGCTTAGATTTAGGTTTAAGGTTTATTATTGACATGTGTACAGTGAAACGCTTTGTTTTACTTACTATCCAATGAATAAAAGATAATACCATATAAATCCATCGCCAACCTCCAGTACAATAGGTCAAGTGAAGGGGAAGATGAAGAATGCAGAATGTAGTTCTCAGCATTGTACATCGAGCAGACTGATCATCCGAGTTGTAATGTTGCTAATATGCTACATACCAGTAGGTATACACACTATTCCAATGTCTTCAGTTCCAACATCTTATTAACTCTCCCTCCTGAATTAATCTACTAAGATGCACTCATATATAATGAGCCACAAGCTGTTCCACGCTGCATTCTGTCATTAGGTACCAGTTTTGCATTTAAACACAACAGCAATAGGGATTGAGATACTGTGATATGGTCCATGAAAATTCCTTCATGCAATTCATTCTTTTTTCCATCAGGGTTTGCATAATATAAACCCTGGTTCTCTCACTGTTTCCACTGTTATTCACTGCAGCTTCTGCTATCACTTATGTCAGTCCCATGCTCCTTTACACATTCCTAATTAACTGCCTGAGAAATTTTGAAAGGTCAATATTGCAAATGCGCTATGATTGGCCATTGTGTTTTGTTACCCTCGACGAAATGACGTGTTGAAGAATCACACACGACCACACGTTCCAGCAATCGTGTCCGCAGGCTGCAAATTATGATTAAAAAATTGGTATTCATCCATTTTTCTCTGTGAGGAAAAATGTCCAATTGTTACAAGAATGTTCCAGTCAATTGAATATGCACGCCTGACCTGTTGAATCTCTGTAGTGGTTGTATAACTCTTGAAGAAAATATCGTGGGTACCTTCACATTTGTTACCAAGGTATGTTTAGTTTAGAGAGATACAGTGCGGAAACAGGCCCTTCAGCCCAGGGAGTCCACACCGACCAGCGATCCCCGCATATTAACACTCTCTTACCTACACACAACTGGGGACAGTTTTACACTGATTCCACCAAGCCAATTAACCTACAAACGTGGACGTCTTTGGAGTGTGGGAGGAAACCGAAGATCACGGAGAAAACCCACGTGGTCACGGGGAGAACCTATAAATTCCATACAGACAGCACCCGTAGTCGGAATTCCGCGACTCCGGCGCTGCAAGCACCTAATAGCCCTGTCCCACGGTACGAGTTCATTCCAAGAGCTCTCCCGAGTTTAAAAAAAATCAAGCTCGTGGTAAGCACGGAGAATGAACGTAGCGGGTACGTCGGTCCTCGAGGACGTCTCTTAGCGACTCGTAACGCTAACGGCAGGTACTCGGGAAGACTCGCTAACGGCAGGTAAGCACGGGAAGATTTTTCCACATGCTGAAAAATGTCCACGAGAGCCCCGAGTACCGATGAGTTGCCATTACCGTAAATCTACGAGTTCGAATCAGGGCAAACTCGAGAGAGTTCTTGGAATGAACTCGAACCGTGGGACAGGGCTTTAAGGCAGCAACTCTACTGCGCCACCGTGTCGGCCTTAGTTTAAGACTAACCACTGGTTCTAATCTTTTTATGGTGACACCTGCATTAACTAAATCAATTCTACAAGACATGTTGCTGGCTATATCTATAGCAATATGACAGTGGAATAAATTTAATTCATTTGCATCAGCACTGGCCTCAAAGTCATCGGTACTTTAAATTATCTGTTAAGACCAAAGATGACAGTTGTTCCTTTAACAAGACGAATTATACGTGGGTTTCCTAAAAAGTGACAATCATTAACAAATTCTGTTAGTGGATGGAGGTAATTGCAAGGTTCGCTGCATTTGTACCACTTGCCGTTGTCTGAGTTTTAACGTATAATTTGTACCATGTTTCCAGATGCGAGTGGTCGCCTGTACAACATTGTCCTGTCTTAATCAGGTCATCAGTAAGAAATGACAAGGGTATTTCAGAGTGAGAAAACACATCTCTGCTTGGAAATGTGCTGGTGCATGAGCTCACTGTCTCTTTCAAGTACGATCCTAATAACCATGTTCAAGGTTATACAAGGGAATAGGCTGCTCGTATAAGATATAATGCTCAGGAAAGGTTGCATCGCAAAAAAGGTGTATTGCTCTGCGAACAAAGCATATTAATTAGACAGATAAGCCAGCACGTGATTGTTTTGTCATTGTGACATTCATATCAAATAGTCCAATAAACCAATCTGCAGAGTTAAAGTGAAGCACGCAAAATGGGTACAAACTTGTAAAACATTGAGCAGTGAAGCCAGAGCTTGTGACAGAGTTTGAATACGGAGGGAGGGAAACAATTAATTCAATAATGATTAATGTACAGACGGGGAAGGGTTGGGTTTCAGGGCATTTGAGCTGGTGTGCTTTGGAACACAATGCAGTGCAGTGAAACGTCAGAAGATAGGATACGCGTTTGTAACAATGATTCTTCTCACAGCAAGATTCATCAATGCTGGCAGCAGCAGACACTACAGAATGCAAGTGCCTCCAGCATTGTGGAAGAAACTAAAAACAGGAATCTCCCCAACATATTTCACGCACTTTCTAACAACTGCATTCAGAATAGTGTTGGACTTGAAAGGGTCTGGTGTATCAGACAAGGGAACATAAAGACAAGAAAATGTGAAATGACTAAAAGAAAAATGCAGCTCACACATCCAGGCAAGTGTGCTTGTTATGTTATTCTTCAACACTGATTGATAGGAACATATTTTTTTTATTTCTCTCTCTGTTAGGTTGCAAAGACATCATAGGTCATTGCATTGCCGGACTATTATCTGTCAGCATCATTAATGGTTGGCTATTGCTCAGTGTTGCTAACTAGTGAGCATTAATACTGTTCTCCCCACACAGCAGAGTTCCTCAGACAACACCTGTGTGACTTCAGTCCATATGACAGAGTGAGAGGACACAAAGTGCAGGAGTGACTCAGCAGATCAGGCAGCCTCCCTGGAGAACACAGATAGGCAACGTTTCTGCTCGAGATCCTTCTGACACCAAATAAAGCTTGGTAAAGTTTAAGTACATTTTTTTTTTCCCTGAAAATGTCCCTCTTTAGTTTCACTGGCTTGAAAGTGCGTCCAACAGAACAAGGCTTCAAATTAAAAAAACACATCTATCACCGAGATCGAAATTGCACAATGCATGTTTTGTACATAAATCTTAAGAGATCATTTCAAAAAATATAAGGATTAAACTATTTAAAAAAACTAAAGTCACCATGCCACAAACTAAACATTTGCGTAGGAATAATTGAAGCACAGCATATAAATAGATGGAACATTTCACTGAATAAAATGGTCAAGTCCAGGAGGCCTCAGGTTTTGATGTCACCATAATTCACCTAGACTCTGATCCTTGCAGTGTTGAGATATTGAATGGCATGCCTTGGAATGTAGGGTGGAAACAAGAGCCTATAGGGCACACTCTTGGCTTTTTCTGCTAAACACAATAGGAATTGGAATTTGTTCATTGAGAGTTCAGTTGTCACATGTACTAGCAACGGAACAATAGCATTTTTATTGCTGCAGCTTTACAGGCCCATAAATGCAACAACACACAAATAAATACACAATAATCAATAATCCAATAAATTAATAATCAGTAATGCTAGATAACCAGACCCTTCTAGTGCAGAACCAAAGTCCATAGTGCAACCAAGACAAAGGCCATAGTAGATCATAGTTGCTGAGGTAGGTTTAGTGGTTTGGGTTGTGCAATCTAAACTACGTTCAGTATTTTGTTCCCAATGAAGACCAACTTGCAGGAATAATCTGTGTTTATCAAACAAACATTGTGCCCATTTTAAATTATAATAGATATATTATTACAAGCGTGATATTTATTATTGTTGTCATGTCTCTCCAGTAGCATTACTATCTTGTGTCGTCGGATTTATGCATTGAATCTGTGAAATATTCTTTTGTGAATTTCTGATACTAATTCATTTGGTTGTTCTTTATTAGTGGCATTAACATCACTCCGCCACTGTCCTACACAAGTTAAATGCGCATAGATTATCTCTATACTGAATCAGTCAGCAGGGAAGAAAAATAGGTAAAATAAAAAATATACAGGCATCTTAATAAAAACAATTTCACATCTGCACATTCCTCCTGCCTGAATCACTCAGTACCTAATGTAAAAACGTTGTCATTCTCTGTCAGTTCTTTCCTATTCAAGCCTATAATGCGTTCTGCTTGTGTAAAAATGTCTCTGGTTTTGAAATCTGGCCACTAGTCCCCTCATTCTTCTAAGCTACAGTGAGTACAGGCCCAGTGTCGTCAAACGCTCCTCATATGTTAACCTACTCATTCCTGGGATCATTCTTGTAAACCTCATCTGGACCGTCTCCAGAACCAGCACATTCTTCCTCAGATATGGTGCCTGTCTGTCCTTTCCTTCTTTGTGTTTAAATAGTATTTATTAAATGTAGGTTTTTAGTATTCTTTCGCTTGTTTTATGTGGGAGGTGGAGGGGGGGGGGGGGGGGGGGGGGGGGGGGGTTGGGGGAAATGTTTTCCAATCTCTTACCTCGACGGAGATGTCATTATTTTCCGTATCATATCTCCGTCCGCACTGCGGCCTAACATCGAGGAGTTGCCGGCCTTTGTTGGAGACCAGTGTTTGAGATCTCCACCGCGGTCGCTTGCGGGACTTTAACATCGTGGAGCTCGTGATCCCTTTGCCAGGGATCGACCTCGGAGCTCCAACTGAGGGTGCTTGCGGACTTACTCCACGGAGCCCACGGTCTCTAGTCAGAGACCGACATCGGGAACTCCAAGCCGCGGGAGTTTCGATCGCCCCAACGTGGGAGCTTTGATCGTCCCAATGGATGGTTCGACTGCCCCGACTGTGGGAGAAATAAAGAGGAAATTGGACTTTTTGCCTTCCATCACAGTGAGGAATGTGGGGAATCCACTGTGGTGGATGTTTATGTTAACTTTTATGTATTTGTGTGTCTTGTTGCTTTTTTTTCACATGGCTGTATGGTAATTCACATATCACTGCACCTTCATTGGCACATGACAATAAAAGACCTTTGAAACCTTTGAAAATTGATCAATATTCCAAATGCGGCCTGACCAGCGCCTTATAGAGCCTCAGCATAACATCCCTGTTTTTGTGTATAAACCCTCTCTAAATAATCATTTAAGTTGTACTTGCCCTTTCCCAGTTGCATTGTCCTGGTGTTTTTTTTAAGCTCGACAGTGGCCTTGAGCTGAATTTGGATCAAGCACACAGAACACCAGACATTTAGACACAGTGAACTGCAGATACACAAAAATGCTGGAGAAACTCAGCGGGTGCAGCAGCATCTATGGAGCGAAGGAAATAGGCAATGTTTCGGGCCGAAACCCTTCTTCAGACTGAACTGCAGATGCTAGTTTACATTAAAATAGACACAAAGTGCTGGAGTAACTCAGCGGCTCGGGCAGCATAGCTGGAGAACATGGTGAGGTGACGTTTCAGGTCGAGACTCTTCTTCAGACTAATTGTAGTAGGTGGAGAAAGCTGGAAAAGAGAGTTGGGGGGCGGGACAAGTCTTAGGTGGATGGGGGAGTTGTTTGTCAGACGGTTAAATAAAGGCCAGAGATGAAAAGACAAAAATGTGTGAGATAAGGAAATTACGATAGTAGAGGCGCAAAACGTGAAACCAGAGGAAGGAATCTAGGTGGAAGGGGACAGGAGAATAGCGAGAAATAGGGGAACATCAGATGCCTCTTTCCTCAGAGCCATTTGATTCATTCTACTGAAGCAATATATTTCTTCAATCTATGGCACTTTTCACTGACATCTTTCCTTCAACTAATTTGAAAGAAGGAGCATGTCAAAACCATAGTGAATTAAAACTACTCAGTTGCCAAATGTGTGTGCTAGGATCAAAGCTGGGCCTCAGGTCCCCTACAGCAATCCACTGGGGCAGATGATTGTGTTGGACTAGATCGACTCACCAAGACCATTAAGGGACCCAACCTGAAACGTCGCCTCTCCATGTCCTCCAGAGATGCTGCCTGACCTGATGGGTTACTCCAGCACTTTGTGTTCTATGCAAGATTCCAGCACCTGCAGTTCACCGGTGCTTCTCAACTTGCCTGGACCAGATGTGGAAGACCAGTCTGGCAGCCGCTCGACACTAATGTCAGGGTTTAGGGGGGGGGGGGGGGGGCAGGAGAATGGGGTTGAGAGGGAAAGGTAGATCAGCCATGATTGAATGGTGTGGTAGACTTGATGGGCCGAATGGCCTAATTCTGCTGCTAGAACCTATGAACTTAATGACTCAAGCAGCAAGGACCAGGCACCAAGTAGGTCACAAGAGATGTGGCTCATTGGCCTGACCACATTAAGCAGAAAGCCCCGCTGAGGGGCCAATTAACCTACAAACCTGCATGTCTTTGGAATGTGGGATGAAACTGGAGCGATCACAGGAAGAACGTACAAACTCCGTACAGACAGCACCCATAGTCAGGATCAAACCCGGATATCTGGCACTGTAAAGCCCCTGTCCCACTTTCCCGAGTTACTCACGAATTCTCCCGAGTTTCCCCCTTGATTCAACCTCAGGGAATGTCCGTAGGAGTCCGTAGGTATTTTGTAGCGGCTAGTAATGCCAGCCGTAAGTACTCGGGGCATCAGGTAAGTCGGGACGTTTTTTCAGCATGTTGAAAAATGTCCACGAGTAAAAAAAATATCCCCGAGTACCTACGACTGGCATCTCCGAGTTTGAATCAAGGGGAAAACTCGGGAGAATTCGTGAGTAACTCGGGAAAGTGGGACAGGCCCTTAAGGCATCAACTCTACCGCTGCACCACCGTGCTGCTCATAAATGATTAGTTTAGCAACTTTTGAAAAGTTATAATATATAACGTTATATAACATATAATATCCATATTTTATTGACCTTGTTTGTAACATATTCAAATAATTAATGGATTTGTCAAACACAATTTCCGTTCTTTAAACTGGATTCATTCAAAATGATAATTTCTAATTGCCCTCTTATCCACCGTCTAATAATAGATTCCAGCATTTACCTGCCGACTTACACGGTATAATTCTCTGTTTAATCTCATTCTCCTTTCTCGATCACCAGAGTTTCATTTGCAGTCTCTGAAACCATGGGATATAGGGAAAGTGCGAAAAATCTTAACCCATGTGTGTGCTATCTCTGCTGTCAACTCTGATATTGGCCATTCGGGGGTGGGGGTAGGGTGGCGGGGGGGTGGGGGGGGGAGGTTGTCTGCCTTTTAGTCCAATTAATTTATTCTGCATTTTCCACTACTAACTATAATGACTTCCTCATTCCATGATCTATCATTATGTGTGTCTCACTTCTGCTGTGCAGGCAGAAACATTTCCCTTTTCAACATCTCTGCTATTTGTATTTTACCACGATGATTGTTCTCAGTCTCCACCTTGACTTTTGGCCAACATAGCATCTTCTGAAGATAGACACAAAAACCTGGAGTTACTCAGCGGGACAGGCAGCTTCTCTGGAGAGAAGGAATGGGTGACGTTCTAGGTCGAGACCCTTCTTCAGGCTGACTAGGGATTAGAGAAACGAAAGATATAGATGGTGATGTGGAGAGATAAACAATGAATGAAGGATATACAAAAATGTAACAATGATAAAGGAAACTGGCCATTGTTAGCTGTTTGTAGGGAGGAAATGAGAAGCTAGTGCGACTTGGGTGGGGGAGGGATAGAGAGAGAGGGAATGCCGGGGCTACCTGAAGTGAGAGGAATCAATATTCATACCACTGGGCTAATCTACCCAAGCGAAATATGAGATGCTGTTCCTCCAATTTGCATCCGACAAGTGTCATCGGCGAAACCAAACACAGACTGGGCGATCATTTTGCGGAACGCCTTCGCTCAGCCCACGTGAACCAACCTGATCTCCCGGTTGCTGGACACTTTAATTCTCCTTCCCATTCCTACACAGACCTTTCTGTCCTCGGTCTCCTCCATTGTCAGAGTGAGGCTAAACGCAAATTGGAGGAATAGCACATAATAGCTGACAGCCCTGTGGTATGAATATTGATTTCTCTCACTTCAGGTAGCCCCGGCATTCTCTCCCTCTCTATCCCTCCCCCACCCAAGTCGCACTAGCTTCTCATTTTCACCCTACAAACAGCTAACCATGGCCTGTTTCCTTTATCATCAGTACTTTTTTGCATATCTTTCATTCATTGTTCTTTATCTCTCCACATCACCGTCTATATCTCTCATTTCCCTTATCCCGAACCAGTCTGACGAAGGGTCTCGACCCGAAACGTCAGCCATTCCTTCTCTCCAGAGATGCTGCCTGTCCCGCTGAGTTACTCCAGCATTTTGTGACTATCTTTGGTTTAAACCAGCATCTGCAGTTCCTTCTTACACATAACATCCTCTGATGCATTTCATTGGGTTTACTTTAACATTCATGCTGTTTTCTCCCCATTTATCAATCTCTTTCGCTGGATTTAAAAATTCTCAATCCTCAGGCTTACTGTTTTTTTGAAAACATTGTAAACATCACCTATATTTACAAAAGAAACAATTTAGAGCAAAACTCCGATAATCCATCATCAGGGCCCTGTTCTTACATTCCTTTTAAGCACACTAAAATAAACATATATAAAGAGTTTAAAAATACAACCCCCTAGTATCCATCTATCACTTGCCTGGCTTTGTCCTGCCCCCACCCCCCCCCCCCTCTCTTCCAGCTATCTATTACAACCCATCTGAAGAAGGGTTCCGACCTGATTTGTCACCTCTCCATGTTCTCCAGAAATGCTGCCTAACCCACTGCGTTGCTTCAGCACTTTGTGTGTTTATTTCAAGCCTGTTTGGGGACAGGTGCCCCAGTGCATTTAAAAATAATGTGCGAGATTAAAAGGAGCGTGAGAAGGGGCCCCCTGAGGATTTTACCGGGAACACCATTTTAAAGGGCCCTGGTGAGTTTAAAAGGAGAATGGGGAAAAAAGGACCCCCATGCGTTTAAAAAAACATGTGAGTTTGGGGCCGTTGTGAATTAGATTCATTGAGTCATACAGCGTGGAATCTGGCCCTTCAACCCAACTTGAACATGCTAACCAACATGTCCCATCTACACTAGCCCTACCTACCTGCATTTGGCCCATATCCCTCTAAACCTATCCTATCCATGTACTGGTCTAAATGTTTCCTAAACGTTGTGATGGTGCCTGCCTCAACTACTTCCTCCAGCAGCTTCCTCTCTCGCCTTAAACCTATGTTCTCTGGTTCTAAATTTCCCTACTCTGGGCAAGAGACTCTGTGCATTTACTCTGTGCATTAGATCACCCCTCATCCTCCTGCGCTCCAAGGAATAAAGTCCCAGCCTGCTCAACCTCCCCCTATAGCTCTGGCCCTCAAGTCCTGGTAACATCCTTGTAAATATTTTCTGCGCCCTTTCTACCTTTACAACACCTTTCCTCTAACAGGGTGACCAACACAAGCAAGTTTAAAGCAAGCAAAGGAAACATAACCAGGTGAGCCAGATGCCAAACCCTTTGGATTTCCAAACAACAGGGTTGCAGATTATCGGAGCAGCATCCTGGTAAACCTCTTCTGCACCCTCTCCAAAGCCTCCACATCCTTCCAGTAATGGGATGGCCTAAGATGCATGCTATATTCCTAAACAATACTTTATAAAAATGCAGTAGGACTACCTGGCTCAATGCCCCAACTGATGAAGGCAAGCATACCATACAATTTTGTTACTACTCCATCTACTTAGCTTGCTACTTACAGGCTACTTCTAACGCAACTCCTCCACCACTTTTACTGCAAGTAGTGGGGAAGAGTTAACAACATGAATCAAGAAAAGTGTCGATGTGACAAGTCCTGAGGAGAAGGAGTTCCTTGTGTTTCCATGGAAATCTTCTGGCTGGCTTCTATGTAACTGGATATACCGACGTGGTGACTCTGAACTCCCCTTTGAAATGGCCTACAAAACAGCTGATTTCAAAGGGCAGGAAAGGATAATAAATAAACTCTGGCCTTGCCAGCAACACCCGCATTTTGTTTATGAATAGAAACGGGCATGGCAGAACTAACAACCAAGCACCAAGGCTGACAATATTCTGCTGCACAAATGCTACAGACATCATGGTGCCAGCAACACACTCAAACAGTCCAGAAAAACAAACTGTAACCAAAAGTACATCTAGCGCGAGCCTAAGAATACAAACCTTCTGCTTTAGCCACTTCTACGCTTCCAAGATTAATTAGTAAGTTAATTACCAGTAGTGGAGGTAAACAAAGCCCTTCATCAAACAAACACCACCACATACTCGTAACAATCACAAGATAATTACAAAGGAGAGTTGCATTTTCGCTCCTTTCTTGCAACTTTATTCAAGGAGATTTAACCATCGTGCCTCGTTGGCCAAACAAATGAACCAAATTTGCCTCATTGGTTTGGCAAAGAAATCCAGTACCTGTTATTGGTATTTTTATCCCCATATTTTGTGGGTCACTTACTCCGTAGAAGATTTCTTAATCTTGTCCAAAATTAGTTTGGGTGTGGCAAAATTATGTGTTTCCATTTTGGCTCCGTCTTCTTTAGACTTTAAATTTTAGAGTTATAGCACGGAAACAGGCCCTTTGCCCCAACGAGTCTGTGCTGACCAGTGATCAACCAGTACACTAGCGCTATCCTACACACCAGAGACAATTTACAAAAGCCAATTAACCTACAAACCTGTACGTCTTTGGAGTGTGGGGGTAAACCTGAGCACCCGGAGAAAACCCACGTGGTTACAGGGAGAACAAACTCCGCACAGACAACACCCTAAAGGGCATGTCCCACTTGGGCGCCATTTGCGCCTCATTTACGCGACATCATTTACGCGTCACGACTGGACCCAGGGACAAGTAGAGACTTGGTGGCTTTGACAATGATACCCGTATTCCACCCATCTGCCAATCAACCCCCTCACCCGTATCCACCCGTATCACTTGCCAGATTTCGTCCCACTCCCATCCCAATTTTCCAGCTTTCTACTCCAACTAAACCATCGGTCTGAAGAAGGGTCCCGACCCGAAACATCAACTGTCCGTTCCCTCCACAGAAGCTGCGTGACCTGTTGCCGTTCCTCGAGCATTTTGTGTTTCGTTCAAGATTCCAGCATCTGCAATTCCTTGTGTCTTCAGCATCTTATATATCCAATGATTAAGTTCTGTGCTTGCGTGCTGGAAGCTAGAAATGGATTCATTACTGAAAATTGGGATTATATCTCAATTAAAGGGAAAGTTTGCATGCTATGTGGAACTTGTGGCTTGTATTCAACCCCCCGATCAATCCAAATAATTTGTATTGTTTTCTTCTTATTTCCCTTTAGCCTTGCAGTATAAATTATACATGACCAAGGAGCCTTTTGTGCACTTCCTTTTTTTTCCACAAAGGGGTCAGTATAAAAAGAGAAATATTATTCATTATCGACACTCAACAAAATCCCAGGCAGCTTCACGTCCGGCCCTGCTTTGAGTTTGCTAAAATAAAACAGTGAAAACAAAGGTTTAATGAGTTTTTTGCGATAAATATATATATTAGATTTTGTAAACATTACCTCTGTGAAATGGCGTAGTGGTAAATGAACACATCAGTCACAGTTCCGAGCCGCACATTCCAACCAACAACTAAACTCCACAGCTGACTCTATGCACTGTGAAGGATTGTTTCCGCTAATACAAGTTGAAGGCTGGGAATTTATGCTTAAGGCAACATCCATTTCTTTTAATAATTTAATGGCGCAGTGCTACCTCAAATAAAACTGACATCTGCTGCTCCTGTGTCAGATGCTAAATTATTTGTTGTGTCCCTTTTACCTATTTTGTTTGCCTTCTGTTCCTATTTTGAAAGAGCTGTGGTTCAGCTCCATGGCTTCCTACAGCTTTGGTCACCCCATGCTTTGCCCCATCTCGCATTTTACCTCTGGAGAACATAGATAGTTTTGGCATTTCGAAGAAGGCTCCCGACCCAAAATGTCACCTTCTGATTGAATACTTTCTTGTCACATGTGACAAGTCACAGTGAAATTCTTTGTTTGCACACCGTGCCAAGGTATGAAACTAATCACCCATAAAGGTCGCTTAAAAAGTCACAAATTCCCCCTTCCCCCCCCCCCGCGCCTGTTCCCCCTTTGTCCTCCACCCCTTCACTGCGGCCCCCCCACTCCGGGTCCTCCATTGTCCATTGTTCCTCCCCCTCCTTCGCAGCGGCCCCCCCACGTCAGGTCCTCCTGAGTTCCTTCCCTCCCCCTCCACGTGCTCCGGCCCCATCCAGAGAAGCTGCCTGACCCGCTGAGTTACTCCAGCACTTTGTGTCTTTTTTTACAAACAGTTTTGGGTGGGGAAGAAGGGTCCAAAACCGAAACGTAACCCATCCATGTTCTCCTGAGATGCTGCGAAACGTCACCCATCCTTTGGACCTCCCCACCCACCACCGAAGGCATCTACAGGAGGCGCTGCCTCAAAAAGCCAGACATCATTATCAATGGCCCACACCACTCTGGCCAAACTTACTTCACTCCGCCCATCGGGAAGAAGGTTCAGGATTCTGAAAACCATAACCACCAAGTTCAAAACTAGCTTCTTCCCAACAACCATCAGGCTCTTACTACAAAACACTAACTAAACTATGAACTATGAAAAGAGGAAGAAGATTAGACTTTATTGCCTTCCATCACAGTGAGGAACGTGGGGAATCCACTGTGGTGGATGTTTATGTTGACTTTTATGTAGTTGAGTGTCTTGTTGCTTTTTTTTAGTATGGCTGTATGGTAATTCGCATATCACTGTACCTTAATTGGCACACGTGACAATAAAAGACCTTTGAAACCTTTGAAATGTGGACTGCATTTGCTTGCACTAATTACTTTTATGTTTTTTTTGTGCACTAGTAACGGGGTTATTAATTTATTGATTTTTTTTGTTGTTTGTTATTTGTTATCTATAAGTATTGCGTGTTATGCTGCCGCCAATAAGGATCCCATTGTTACGTTGTCAGTACGTATGATAAATAAACGCTCTTGACATACAACACCTGGTTGTGGCGAAAAGTTCTTCTGGCTAACTTTAAAATCCGTCATAACTTCCAGCTCATTTTGGAGATATTTCACAGTAGCAAACATTTCTCCAGCTGTTGAAACGCATCACCACCTCCAGTTTAAATTCCATTTGGAATATTTTGGAGGACCAAGAAACCAAGAACCAAGTTCAAGGCCAGGCTGGCTGATTTTGCTTGGTGAACAATACAGCATTCTACCCACCCCATGGCATGGACTATTTAAGGAGGGAGAACATCTCGTGTTATGTTTTTTCTCCTTCATGATTCCGAATAATTTTCACACGGTGACACATGTTGCACATTTTTGGAAGCGGGAAATTAAAGGCAACTTGACCGCACGTGCCCAAGCGACGGGCAAATGTGGCCACAGTTTTTATCCCTCTTGCTGGGAGGCTATGAATATGAATTGAAAGCATTGAAACAGGCCCTGCGGTCCACCGACCACCCATTCACCCATTCACACTCTTGACACGTAGGGCTTCTGTAATTTCTGTCTGCTGTTGTGGTCTTGTTCTCTCCCCGAGATACACAGTTAATCGGCAACCAAGCTGGCAAAACTGAAAATTAACTGGTGAATGAAGGCCAATTCGGAGAAGAAATTATTTCCAATTTGCCTAACTGGAAGGAGGAAATGAAGTTCAGGTCATGAAGTTTCCCTGAGTTCTGATCGGCAGGAGCAGATGTTGGATGACTTTACACAAAGTGTTGCTGGAGTACTCCACTTTCTTTATTGGGATAATATTTTCCTTTTATACTCTTCCATGAAAGAAAGGCATGAAGCATGGGAAGGATTCGGAGGATGATTAATTAGTCTGACTGGCGGTGATGAGGACACAGTTTGTGTGACTGCTGCCAGATTCATGCCTGCTGACAGCGTGATTAGCTCCAAATGACAACAGAGCTTTAGGGACTCCCACAGCCCGAAGGGTAAAAGGACAGGCCGGCCAAATAGATCAGGCAAGGGTATTCTAGAAGATGGAGGACATCAAATTCAGAGATCCAATTCTCATATATCATCTCACACCTATTATCTGTTCATCTCTGGCCTTTATCTGCCTATCACCCCCCCCCCCCCACATCACTTGTGGTAAATGGCCTTTATCTGCCTATCACTCACCAGGCTTTGTCTTGCCCCAAAGAGAGACACAAAGTGCTAGACTAACACAGTGGGTCTGGCAGCATCTCTGGAGAAAAAGGATAGGTGACGTTTCAGGTCAGGACTCTTCTTCAGACCTGCCCCCATCTCTCTTCCATCTTCCCTCCCCCCCCCATTACAATCTGTAGAAGTGTCCTGACCCGAAATGTCACCTATTAATGTTCTCCATTTTCCTTGTATCTCCTCTCAGATCCTCTCACTGGATCTTTTTGGAGCAGTGTTCAAATATGAGTGAGTCAGAGGCAAGAATGCACCATCACCATGGCAAAGGCTTACAGGGCTATTACAGATGTATTGAAGATGTTTGTGGTCTCCAGCACTCATTAATTACATTCATTTTTTTGATGTCCCAGCTCCACAGCTAAACATTTTCCATAGATACAGCAAGCCAAGCCTGCGATCTCCATTGTTGAACTACAGAAATAGATGAAAGAAAAGTAGAATGTTACCCAACGCAGAGCAACAGGCTTTGACCTCCGAGTTCTCCTCAGATCACATTGTGTCCATTTGTCCAATCATGGAATCTGAATCATTTTAAGCAATGCTACATTTCAGTCTACCCTGGACACGTTCTCATTTCACTCCTGCCACTGGGAAGAAGGTGTAGGAGCCTGAAAACTGTAAAGCCCAGGTTCAGGGGCAGCTTCAACCATCAGATCATTAAACACTAGACAACCTCCAAATAGGCTCCGAACTATATAGCGCAGGAAGGAACTGCAGATACTGGGTTATACACCACAAATAAATACAAAATGCTGGAGTAACTCAGCGGGACAGGCAGCATCTCGGGAGAGATGGAATGGGTGATGTTTCGGGTTGAGACACTTCTTCCGACATATACTGTCCAAACTATATAGACTTGGTGACACCATTTTTGCACTACTATTGTCTATTTATTTATCTATTTTCTTATATGTACTGAACAGTTTTTATTTTTTATAGGTTTTAAAGAGTACTATGTTTACATATCTGTTGTACTGCTGCGAATAAGAACCTCATTGTTGTCCATCTCAGGATATATGACAATAAAACACTCTTGACTCTTGAAAGCCTGATCTTTCCCTTGATTGTCTCTGCCTTGGAACTGGGTCACTGCAAATAGGAATGGGATTTAGAGGAGTATCTTCTTCCCCACTGTTATCTGTCTACTGAACGCTCCACTCGTAAGCCATGGTGCAGGCCCGATCTTCCAACCTACCTCATTGTGGGCCTTGGACCTTTTCTCTGTAACTGCAGTTCTCTAATAGCTGTCACACTATATTCTGCACTCTGGAATTTTTCTCTTTGCACAACCTGTTGGATCTGCTCGAGAACGTTTAATTGTCATATACACCGACGGCGCAGCTGTAAAATTCTCACTCGCAGCATAACAGGACCATAAACACAATACACACAGACAATATCCAATCAACAAATAATCCAACACATTGATAATCACAATACAAGTGCAATAACCCCAGCATCCAAAGACAGTCCATGGAAGCTCAGAGCTGAGGTTAGTGTTGTGTAGGGTTCAAAAGCCTGACGCCCCAAACGTCTCATCAATAATGATATTGCCGAACAAGTAAGTAAGTTCTCCTTTTACGGTCTTTTTTTGTATGGGTTGTTGTACTCATTAATGGTAATGATTTGACTAGATAGCATGCTAACAAAGCTTTTCACCGTATCTCAGTACATATGACAATATTTAATCATTACCAATATCAACTCTAACCCACCAACGAGGAGCATCTCAAATTGCCATATTTGGTCAGGATGTTTAACAGTTGACCAGAAATACAAACTGACAGTCTGTGTTTACTGGATGTGACGCACACACACACACAGACACACACGCACACACAGACACACACGCACACACAGACACGCACACGCACACACACAGACACACAGACACACACACACACACACACACACACACACACACACACACACACACACACACAGACACACACAGACACACACACACAGACACACACACACACAGACACACATGCACGCACACACACACACACACACACACACACACACACACACACACACACACACACACACACACACACACGCACGCACACACAGACACACACAGACACACACACACACACACACAGACACACACAGACACACACACACAGACACACACGCACACACGCAAGAACTTTCCAACTTTTGCAGTCGCTTTCTCACACAAATAACATGACTTTTAGAGGAGACAAAACTTCTGCAAAAGTGTCCCAATTTGTTAAGGGACCATAATCCCTTAACAAAGTTGGATTATCACTACATATTTCACTTTAAACATTTCTTACCTTTCACCCTGTTGCACCAGCTACAAGACCCATTCCATGTAGACACAAGGAACTGTAGATGCAGGAAGCAACAGTGATTCAGAAGAATTCTGAAGAAGGGTCTTGACCTGAAAGGTTACCCATTCCTTCTATCCAGAGATGCTGCCTTTCCCGCTGAGTTACTCCAGCTTTTGTTGTCGATCTTCAGTGAATCAGAAGATGTAGATTAACTGGAAAAAATGTTATCTTGGATTATTTGATTGCAGACTTTGCAAATTCAGTCTAAAGAAGGACTCGGTAAAGGCAGATCTCCTGAATCTGTTGGACCAGAACTGTTGACAACTGGAAATTACCTGTAGAAACAAGGCAGTGCCGATGCTAATTTACATAAAATATTACACAAGGTGTTGGAGTAACTCAGTGAGTAAAACAGCATCCGTGGAGGCCAAGGCTGCACAGTGGGGCTCCAGTAGAGTTGCTGCCTTACAGCACTATGGACCCGAGTTTGATCCTGACTGCGGGTGCTGTCTGTACGGAGTTTGTACATTCTCCCTGTGACCCTGTGGTTTTTCTCTGGTGCTCCAGTTTCCTCCCAAACTCGAAAAATTTGCAGGTTTGTAGATTAATTGGCTTCTGTAAAATTGCCCCCAGTGTCTATGATACTATCACTGGTCGGTACAGACTCGGTGGCTGGAGGACCTGTTTCTGCACTGTATCTCTAAAACTAAAACTTACATGGAGAGGTGACGTTACAGGTTGGGACCCTCCTTCAGACGGATTGCAGTAGGATAGACAATGGTGGAGGAGAAAATGGTGGAAGAGAGGTGATAGGTGGATACAGGTGAGGAGGGGGGGGGGAGGAGTTGGCAGGTGGTTCAATTCCATGCCTCCTTCTCCGGTACCTACTATCCTTCTGCCCACTACCATGTAAGAACCAGGACATCAGGTACACGAATATGCCACAAGATGCTCCTTTCTTGTCCAGGTCACACACTTTACACATTTTGCTTGTTCTTTCATCATCACCACATCCAAGTCCATGCACTGTCTACCTGACTGCACCTGCATGTCATGGACTATGGCAACTCAATACCACATCCACCATGGTAATCAACAGATGGACAATATTGCAGGCCACCCACTGGGCTACCTTTTCTTATATAAATAAGCCAGCTGTCAAGTTGGGTTTGGTTGACAGTGCCTTGTGGTAGATGAAACAAAATGACCTGGCCTACAACATGGTCTCTTTATTCTTGCTGTACTGGCAAGTTATTGGCATGAATCGTAATTAAGGGCGGCACAGTAGCCAGCTGGTAGAGCTGCTGCCACACAGCCAGAGACCCGGATTCGATCCTGACCTCGGGAGCTGTCTGTGTGGAGTTTGCACGTTCTCCCTTGATCGGGTGAGTTTCCTCCGGGTGCTCCGGTTTCCCCCCACATCCCAAAGATGTTCGGGTTCAGAGGTTAATTGGCCCTCTGTAAATTGTCCCTAGTGTGTAGATAATGGATGAGATAGTGGGAGAACATAGAACCAGTGTAAACGAGTTGTCGATCGATGGCAGGCGTGGACTCGATGGGCCAAAGGGCCTGTTTTGATGCCGTATATCTAAGCTAAACTAAACTAAACTATATTAAACTGATTAAATGGATGCAGTGTAATTGTACTAATACTGATCGGCTTAATACAAGATATAGGCTCAATAATGAGTTGTTGATGAGTAACGAGCGGTGCAGGCTCGAAGGGCCGAATGGCCTACTCCTGCACCTAATTTCTATGTTTCTATGTTGCTGGGAAAGAAAATGACATCAAAGTGACCTGTTGCCTGGTCTTGTCTTTCAGGGATAGTTGAAAAACTTGTTCCGGGCACCATCTAGTGGCAAAGATGTGACATTACATTTCCTTAAAGATGAAAGAGATTTAGAAATATTTAAACACTAGACATTAGGCAATTATGGAATATAAATCTAAAAGAAACTTTCTCCTCTTCAAACACTGCCCGAGTTCAGTGGGTTCTTTAACCAGGGCTGCCATTTGATGCTGATGCTCACTTGCCATTCTGCTTTGGTGACATGTTGCAATGGTGCAGCGGGTGGAGCTGCTGCCTCACAGCGCCAGACACTCGGTTTCGATGCTAACCTCCGAGTGCTTTCGGTGTTGACCTTGCATGTTCTCCCTGTGACCGAGTGGGCTTCCTCCGGGTGCTCCAGTTTCCTCCCACATAGAGTCATAGAGTGATACAGTGTGGAAATAGGCCCTTCGGCCCAACTTGCCCACACCAGCCAACATGTCACAGCTACACTTGTCCCACCTGCCCGCATTTCGCCCATATCCCTCCAAACCTGTCCTACCCATGTACTTGTTTAACTGTTTCTTAAATGTTGGGTTAGTCCTTGCCTCAACTACGTTCTCTGGCAGCTTGTTCCATTCACCCACCACCCTTTGTGCAAAAAAGCCACCCCTCAGATTCCTATTAAATCTTTTCCCCTTCACCTTAAACCTCTGACTTCTGGTCCCCAATTCACTCACTCTGGGCAAGAGACTCTGTGCATCTACCCAATCTATTCCTCTCATGATTTTATACACATCAATAAGATCACCGCTCATCCTCCTGCAGTCCAAGGAATAGTGTCCCAGCCTACTCACCCTCTCCCTATAGCTCAGACCCTCTAGCCCTGGCAACATCCTTGTAAATCTTCTCTGTACCCTTTCCAACTTGACAACATCTTTCCTATAACATGGTGCCCAGAAATGAAGACAATACTCTAAATGTGATCTCACCAATGTCTTATACAACTGGATCTGGATCTGGATGTAGGACGCTGAGAGCTCCAGGTAGAGCAACAGTCAGCACTATGTCCACCATGGAAAATACTGGAAGTTGGACAATTATATACTAGACAATTTTTACATTTATGAAGCCAATTAACCTACAAACCCTCTACATCTTTGGAATGTGGGAGGAAACCAAAGATCTCGGAGAAAACCAACGCAGGTCACGGGGAGAAGTACGAACTCCGTAAAGACAGCGCCCGTAGTCGGGATCGAACCCGGGTCTCCAGTGCTGCATTTTGCTGTAAGGCTGCAACTCTACCGCTGTGCCACTGTGACTGTGACATGACCTCCCAACTTCTATACTCAATGCGCAGACTGATGAAAGACAATGTGCCTTTTTGACCACCTTATCTCCTGCGACTCGACCTTCAAGGAACCATGCACATGTACTCCTAGATCCCTCTGCTCTACAACACTCCCCAGAGCTCTACCATAGGTCCTGCCCATGTTAGACGACTCAAAATGCAACACCTCACCATCTAGGTTCATTACAACATAGAACATAGAACAGTATAGCACAGGGAATGGGCTTTAGCCCACATTGTTCGTGCTAACTATTGATCTCATTTGCCTGTACATGTTCCATCTCCCTCTATTCCCTGCACTTCCATGTGCCCATCTAAAAACCTCTTAAACGCCACCATCGTATGTAACTGACCACTGTAAATAACCCCTCATGTGTTGGGAGTGGATGAGAAGTGAGATAACATAGAACTAGTGTAAGTGGGTGATTGGTAGTTGGTATGGACTCAGTGGACCTATGTTTATGTTGTCCCTTCAATCAGTCAAACCTTTCCATTTTTTTAAAGAGATACAGCGTGTAAACAGGCCATTCGGCCCACTGAGTCCATGTTGACCAACAATCACCCATACACTAGTTCTATCCTACATACGAGGTACCATTTACAGAAGCCAATTAACCTACAAACCTGAACGTCTTTAGAGTGTGGGAGGAAACAGGAGCACCAGGAGAAAACCCACGTGGTCACAGGGAGGACGTATAAACTCCATGCAGACAACACCCACAGTCAGGATTGAACCCAGGTCTCTGGCAGTGTAGGGCGACAACTCCTATGCTGCACCACTGTACCACATGTTCTTAATATGTTACGATCCGTGGGCTGAGAGGAGAGAAAGGTTTGGTACAAAGTAGCCACATTCTTATCTGATTCGCAACAAAATATCTAAACATATGCACTTTCTATCAGGTTTCACTCCCTGTGGTCAGATTCACAAGCCCTGCCTTCCTTCCTCCACTAATGCTGTACGCATCTACACTTTACAGATTGTCACCAACAAAGATTTAAAACAAAACTGGGCCTTACAACGCTTGGTCTGTGAAGTTCACACTTAGATCTTTAAATGCTGGCACATTGCAGACATGTGGTTCAATCCTGACTGCAGATGCTGTGGGTGTGGAGTTTGCACGTTCTCCCTGCAACCAGGTGCTTTTCTGCTTGATGCACAACTCCCCCCCCCCCCTAGATATATGTGCAGGTAAGTTAAGTGGTTGCAGTAATTTACCCCTAAAGTGGTAAAAGAATCACAAGGTAATTAATGAGCATGAGAGAGAATAGGTTGCAGGACAACAGGAAATGAGGGGGAATAGGACAGGTGGGATGGATCTGCTGGGACCTGGCATGGTCCTGATGGGCTGAATGTCTTCCTTCTGTGTTGCGATTTAAAAAAAGCTTATGATGCTTGTTGGTAACGGTATCCATGCCATGCACCACTCGATCTATTTGTATACGATAAGGGAGCTGCGGACTTGGACCCCAAGTTCCCTCCACACATCGATGCTGTTATAGAGTCATAGAGTCTCACACCGTGGAAACAGGCCTTTGGGCCCAACTTTCCCAATTTGGTGCCAACATGTCTCACCTGCATTAGTCCTACCTACCTGCGTCAGACCCATATCCCTCTGAACTTGTCCTATCCACATACCTGTCTAAATGTTTCTTAAAAGCTCCGACAATACCTGCCTCAAACACTTCCTCTGGCAGCTTGTTCCATACACCTACGACCCTTTGTGTGAAAATGTTAGCCATCATGTTCCTATTAAATCTTTCCCCCTCGCCCTAAACCTATGTCTTCTGGGTCTTGGTTCCCCCACACTGGGCAAGAGATTCTGTGCGCCTACCCAATCTATTCCTCTCACGATTTTGTACATGGATCTTAAGGGTCTTAACGTTAATTGGAGACTTCCCCTGTACAATCGACCTCCCAAAGTGTAATGCCCCACTTTCGCTCGGATTAAACTCCATTATCTTCCCCCTTCTTATTGCCTGGATTGGTGACTCACTGTGTGCTAAATGAAGCGGGAATATGCCTCAACACACCAGTCCTGCAGGGTGGGAAGGTCACCTTTGCTAATCAGAAGGTCGCCATTAGAAACACTCCTGAAAATCGCTCATGAGCTTCAGTGGCATAAATTTGAAAGCAGTAAAAAAATTACACAGTAAACAAATGGTTAATTTTAAAGTCAAAGTTCAGTGAGTCGTTTGAAAGGTCAGCCTTTGACGATCAAGTGTCCTTCATGGACAAAAGCGAATTGTGTTCTGCAGTTGTTCCAGTCCAATAACAGCGCCTGCAGAAACTTTATCTGCAGCAGGTATTTCATTGTCAGCTTTCTAAATGTCTAAAGGGGAACTATTAACAGGAGCAGCCCCCGCCGCACTAATGTGCCTTAAATTTCTTTGAAACCTTGCCCAGAGCCACACAGTCAGTGCTCAGTTCTTTATCTATTTTGGTGGCCCCCCTGTTTGAGCAGATGGCTTAACATTTATAGCAACATCTGCACGGGAATTTTAAATTGTGCCTCTAAGGTTAGTTAGCAAATGACCACCAGAGCCTGCTTTTAATTATGGAAATGGATCTCCCCGTGACTGTTTCTGAGAAAGTACCGTCTGGAAACGTACCGTCATCTTCAAAATTGGAAAAGCTCCAAATCAGGGCATTCATTGCTTCATTGATAGTGATCACTATATCTCACTTATATTTTGAGAAAGGAATTGATTTTAACCATTGAACTCTCAAACTTTCTGTAAACTCTACAAGCACTCCTACTCCCCTTTCTCCCCCATAACCCCCCCCCCCGCCTTTCACACCCCCCCCCCTCCTCTCCCCTGCATCCCAGCTGACATTGCACCTATCTCTCCCCTCTCCTACCCCTAAACACATTCCTGCCCCATCTACACAATTTGCACCTCATCAATCCTCTAGCTTCACAATTTGCAACTCTCTGATCCTTCTGTCTCACACCACATGTGTGTTCATCTCTGGCCTTTGTCTGACTATCTGCCTATCAACCCCCCTCCCCCCCAGCGGCTGATCTTGGCTCACCTCAAAGCCAGCCTCCCCCCCACACTGGACCCCCATCAGTTTGCCTACCGGGCCAACAGGTCTACAGAGGACGCCATATCGGCGGCCCTACACTCTGCCCTGACCCACCTGGACAACACACCGCTGCAATCAGTCTGAAGAAGGGTCCCGAAATAAAACGTCACCTATCCATGTTCTCCAGAGATGCTTCCTGACCCATGGAGTTTCTCCAGCACTTTATGGTTTACCTTGAATCCTAGTTGTGTTTAGTGTGGCCCCTCACCTGTGGTGTAATACAGTCTGTTCCAATTCTCTGGCTCCCACTGTTGGAGGTGTTGTGAAGATCGCCCACGATGGGGGGTCAGTGGTGGTGCCCCGGATTTGGGGCTATGGCCGTAACAGTGCGTTCTGATGAGAAGTCTCTGGTGAATGCCCCAGGTATAATTCTCCTTATCTCTGAATGCTTTCAAGAGAGAGCCAGATAGGGCTCTTAAACACAGAGAGTCTTGAGTCTGTGGAATTCTCTGCCTCGGTGGATGTTTTCAAGAGAAAGTTAGATAGAGCTCTTAAAGATAGCGGAGTCAGGAGATATGGGGAGAAGGCAGGAACGGGGTACTGATTGGGGATGATCAGCCATGATCACATTGAATGGCGGTGCTGGTTCGAAGGGCAGAATGGCCTACTCCTGCACCTATTGTCTATTGTCTATCTCCTCTAGAAGGTACAGGAGCCTGAGAACTGTGAACCTCCAGGTTCAAGAACAGCATTTTTCCAGCAACCATCTTGAACCACACTGCACGAAGCAGACCACTATCTCAGTAATTATGATCAACTATGGACTTTATTTTGGTTGTACTACAGACTTCAGTTTTGCAATATTATGGTCTGGTTATCCAGTATTACTGATTATCAACGGATTGTATATTTATTTGTGTGTTCGTGTATTCATGGGCCCTGCAAAGTTGCAGCAAGGAAGGATTTCATTGTTTTTAAGAAGGAACTGCAGATGCTGGAAAATCGAAGGTACACAAAAATGCTGGAGAAACTCAGCGGGTGCAGCAGCATCTATGGAGCGAAGGAAATAGGCAACGTTTCGGGCCGAACCCCTTCGGGCTTCGGCCCGAAACGTTGCCTATTTCCTTGGGGCTATGCCCTGATATTCAATGTTTCATAGCTGGTACATATGACAATTAAACTTTTTAGTGCTGGAGTAACTCAACGGGTCAGACATCATCTCTGGTGGACATGGATTGGTGACATTTCAGGTCAGGACCCTTCTTCAGACTGATTGTAGTAGGAGAGGCAAAGCTGGAAAAGAGGTGGGGTCGGGGCAGAGCCTGGCAAGTGATAGATGGATAGACACAAAATGCTGGAGTATCTCTGCGGGTCAGGAAGCATCTCTGGAGAAAAGGCAATCCGAAGAAGGGTCTCGATTCAAAAAGGTCACCTATTCCTTTTCTCCAGAGATGACGCATAACCCGCTGAGTTACTCCAGCATTTTGTGTCTTTGTTCAGTATAAACCAACATCTGCAGTTCCTTTCCGACATAAGTGATAGGTGGATACAGGTAGGCGGGTTGATTGGCAGATGGGTGGACAAAGGCCAGAGATGAACAGGAGACAAAAGGCTGTGGGATGTAAGGAGAGTATCTACCTATCATCTATCAGGGCAAATATTCATGCTCTAACCAACTGCAAAGTTGGTCTCAAGCAAATTTTTGTGCGATTGTTATCTTCATTGTATCAATCCAGAGCTGCAAATGCATATTTTAATACTCGCGAGTCCAGAACCAGGGGCCACAGTCTTAGAATAAAGGGGAGGTCATTTAAGACACAAGAGGTGAGAAAACACTTTTTCACCCAGAGAGTTGTGAATTTATGGAATTCCCTGCCACAGAGGGCAGTGGAGGCCAAATCACTGGATGGATTTAAGAGAGAGTTAGATAGAGCTCTAGGGGTTAGCTGAGTCAAGGGATATGGGGAGAAGGCAGGCATGGGTTATTGATAGGGGACGATCATCCATGATCACAATGAATGGCGGGACTGGCTCGAAGGGCCAAATGGCCTCCTCCTGCACCTATTTTCTATGTTTCTATGTTTACTCCAGCTGCTCTCAATTTCTGAATGTTTGGATGGTGAAGTTAGAGTCATAGAGAGTCAAAGAGTTATAGAGCGTGGAAACAGGCCCTTCGGCCCACCTTGCCCATTCTGTCCCATCTACAGTTGTGTAGCCAATGTAGCAATGAGTTAGCACATCATGTTAATACTGTGTTTAAAGTCAGCCCTAGATTCACACAGTAATCTGAAACACTGCTTTGAGGTCCAGGCCAAATAACATTGTGTGGGTGGAACCTGCATGAATCTACCTCTGTCTCCAGCCTGTTGCCACTCATTGTTGTGTTGGGTGTAAATTTACCACTGCTTAACCTTGAGACAACCTTTAGGCTCTGGTTGATGGATGAAGTAATCCTATTACTGAGGACTGAATTAGACTGAAGTGGCGTGACTGACCCAGGAAATGGGCATTCAGTTCCACACTCCTAAACTAATAGTCAGGGAAGACTTGCATTTTGATGATAACATTCTCATAGATTGTCAACTTTAAGGTAATGCACAATCAACAGTGGCTAAACCAGAGGAGCTCCTGCAATTAGAACACAGAAGAAAGAACAGTGCAGCATAGGAACAGGCCATTCAGCCCACAATGTCAATGCTGAACATGATACCAAGATAAATTCATTTCATCTGCCTGCACCTGATCCATATCCTTCCATTCCCTGCATATCCAAGTCAAGAGTCAAGAGTGTTTGAAGAAGGGTTTCGGCCCAAAACGTGGCCTATTTCCTTCACTCCATAGATGCTGCTGCACCCGCTGAGTTTCTCCAGCATTTTTGTGTACCTTCGATAATTTCCAGCATCTGCAGTTCCTTCTTGAACAGTCAAGAGTGTTTTATTGTCATGTGTCCTAAACAAAGCAATGACATTCTTACTTGCAGCAGCACCCCAGAATATGTAAACATATGTAATCCATACTCCTATCCAAAAGTCTTTTAAACACCACTGTCGTACCTACCTCCATCACCACCCCTGGCAGCTCGTTCCAGGCACCCACCACATTCTGTGTAAAACATAAGTATGGTTAGGGACACAACGAAGAATTTGTTTTTAATTATTCCCGTTGGGACTTCTACATTCACCTGCAATTATCTGATGGGACTCACACCCACCACGTTTTTCCCTTGAGCAAGAATGCTACCATTGATGTGAGGCCAATATTAGTCTGGAATTTGTCTCCCCTGAATTAATCCTACAAAGAAAGCCAGTGATGGAAGCAAACAGCAATTTGTAAATGACTGAGCAGCTGTCAAAGGTTTTCTCAGCTGCTCTGTGGGTGGAACGTGTTCTGCCTCTCCCTCCCCCTACCCCCCCCCCCCCCCCCCCCCCCCCCTTGCCACCTACCCTCCTCCCTCACCTCCCACATTCAGCATTAAGTCTCCACCCAAAGACCAGCATTAAGCTTCAGACTGGCTAGAGAGATAGTGGATAGAGTCATGGAATCATAGTGATACAGTGTGGAAACAGGCCCTTCAGCCCAACTTGCCCACACCAACCAACTACATTAGACCCACCTGCTTGCGCTTGGTCCATATCCCTCCAAACCTGTCCTATCTATGTACCTGTCTAACTGTTTCTTAAACGTTGGGATAGTCCCAGCCTCAACTACCTCATCTGGCAGCTTGTTCCACACACCCACCACCCTTTGTCTGAACAAGTTACCCTTCAGATTCCTATTAAATCTTTTCCCCTTCACCTTGAACCCATGTCCTCTGGTCCTAGGTTCCTCTACTCTGAGCAAGAGATTGTGCATCTACCTGATCTATTCCTCTCATGGTTTTGTAGACCTCTATAAGATCACCCCTCATCCTCCTGCATTCCAAGGAATAGAGACCCAGCCTACTCAGCCTTCTAAAAAACTGTCACTACACACTCCCCTCTTCCAGCTTTCTTCTCCTCTCCTACAATCAGTCTGAAGAAGAGTCCAGACTTGAAATGTCACCTATCCATGTTCTCCAGAGATACTGCCTGCCCTGCTGAGTTACTCCACCTTGTGCCTTTTTTATGTATCAACCAGCATCTGCAGTCCCTTGTTTCCACAGATTCAGTGAGATTTGTGCAAAGTGTCCACATTACAGCTTATTATGATGCAATCAGGCCTGTACGAAACTTTTCAAAAAGGGGGGTGGCATGACAGGATTACAAAAAACTTAATGTGAAATAATGTGCGTGCTGCACACATCACGAGCGCGAAGCGTGAAGTCCCTTGATGCCGGGGTCCAGGGCCCGCTTAAGGACCCTGGAAGCTCAGGGGTTTTAGATGCTCTCTGATGCATTCTGAGCCTTGTTTTGGAGCATTTTTGCACCAAATTTATGACCAACATTTCAGAAATTAACAGGAATCTGAGGTAGCTTTTTCACACAAAGGGTGCTGGGTGTATGTAACGAGCTGCCAGAGGAGGTAGTTAAGGCTGGGGCTATCCTAATGTTTAAGAGACATTTGGACACGTACATGGATAGGACAGATTTAGATGGATATGGGCCAAACGCGTGCGAGTGGGACTAGTGTAGATGGGACATGTTGGTCGGTGTGGGCAAGTTGGGCTGAAGGGCCTGTTTCCACACTGCATCATTCTATGACTAAAAAGTGAAGAAGAAAAATGCATGTAGATAAGTAGAGCAGATTTGAAAGAGGAGTGAAATGTAAAGGCAGAGAGAGGTTTATGGGTGGAAAGGAACATAGGAAAGAAGGGGGGAGAGTGGGCTTGGGCAGATGGGTGAAGGGAAAATAGTCACAAAGTGCTGGAGTAACTCAGCGGGTCAGGCAGCATCTGCGGAGAATATGAATAGGCGACGTTTCACAGAATGCTGGAGTAACTCAGCGAGTCAGGCAGCATCTGTGGAGAACATGGATAGGTGACATATCACAGAGTGCTGGAGTAACTCAGTGAGTCAGGCAGCATCTGTGGAGAACATGGATAGGTGACATGTCACAGAGTGCTGGAGTAACTCAGTGGGTCAGGCAGCATCTCTGGAGAAAAGGTATAGATTATATTTCGGGTCAAGACCGTACTTCAGTAATATTCATGATGTGCCATGCATAGACATTCCTGAATGTTACCCAAACCATCGTGAGCTACTTTGTTACGGTGCTTGCCCTCTCCTATAACGTCTCTGCTGCCTTGGGTGATGCAGGACAGGACACAAGCTTTGGGACACGGTGTGAAGCTGTTGCCGTCTGTCCCAGCCTGGTAAAAACCTGGATGGAGTGGATTTGGAGAGGATGGTTCCACTAGTGGGAGAGTCTAGGACCAGTGGCCACAGCCTCAGAATTAAAAGACATTCCTTTAGGAAGAAGATGAGCAGGAATTTCTTAAGTCAGAGGGTGGTGAACTGTGGAATTCATTGCCACAGACAGCTGTGTAGGTCAAGTCAATGGACATTTTTCAGGAGGAGATTGATAGATTCTTGATTGATAGGGGTGTCAGAGGTAATGGGGAGAAGGCAGGAGAATGGGTTTGAGAGGGAAAGATAGAGTCATAGGGTGATACAGTGTGGAAACAGGCCCTTTGGCCCAGCATGTCTCACCTGCACTAGTCCCACCTGCCCACGTTTGATCCACATCCCTCCGAACCTGTCCTATCCATGTACCTGTCTAACTGTTTCTTAAATGTTGCGATAGTCCCTGCCACAACTACCTCCTCTGGCAGCTTGTTCCATACACCTACCACCCTTTGTGTGAAAAACATACCCCTCAGATTCCAATTAAATCTTTTGCCCTTCACCTTAAACTTATGTCCTCTGCTCCTCGATTCACTTACTCTGGGCAAAAGACTCAACCATATCTATTCAAATCATGATTTTATACACCTCTATTAGATCATCTCTCAGCCTCCTGTGCTCCATGAAATAGAGTCCCAGCCTACTCAACCTCTCCCTATAGCTCTGGCCCTCTAGTCCTGACAACATCCTCATAAATCTTCACTGTACCCTTTCCAGTTTGATGACATCTTTCCTATAACATGGTGTCCAGAACTGAACACAATACTCTGAATGCGGCCTCACCAACTTCTTATGCAACTGCAACATGACCTCCCAACTTCTATACTCACCCGACCCGCTGAGTTACTCCAACAGAAACGTCACAGAACAGGGCAAGATTAGCAAGTTTGCTGATAATACAGAAGTGAGTGGTTTTGCAGATAGTGAAGATGGTTGTGAAAGATTGCAGCAGGATCTGGATCAATTAGTCAGGTGGGCAGAGGAATGGTTGATGGTTGCATGGTTCCTTGAAGGTCGTGTCGCAGGTATATCAGGTGTGGTCAAAAAGTATTTTGGCACTTTGGCCCTCATCAGTCAGAGTATTGAGTATAGAAGTTGGGAGGTCATGTTGCAGTTGTATAAGACGTTGGTGAGACCGCATTTAGAATATTGTGTTCAGTTCTGGGCACCATGTTATAGGAAAGATGTCAAACTGAAAAGAGTACAGAGATCTCCATCCTGGATCAGTCCAAACAGGGTTTTGTCACCCACAAACTTGAGAAGCTTGACAGAGGTGTCTGTGGAGGTGCAGTCATTGGGTGTGAAGTGGTGATTGGAGTGGAGTGGTAATTGGAGTGGGGTGGGTGTAGAAGGGCCCAGTCTTTGCAGACTGAGGTCAGGTTGTGAGTAGGTGTGAAGTGGGTGGGAAAGGTTCCACTCTTTTCATACTGGAGTCTTGCCTTAAGTAGGTGTGAAGTGGTGAATGGGAAGGAGAGGGTGCCGGGCCAATTCTTTGCAGACTGGGGTCTGGCTGTGTTTGTTGGGGAGGGGGTTTCAGGGTTACGTTTCTGATTTTCAAGCCTGTAGTAATACTCATTCGGGTTGTTCGTCAGCTGACGATTGTCCAAAGAGCGGGGGCTTTCCTCTTATAGCTGGTGATTTCTTGCATGCCCTTCCAAACTGAAGAAGAATCACTAGCTGAGAACTTGCTCCTCAACTTCTCAGAGTATCTTTCCTCGGCAGCTCTGATTCCTCTTCTCAGCGCTTTATCGATTAGGCTATCTTTTAACTCTTTAACGATTGACGCATATTTGCCCCCAGCACTCCCCCCCCCCCCCCCCCATTAAAATGTGTATTTATGTATGTCACAAACTATGGAATTCATATTTTTCAGTATTGTTATCAAGGAAATGAAAGCAGTTCCAATTGTTTGATATTATTTGATATTATTTATTATTATTCATATGGAGGTGAAAATATAATAGCTCAAAAACCTACCTTAATTTTGCAATCTCACACAAGATAATTCCCCTTTCCCTCTCCCCTCCCCATCTCTCTCTCCTCTCCCTTCCCCTCTCTCTCTCCCCCTCCCCCCTCTCACATCCCCCCTCTTTCTTGCAGGGGGGGGGGGCGAAGATGAAGGTGGCGCACCCAACGCACCCCCGGACGGCCATGTGCAACTAAAATTAAGACGTTGGTCGCCCCAAGATTAAAAAAAAACAAAGCAAAAGACTAGTGAAATAATATTACAAAGATACCTGTAATTGCCAGTCTCGATATTGATCAAGATAACTTTGTGCGAAGATATCACAATTTGTACTTTAGCTCAAGTTACCTCAGGGTGAGGTCTACATTGCTAACCTGAGGCAAAATGTGGACAAACATCTGCCCTTCTCCGCGGTGGGACCGTCCTCTCTCCGACCCCATTCCTAAGCAGCTCCACTGATTTCCCTTGATTTGAAGAGGGAAGACAGCCTGTGGAAAAAAACTCAATCAGCGACAGCTGGCTTGAGAGTAAGCATAGTGAAAATCCCAAATACATTAGTCATTTCACATGGTAAAGGCAGCAAATGCTATTAGTTTTGAAAAAAACATCTTCAAAACCCATGGCAAAGTATCACCCAATCCTGCTGTAATTTGATGAAATGGGACACAAGAAAATTCAACAGGTGGCCAGTCATTTAGCCGATCAAATCTGCCCCGTTCTTTGTTATGATGGTTCCATGTTTTTAAACATTTTCCCTTCTTTTCTCACTTCCCTAACTTTCTAACAACATCTGGCACAAAATATGAATTTGTCTGATTTTCCAACTGAGTCAAAGAGTCGCAGAGTTGCTCAGCACACAAACAGGCCCTTCGGCCCATCATGTCTCTGCCAACCATCAGATCGGTCTGAACTACTGACTTGCCTGCATTAACTCGATATCCCTCTCTGCCCTGTTTTTTCCAAGCACCTGTTAAGATGTCTCTCAACTGTTGTTACAGTTGCTGCCTCCACCACCTCCTCCGGCAGCACATTCCAGACACCAACAACTATTTATGTGAAAATCGTTACTGTCAGATATCCTTTAAACCTCGTCCCTCTCCCCATGAACACTGCACCGTCTAGTTATAACATTCTTGATTGTATAGCTCAGTTGTTGTCCAGCATGGTTAAGCCCCTGTCCCACGATGCGAGTTCACCCAAGAGCTCTCCTGAGTTAAAAAAAAATCAAACTCGTGATACCTCATCACAAGTATTTTTTTACTCTTGGAAATTTTTCACACTGTTGAAAAAACTTCACATGTTTCCGCTTTTCCCGAGTACCTGCCGTTAGCATTACGAGCCGCTGTGAGACATCCACGAGCTCCGACGTACCCGCTACGTACATTCTACGTACTTATCACGAGTTTGATTTTTTTTTAAACTCGGGAGAGCTCTTGGGTGAATTGGCATCGTGGGACAGGCCCTTTAGTTAGTGAGTACCCTCTCGTTAGAGACACTTGTACCACTTGATGCTACTCACACATGATATGATTTGATTTGACTGTATAGCACACAAAACAAACTGTATCGTGGTACATGTGACAATAATAAACCAATACCAATTCTATGTGTATGCCTGCTTTCAGAAACCTCTTCCAAACTCTCTATAATTGTGAAACATCGATAATTGTACTTTCAGTTCCATTCTCATATGCAGCTTCAGAGTTTACTGCATTAATCCTCCATTCATTGTGAGATGTGTTTCTGCCAACGAGGCCATTGTATAAACGTAGTCATTTTTTTATTTTTTTTAAAGGACCCATTTATCAGATTATTTTGTAATGTTATTCCATTGATGATGCTATCTAGTAATGCCATCAGATATCAACTCCCCCAATCTAATTATTCTGTTAGTGGCTTTAGAGTTCACAGGTCAAAACGAAACACAGCAATAATCCTGGTTACATATACTATACCACCCATTCAAAAGAAATATACACCTTGCATTGGTCCAAAACTGTGCGTGGAGTTTGCAAGTCCTCACTATGACTGTGTCGGTTTCCTCTGTGTGCTCCGGTTTCCTCCCGCATCCCAAAGATGTGTGGGTTTGTAGGTTAATTGGCCTCTGTAAATTGCCGGTTTTCATGCTGTATCTTGCAATCAATTAATTTGCCTTCTAGTGTAGGGAGTGGATGCAAAAGTGGACAACATAGAACTAATGTAAACGGGTGATTGATGTTCGGCGTGAGCTTGGTGGGCTGAATGGCCTGTTTCCATGCTGTGTCTCCTAAGCTAAAAAGAGCCTGTGCTGGCACTCAGCGTATATGTTGCCTAAGGCAGTGAAGTCCTTCATAACTGTTCTCCTAGTACAAATTTAAGCTAAAATCAATCTTTAATGCAACCAAAGGTCCACCACACATGTCTTTATCATTCAAGAGAGAATCAAGAGTCATATGTATCGACAATGAAACAATGAAATTCCATGCTGCATCTCCAAAGTAAAACAAAAACAACACACACATGTTACAAACAGGAAGAAAATGCAATCTCTCAAACTGCACTCAAAGAAGTAAATATGGCCTTTATTTTAATGAGCAACATAAACGGCAAGGATGAGTTCTGATGATAGATGTGAAGCAACAGAACTGGGGTTTTGGAGCTTTGGAGAAGTTCCAGTGCTTGGCATTCTTGCATTGTTCTCTTAATTTAGCAAGTGCACATGTCACAGTAGAAGACAAAGAGTGAGCGAGGGCTAAGGTCAAAATCTTAAAAGTAGAACAGGCTCTGACGTATAACGTTTCTATAACCTTGAGGGCGCACATTCAAACACATCATACCAGGGATGAAACCAAATAGTTTTAAAAATGGTAGGGGTGGTGTTCCAAGGAGCAGATTACTAAATAATGCCCAAAGTAGGAATACATTTATTTTTACACTTAACGAAGAGTATATATTCCACTGTGTGCATTGTATGAGCATTGTGTCCCTCCTGCAAGCAACATCACAAAGGCTGTAGCAATGGTAAGCATCTGTGTTAATACCATATTATATTACATTAGAAACGGCTAGCACAGGGGAACAAAGCAGCTAAGGAGGACTTAGGAAAGCAACAGTTTTGCTGCATCTCCATCTACATGCTTGAGTTCCTACGGTATTTTAAAAAAAAATGGAAGCAAGATTTATTATGAGGTTAACAAAACTGTGACATTTAATTTTTGTGACTTGGCAGTTAGTTAATAGTTCTGGGCAAATCTCTTAATGATAAAAAAGATTTAAGTTTCTACAGGGCTTCTGGAATGAAGGAACAATGTAACTGAGATAAGCACAATGCGTTGGAGGAACTCAGCGTGTCAGGCAGCATCTGTGGAGGGAACGGACGGGCGATGTCTTTGGTCGGCGCCCTTCTTCAGACCAAATGGTCCTGGTAAATCTAATCCTGATCTCATCTGATAAAGAGTCTCGACTCAAAAATGTCGCCTGTCCATTCCCTCCACAGATGCTGCCCGACCAGCTGCGTTCCTCCAACGATTTGTGGTTTGCTCAAGATTCCAGCATCTGCAGTTCCTTGCGTCTCCAAGTATTTAAGATACTCAGGCAGCCAAGATGCAGATTTGATCCCCATTCCTCACTGACCTGGTTGCTTGCAGCTAAGTTAGATTGGGTTGGGGGATTCCTCCAGCAAGCTAGCTTTCAGAACTGATTAGGATGGTATTTATTTTTCAGGCACCCAAGAAGGCAAAGAAGAAGGCAGAGGGAGCAAACTCCAATGTGTTCTCAATGTTTGATCAGTCGCAGATTCAGGAATTCAAGGAGGTAGGTTTTGTTAAGTTTGTATTCAGTGTAACACTCTCTCAATGAGGAACAGCTGCAGAGAATTCAGAGCATACACCAACAAAGCCGGTAGGAATGAGGAATGGGAGGCCAGTGACCTGAATGACAACCTTCCACAATGCCGCCCGACTCTTCTCAACATTCTCAATGCGGGTTTCACATTTACACCATCCTTGGTTCTTTGTTTGATATTTCGTTAAAGTTAGCATTCTCCCTGAAAGCTAATCAAAATGCCCATTGATTAGAAATCTAAACCAATCATTTGTGATACACCAACAAAGTCTCAAGTTTGATCCCTAGTCTGTGCTGAGCAGCAGATGTTAACTAGGGAGCAATAAAAATCTATAATTTGACACTAGTAATCCAATTTTAAGAGAAGTACTTGCTTTGAGCATTGCACGGTAAATTCTATTGAAAAGTGTAAGTGTGAATGACAAGGAACAAACACACCACCTGTACGATATCTTTAACGTGGTTAGAAATTCCCAAGGTGCTTCACGTGTAATGAACAAGATCTGAGACCAAACTACATAAAGGATGCATGGAGTGGGAGAGGGTAGGGGAGGGACCGGGGTATTGCCCCCAGCACCTTGAAGGTCGCCTGCAGGAGGTGCCTCCTTGGTCACAGATGTGGTCGGGCGAGGAGGGGGATGTTGGGTTATGGGCCTGCAGCAGCCGGGGGCTTACCTGGATCAGGGACACTCCAATACTTCCAAAGTGTGGACAGACCAGACTCGGACTTTGGACTTGGGACATTTTCTTTGTAAAATATGGTGACTGTTCATTTTTGAGGGTTGTGCAAAAGAATTTCGCAGTGCTGTGCATATGTGACAATTAGGATATTGAACCATGTTTGGGGATATGATCAAATGCTTTTTGAAGAGGGAGGCTGGGAGGGATGCTTTAAATGGAGGAATGAGAAACAGGGTGATGGAGGGAGGGGTTTATGAGAATGAGCTTAGAGCTTGGGCAATGCCACACATGGTGGGGTGGTGGTGGGGTGGTGGGGGGGTGGGGTGGTGGGGGGTGGGGGGTGTTGGGGGTTGTGGAAGTGATTGGGGAAATCTATGACACTCGGGCTGCATTGAGAAGGCAGATTAAGGGGAACCAGATAACTAGGGAGGGTTTCAGGATGGGGAGATCACAGAAGTCGGAGGGATAATGTATCGAAAATAAATTGCTTAACCTTCTCCAGCCAACAGAGACCCATTATGGGCTCCATCCTTCCTGAGGTCATCTGTTGCCGGCCCAGATTTGTTCTGGACTTTTCTCACCTACACTTTATTTCCCTCCCTCCCCCCACCTCTACTTTCACTCTGTGGAAGGGTTCCAACCCGAAGTGTCACCTATCCTTTTACCTCCAGAGATGCTGCCTGACCCGCTGAGTTACCCCCAGCACTTTGTGTCCATCTTCGGTATAAACCAGCATTCATTATTCCTTGGTAGACACAAAATGCTGGAGTAACTCGGCGGGTGAGGCAGCATCTATGGAGAGAAAGAATTGTCGACGTTTCGGGTATTGCTTCCTTCCTATAGAACAGTATAGCATAGGAACCGGCCCTTCGGTCCACAATGTCCATGCTGAACATGATGCCAAATTCAACAAATCTTCTCTGCCAGTGAGCAGGCAGATCTGTATATCTGTGTCTCTCCATTCTCTGCCTCCACCACCCCCAGCAACATGTTTCAGGCACCCCACCTGTGTAAAAAAACATGCTCTGCACATCTCCTTTAAACGCTGCTCTTCTAACCTTAAAGCTATGCCTTTGACATTTCCACACTGCGAACAAGGGTTCTGACTGCCTACTTTATCCATGCTTCTGATAATCTTTTATACTTCTATCAGATCTCCTCTCAGCCTCTGGCATTCTAGAGAAAAGAATTGAAGTCTGTCCAACCCCTTCTTACAGCTAATGCCTCCTAATCCATGCATCATTCTGGTATAGGTTAAGGGACAGCAGTAAAGTTTTTGAGGGCTTCTCAAGTCTATGTACTGTTGACATGTACTGGCCAGAATTCTATAGGAATAATCTATAATTCTATAAGAGGGTGGCACAGTGGCGCAGTGTTAGAACTGCTGCCTCAGTGCCAGAGACTCGGGTTGGATCCTGACTACGGGTGCTGTCTGTGTGGAGTTTGGATGTTCTCCCTGTGGCCGAATGGGTTTCCTCCCACACATTCCAAAGACGTGAAGGATTGTAGTTTAATTGGCCCCTAGTGTGTAGAGAGTGGATGAGAAAGTGGGATAACATAGAACTAGTGAGCATGGGTGATCGATAGTCAGCATGGACTCAGTGGGCTGAAGGGGCTGCGTCCTAAATTAAACCTAAAGTAACTAATCATGGCTGCAGATAAATTATCTGTTTCCTTTGGCACTTTTCCATTCAATATTTATTCCTAATCTTTATTTTCCCCTCACAAAGTGAAGGGAGTCGCACTTGTGAATTTGTGTGAGGCCACTCTGTGGTGCAGAATGTTACGATGCTCGTGAACAGCCCTTAAGTGAGACACTGCTTGAGACCACAGCCCTCAATTAAACGTTAATGTTTAACACTGGCAAAGGACAAGGAATCCATGGTCGATGCTTCTGTTAGACAAGGAATGATGCATGGCACAGGCCACAGACCCACTATATTAAATGTGTCTCTGCTGAACCTGAACCATAAGTTATAATCAAGGATACCAGTTTTTAATACTGTATTGATTTTGCCTTGATTCCAGGCTTTCACAATAATGGATCAGAACAGAGATGGAATCATTGATAAGGAGGACCTGAGGGACACATTTGCCGCTCTGGGTTAGTTTTACTATCACAAACAGATTTCTTCTGCTGAGGTCAAGAGAATATTATTAATGATTAGTAATCTATTCTACAGGCCGGCTAAATGTAAAAAATGAAGAACTGGAAGAAATGATTAAAGAGTCTTCTGGGCCAATTAACTTCACAGTTTTTCTTACCATGTTCGGTGAGAAGCTTAAGGGTGAGTGGAATAAGTGATATTAATGAACTAATCCTCAAAAAAAAACGCCACAGATTATGAGAAACATTTTAACAAAACAAATTGTCAAGGGCTGTAGGGCAGAGCATTATAGTGAGAGGAGCAAAGTGAAAAGGGGTGTGCGGGCACAGAGAGCGGTGGGTGCCTGGAACGTGCTGCCATGGGTGGTGGTTTAGTTTAGTTTTAGTTCATAGTCACATGTACCAAGGTGCTGTCCCATCAGCGGAGAGACTATACATGATTCCCATTAAGCCGTCCACAGTGTACAGATACAGGATAAAGGGAATAATGTTTGGTACAAGATAAAGTCCAGTAAATACCGATTAAAGATAGTCCGATGGTCTCAGCTGAGGCAGATGGTAGGTCAGGACTGGTCTCCAGTTGGTGATAGAATGATTCAGTTGCTATATGACAATGACATGTAAGAGGCTTTTAAAGAGCCACATGGATATGCAGGGAATAGAGGATTAAGGATGACCTGCAGACAGAGGAGAGTAGTTTAAATTGGTATCATATTCAGCACAGACATTGTGGGCCGAAGGGCCTCTGTTCCTGTGCTGTGCTGTTCTATGCTCTAATGGAAAATAAACAGTTACCTGTCAACACTGGTGCTGATTTGCAACAAGCTTGTGTTGCATGTCCATCCCCTCCACAGAAGCTGCCTGACTCGTTGAGTTCCTCCAGCACTTAGTGTTTTTGCTGGAGGCAGTTAAAGATGAGCAATAAAATCTGGCCTTGCAAACGGTTCTCATAATCCCTGATAAAATTATTTAAGAAAAAAAGGTCATGATTAAGTTGACATCACCGTACATGGAAGGCACTGGCCAAGGTAAAGAAACAAAGAGGGATATGGGCCAAATGATGGGGCATCTTGTCAGCATGGACAGACTGGGCAGAAGTGTCTGTTTTCTATGCAGTTTAACTCTATTATTCCATGATTCCATGAACCAAAATAGCAGTTGCAATATTGATTTCTATGTCATGGGCCATGGATTTATGAGTGTATACTTACTCAATAAGATAGACACAAAGAGCTGGAGTAACTCAGCGGGACAGGCAGCAACTCTTGAGAGAAGGAATGGGGGACTATAATATTGAATCTCTCCATAATCTCTCCATAACACAAAGTGCTGGAGTAACTTAGCTGGTCAGGCAGCATCTGTGGAGGGAATGGATAGATAATGTTTCGGGTAAGGACTCTTCAAAGGTATCAAAGGTTTTGAAGGTCTTTTATTCTCACGTGCACCAATTAAGGTACAGTGATATTCGAATTACCATACAGCCATAGGGGGAAAAAAGCAACAAGACACTCAACTACATAAAAGTCAACATAAACATCCACCACAGTGGATTCCCCACATTCCTCACTGTGATGGAAGGCAAAAAAGTCCAATCTTCGTGCTTTTTATTCTCCCGCGGTCGGGGCAGTCGAACCATCCGTCGGGGTGATCGAAGTTCCCGCAGCACGCGGTTGAAGCCCTCGCGTCGGGTCGGTCGAAGCTCCCGTGTCGGGGCGGTCAAAGCTCCCGTGTCGGGGCGGTCGAAACTCCTGTGGCTTGGAGTTCCCGAAGTCGATCTCTGACCAGAGACCGCCGGCTCCGTGATGTTAAGTCCGCGAGCTCCCACAGATGGAGCTCCAAGGTTGATCCCTGGCAAAGGGATCGCGGGCTCCACGATGTTAAAGTCATGTAGGCTCCCCTCGGTGGAGCTCTCAAAAGTCGGTCTCCAGCAAAGGCCGCCAACTCCTCGCTGTTAGGCCACAGTGCGGATGGAGATATGATATGGAAAAAAATTGCATCTCCGTCGGGGTAAGAGATTAGAAAAAGTTTCCCCCAACCTCCCCCCAATAAAACAAGCTAAAGAACACTATAAAACATACATTTAACACATACTATTTAAACACAAAGAAGGAAGGGACAGACAGACTGTTGGCGAGGCAGCTGCTGGCACCACATAGTGGACATCGTTAGACTGATTGTTGTAGGGCAGAGGGAGAGAAAGCTGCAATAGAGAGGTGGGGGTGAGACAACGCCTGGCAAGTGATGGGTAGATACAGGCAAGGGGGTTTTGTGGCATGGCAGATGGTTGGAGTAAGTGACAAAGACTTAAGGTGGATAGACACTAAAAGCTGGAGTAACTCAGCAGGACAGGCAACATCTCTGGAGAGATGGAATGGATGACGTTTCAGGTCGAGACCCTTCTTCAGACTTAAGATAGGCTGTTCCCTTCTGATCTTTCATGTGATGGCGTGAATCAAAGGAAATTGATAATAGTATATTTCACTATAATGCATTTAAACTCAAAATCTACTTGCAATTCTCTAACCTTATGTTGTCAGACAGAAATAGAAAGATTTTTTGCTTGTATATTTTCACAGGTACAGATCCAGAGGAATCAATCTTAAATGCATTCAAAATATTTGATCCTGAAGGCAAGGGTGTGTTAAGAAAAGACTTGTAAGTACACACAGTATTTGACCTTTCATCGTGCTAATGTTTGTGTCTGATTTTTAAAGATCCTAAATTGTTTGCTTTTATTTGAACATTTTTTAACTCTTTTTATGCAGCATTGAAGAAATGTTGATGACTCAGGCAGAACGATTTAGCAAGGAAGAGGTAGGTTCTTTCAAGTAGTGAATTAACTTGGAAGAAAAATTGTAGATCCTTGCCCGTTGTAATATTGACTTACTGTATGCTAAGCGTGTACGCAAGTAAATGCCTCAGCAGAAATTGGCCATTTTGAGATAATGCTTCTTCATTAGATTCCCTTCTCTCTTGCTCCACAGTCAACGATCATTATTCACGTGTAAAGAGCAGTTCTGTAGGCTTCTGTCATCTCCCAAGTGAGGCCTCTACATCGCGCTCATTCCAAGAGCTAGTAATCTCGGATATCCATTAGTTGGCAAGCCATTTCACTTCTGTTGACTTGCAGAAGTCATCGTTTCTATTCCCTGGCTCGGAGGCCATTTGGTTGGAGAGGAGCGGATTACTAGTTTATTGAAGTACAGCTTGTTTTATCTAATGAGGGGTGTGGGCTTAAGTACTGTCCCACATTGGGAGACAAGTATGAACATTAATCATCTCCTAAATACTCTCTTCACCCAATTACTGTCCATTTACCCAGACCCCCCGCCACAAGAGAAGTTCTCTTGGGGGAGATGCCAGGAGCTTGTGAGAGACAAGTGTGCACTTTCTCCCCATCAATAAAGAGATGAGGTTCTCCAAAAATAACAGCTGCCAAATAAAAGCATCTAAAGTGATGGTGTTACATAAAATATCTCCAGCAGAGACTTTGAAACATTTTGCAAATACGATCTCCGCTTTTCAGTTGCCATCCTTGGGCTAATATTTCGAATCTACACTTTCTCTGTAGCTGTAACACTATGGTGGCACAATGGGGCATCTGGTAAAGCTGCTGCCTCACAGAGCCGGAGACACAGGTTCAATCCTGACCTCGGGAGCTCTCACAGTGGAGTTTGCATGTTCTCCCTGTGAATCTGTGGGTTGCCTCCGGCTGCTGCAGTTTCCTCCCACATCCTATCCATTTTCTCCAGAGATGCTGCCTGACCCGCAAAGTTACTCCAGCACTTTGTGTCTATCTTTGAAGGACCTTTTTTCATGCGGCATCTCGAAACTAAAACTATAACACATTGTTTATTTTCTCTTTACACCCCCCCTCCCCCTCCCCCCCCCCCCCCCCCCCCCCCCCCCCCCCCCCCCCACCTCTACTTCTACTTTCAGTCTGAAGAAGGGTTACGGCCTGAAAAGTAATCTATTCTTTTTCTCCAGAGATGCTGCCTTATCCGCTTAGTTACTCCAGCAGTTTCCTTCCATCTACACTTAACACGACCTGTTGTGCTCACATACTGCTTAATTTGCCTGGATAACACATAAAACAAAGTTTCTCACTATATCTCGGTACAATTGGCAATAATAAAACCAATGCTGATAAATCTACTGTACTTTTTCAGATCGATCAGATGTTTGCAGCCTTCCCCCCAGATGTGTCTGATAACTTGGACTACAAGAACCTGGTACACGTCATCACCCACGGAGAGGATAAAGACCAGGAATAAACAATCCTTCCCGACCACCGTGATCATCTTCTGCACCTTCCGCTCCTCTTTCTATAAACAGCCACTTTGTTATTATACTTCCTCTATTTAACTCTTCCAAAACGCAAGTAGAAAGCAAACTCCTGCACAAGCCTCAGAAAATCAAAGGTAGGATCCCGAACCGAAACGTCGCCTGTCCATTCCCTCCACAGATGCTGCCTGACCCATTGAGTTCCTCCAGCACTTTGTTCTTCAGCTCAAGATTTCAGCATCTGCAGTTTCCTTTTGTATCCAAAAGACGAGATAGCTTTTAAAAATTGGTTAAAAAAGTAAAATGGTTGTGAAAGAAAATATCATTTGTCAAACTGAGTGTGCAGAGACCATCTATTAACTATCAAGAAATGGAAGCGACAATTATACTTAGTCATCCTCTTTGTAAATACTCAAAATTCCCCCAAAAAATCCTGTTGTTCACGTTTTATAGGAACTTTGTGATAATAAGTTGCTTAGAGTGTCAAAAAAAACATATTACTTTCAAACTGACAAGAATTTATCGTGTTTGTCACGTTTTTGTGTAATTTGTTAGACCCGAATAAACAAACTCCACCAAAACCAGATATTCAATAACGTATGAAAATTGCAAGAGAAAATAAAGAGAATTCATACAAAATGCAATTGGGATACTTCTTCTGAGCAAGTAAAACATAAATGTTGGCCTTAAGTATCTATGATTTATGGTGATGCTTTTATGTGCTATTCAATTAAAATTTGCTTGTTGGCGGCACAGCGGCGCAGCGGGTAGAGCTGCTGCCGCACAGCACCAGACACCCACGTTTGATCCTGACCTCAGATGCTGTCCGTGTAGAGTTTGCTCGTTCTCCCTGTGACCTCATCGGTTTCCTCCGGTTGCTCCGATTTCCTCCCACATCCCAAAGATCCCAAAAATTGCCCCGGGCCGAGTGTGTAGGGAGTAGACGCGAAAGTAAGATAACATAGAACTATTGTGAAGGGGTGATCGATGGTCTCCATGGACTCGTGGGCTGAAGGATCAGTTTCCATGCTGTATCATTCAATCACACTTTGTCCCGCCTCTACCCTCTTTCTTTCTCCCAACCTACTTAGTCTGAAGAAGGATCTCGACCCAAAACGTATCCATGTTCTCCAGAGATGTTGCCTGACCCGCTGAGTTACTCCAACACTTTGTGGCCTCTTAGAGGAACCCTAATGGGCAGCTGTGAGCTACATGGCACAGAAAATATATAACTGCTGGATAATTTCAGAATTGTTAATTTTGTCCATAATATGCAGACATCTAAGCAATCACCGCAACTTCACGTTATGCACACAAGATCCATGAGTGGAGTCTGCAAGGCACAACATGCAGGCACGACCCTCGGGGCTTGTGTGTGTCAGAATTGTGCCACCAACCCCCTCTTCCCATCCCACCACTACAACAAGCCTGAATAGACTATTTCTACTCTGTAATGTCCAAAAGATTATTTTGAATTTATATTTTGACTGTGTCAGCTGGGGGCATAATATCATCCTAACCAGTGATAGACACAAAATCCAGGCAGCATAATATCTTCCTAACCAGTGATAGACACAAAATACTGGAGTAACCCAACGAGTCAGGCATCCGGAGAAAACGAATCGGTGACATCTCCGGAGAAAACGAATCGGTGACATTTCGGGTTGGGTCACTTCTTCAGAAGTCCTGACCGGAAACGTCACCTATCCTTTTTCTCCAGATATGTTACTCGACCCGCTGGGCTACTCAAGCACTTGGTGTCTATTTTTGGTATAAACCAGTATTTGCAGTTCTTTGGTTCTACATAATCCTAACCAAACTTGCTACAAAAGTGACTACGTTTCATGCAAACTAAAATCTGCTCCGGAATGTCATAAATGTTGCATTGTAAAGCCAATTCTGTCCTTCTCCTTGTCTGCACTTCGACGATTCAAAGATCGCAGGGTCGTCAAAATTGTGATTTAATTAAATATTTAAAGAAGTCTCCAAAATCAGATCTTACATTTGAAATATTCCCATACTTATTAATGTTATTGGGAATTGCAATGCAAACTGAGCTTTTAAGTCTCCCTCTATTGAAGGAAAGTGTACCTTTATTTACCAATATAGCTAGAATTTTTATTTTTTTTACACACAATGTCACTTTCTTCCCAAGTTTTGGAACATAGAACATGGAAAAGTAAAGCACTGAAACAGCCCATTCGGCCCACAATGTCTGTGCCAAACATAATGCCAAGATTGACTAATATCCTCTGCCTGCATGTGATCCATATCCCTCCATTCCCTGCATATCCATGTGTCTATCCAAAAGATTCTTAAATGTCACTATCGTAGTTGCTTCAACCACAACCCCTGGCATTGTGTACCAGGCACCCACCACCCTCTGCGTAAAAAATACTTGCCCTGCACATCTCCTTTAATCATTACCCCTCTCACCTATGCCCTCTAATATTTGATATAGCCACCTTAGGAAAAAGGTTCTGATTCTCTACCATATCTATGGCTCTCATAATGTTATATACTTCATAGTGGAAATTTATTTCCCTTTTTTATGTCCCAAAGCTTTTCACACCCAAAGAAACAGAAGAAGTGGTTGTAAAATAAGAAATCAGTTGCAAGTCCAATACTAATGATGCAAACAAGCATGTTTTGATGCCGGCAGCCCCTGAACTGGAGTGGGAACACACTTTGGCATCCTTTCACAACAGCATTTCAGGGTAACAAATAAATCCATTTCCCCATCAGCCCTTGTCTTACCTCAGGTGCAGCATCTCACATCACGTGTATTGATCATTCACGGTATTTATTGGTATCTTCGTGGGATTACAGAGATTCCTATCCCTCCTGCTCTTCCATCTCAACCTCGTTCAGGCTGATTCGGGGAGGTTTGTGAAGACTTATTCCATCATTCATCCACGTCTTCATGACTCCTTTGGTGGGCGTCAAGAAGAAATCCAATAAGATATCTGGGACCTGGGTAGCAAACCTTTTCGTTCGCCTTCACTCTTCTTCAAACTTGAACCATTGGATCTTTAGTTAAGTTTAGAGTTACAGCGTGGAAACAGGTCCTTTGGCCCACCTGACCAATGATCATTCTACACTCTAGGGACAATTTACAGGAGCAAATTGATCTACAAACCTGCACGTCTTTGGAGTGTGGGAGGAAACCGGAGTAGCAGGAGAAAACCCATTCTGGACGGTCACAGGGAGAATGTACAAACTCCGTACAGACAGCAGCCGTAGTCAGGATCGAACCCGGGCCTCTAGCGCTGTAAGGTAGCAACTCTACCCCTGTGCCGCCCAGAGTCTATTACATTTGCTTGTGAGAGAGTACTGGCAGCCGCTGCTAAAAACCCGTCGGGAGGACCGCATCACTGACTGTACACACACTCTCAAATGATGAAAAGAGTCACAACTATTTAATTGTCACATGTACTGACAACGGAGCAATGACATTCTTACCTGCAGCAGCATAACAGGCCTGTAAACACAATACACACGGAGGGCATATAATAATTAAAAAGTCAATAAATTAATAACTCCAATACTAGTGCACAAAAGCCCAAAGCCCTCAGTGCGACCAAAGACAGCCCATAGTTGACTACACACCGTCTGGGAAAAGCAGCCAACATATTCAAAGACTTATCCCAACCCAATCATTCCTTCTTCTCTCCGCTTCCGTCGGACAGAAGATACAGAAGCTTGAAAGTGAACACCGCCAGATTCAGGAACAGCTTCTTCCCCTCTGTTATCAGGCTTCTCAACAGTCTTTTCATAAGCTAGGGTACTGTCCCATTCACCTCTACCCCATTGTGGACATTGGGCTATGTTGCTGGAAGTGACGTGCTACAATGCTCAAGATTCAAGATTCAAGAGAGTTTATTGTCATGTGTCCCTGATAGGACAATGAAATTCTTGCTTTGCTTCAGCACAACAGAACATGACTACAGAACAGATCAGTTTGTCCATATACCATTATATAAATATATATACGCACATGAATGCTGGGAACTATATTCTGCACTCCGTATATCCCCCCTTGCTCTACACATTGTATTTGCATTTGGCTTGATTGTATTCATATATAGTGTTATCTGATTGGATTGGATTGCATGCAAAACAAAACATCCCTTTGTACCTCCGTGCACGTGATAATAATAGACCTAACCCTAGTGTTGTGTGGTGTTCAAGAGCCTAAAGTGCAGAGCCCAAGTCTCTGGTGTGGGATATGATCTGATAATGTTCTGATTCAAAGAACAACCAGCCTAATTAGAGCTACAAATTTGCAGCATTAATACTACCAGGAGAACCAGTGTCTCGTTATTACGGAATGAGGTAAACTGGAGGAATAAGAGTCTTTCTCATTTGTGAATATGACCATGGTGTGTGTGTGTCCCACCAAAAGAAACCTTGATTTCTGGGAAGCCGATCGGTGGCTCAACATGGTGTGTATCTGAAGAAGGGTCACGACCTGAAACGCCACCCATCCTATTTTTCCAGAGATGCTGCCTGACCTGCTGAGTTACTCCAGCACTTTGTGTCTGTCTTTGGTATAAACCAGCATCTGCAGTTGTTTGTTTCGACATGGTGTGTGTTTTGACGAGTTATAATGACAAGAGCAATGAAAACATTTATAGAAGCAAAGTGCTAGTTTTATATACTGGAGAACTAAAGATTGATGAGATAAATGACATGGAAGATTCCCGTTACATGAGCATTTAATGATGTATTGATTTTCACAGGCCGCGCTAGTTGAAACAAGCAACAATTGTCGAGCCTGTCCCTCTAAAGAAACATAGGGAGCAGAACTTGCACAGACAGCCCCAAAAATTGCCAAGTTCCCCCTCAACAGTGGATCATTCCAGGTTTGCAGATCCACTGTGAGTCCATGGTAACAACACCTCAATTTTAAAGAGAAGTACAAGAGACTGCATATGTTGGAATCCTGAGTGCTGGAGCAACTCAGCAAGTCAGGCAGCATCTGTGGAGGAAATGGATAGACGATGTTTGGAGTCAGGACCTTTCTTCAGATGTCCCTTTTAGGATTTTCACCAGCTTTCCATTTCCTCCTCTCCCCTGCCTCGTTCTCAACACTCATTCCCAAACCCACCCCAACTCCCCACACCTCCCTACTTCCCATTCTATTTTTACTTTCTTAAATTTAGAATGGATTCATCTCTACACCACTGCCCGTTGTCCCGGCAACTGCCGAGAATCCAAGCTCTAGAATTCCTTCATTAAACCTCTGAGTCTGATCTTTTATTCATCAGCTCTGTACATCCACTCCAGGGGTGGAGGGAACCTCTGTTTGCGAATACTCCAGTGAGTTTGCTGGTACTCCAGGCTCCCGGTGGCCAGATTCCAACGACAGGCCTGGTCCGCTCGGAGAAGGAATCCGCGGAGAGGAGGATGGAGGGAGACGGCGGTGGACGCTGGACAAAGGGCCCGGTAGGAAGTACCGGGTGGGCCTTACCTTCTACACCTTCAAGGTTGGCTACTGGGGGCGCCTCCACCCCGGGGAACAGGGACTGAAGAGCCCGCGCAAGGAGCGGGATGACGGTTTGCGGGACAAACGGAATGGCTGCAATGGGGCTTTGTGGCCAGCTGTAACTGGGAGCATAAAATGACACCAAAACGGCACCTCTTGCATAGAGACTCAGTGGGCTGCTCTACATTCTGTACCAACCAAGGGATTGTGGCTATGTACAGTGATAGTCTTGCTGAGCTGTATGCAAAAAAAAATATATTTCACTGTACCTTGATACACGTATTAATAAATAGACCTTTGACCATTGAATTTGTGATGCAAATATAGTAGCGAGGGAAAATCAGTGAAGTTTGTTACTGAAAATGCATCTCCCAAGGCAGAGTGGGATTCAATGCGTAAGGAAGGGTTCCACCTGCCTTTGTCCCCTCTGCACAGACCTCCCTTCATCATTCACATCAATCACTGCCAACAAAAGCCCTTTGGCATTCTCAAGTCAAACATAACAGCTACAGCTATCAAGGCAGCATCTGGTGGTGACCTTGCTGTGAAAAAAAATGACTTGTCAAAAGAGCAACATTAAAATACCACCGGCATAGAACATGCAAGAAACAACACATATATAACAAAATAAAGGTGCATATGTTATCATAGATTCTCAGATGTGTCTTTGAAAGGTAGAGATCTAAAAGGCCAGTTTGATAATTCCCAGCCACTTCCATTTTAATGAAAAATCAACACCAAGTGCTGGATTAACTCAGCAGGTCCTCAGGAGGAAACTCACACAGTCATAGGGAGAATGTGCAAACTGCACACAGACAGCATCTGAGGTCAGGATCGAACCCGGTTCTTTCAAACTTACATTGAGCATTGTTGGTATCGTACAGGAGGCTCTAGCAGATTGGTCATAGTGGGAGTAGGATGGGGAGTCAAGGTGGTTTACCACAAATATATCTCAAGTAGCCCAGGTACAAAACGGCAGAAACTGTGGGATAGAAATATAATGGCACGGTATGCAAACTGTATGTAATGTCCAAAGGTACAAGCTCTGTTACATTTAGATAAATGCCCAAGAAAAGCTTTGAGAATTCAATTCCCAAGTTCTTTAAGCCTTCTGGATAAAGCAAATCCTTACCAAAACACTCATAAATCCGACCTTGAACTTCCTTTGAGACACACACTGACGGGTGGGAAATCCAATGTTGCACATTCTGCCAAATGTACTTAAAGCAATAGAACCTAGAACATAGAGCATAGAACATAGAATATAGAACATAGAACCTAGAACATAGAGCATAGAACATAGAATATAGAACATAGAACATAGAACCTAGAACATAGAACATAGAACATAGAGCCTAGAACATAGAACCTAGAACACAGAACACAGAACATAGAACATAGAACATAGAACCTAGCACATAGAACATAGAAACATAGAACATAGAATATAGAACATAGAACATAGAACAGGACAGCACAAGAACAGGCCATTCAGCCCACAAAGTATGTGTCAAACATAATGGCAAGACCATCACACTTAGATAGACAACAAAAGCTGGAGTAACTCATCGGGACAGGCAACATCTCTGGAGAGAAGGAATGGGTGACGTTTCGGATCGAGACCCTTCATCAGACTGGTCAGTGATAAGGGAAATGAGAGATATAGATGGTGATGTGGAGAGATAAAGAACAATGAATGCAAAAAATTAACAATGATAAAGGAAACAGGCCATTGTTAGCTGTTTGTAGGATAAAAATGAGAAGCTTGTGCGACTTGGGTGGGGGAGGGATAGAGAGAGGGGGAATGCCGGGGCTACCTGAAGTGAGAGAAATCAATATTCATACCACTGGGCTGTAAGCTGCCCAAGTGAAATATGAGATGCTGTTCCTCCAATTTGCTTTTAGCCTCACTCTGACAATGGAGGAGACCGAGGGCAGAAAGGTCTGTGTGGAAATGGGAAGGAGAATTAAAGTGTTCAGCAACCGGGAGATCAGGTTGGTTCACGCGGGCTGAGCGAATGCGTTCCGCGAAACAATCGTCCAGTCTGCGTTTGGTCTTGCCGATGTGTAAGAGTCCACATCTTGAACAACGGATACAGTAGATAAGGTTGGAGGAGGTGTCCCTGGACAGAGTCGAGGGAGGAGGTATAGCGACAGGTGTTGCATCTTCTGCGGTAGCAGTGGAAGGTACCTGGGAAGAGGGGGAGGGGGGGGTTCCACATCTTATCAACCTGCGCAAAACCCATATTCGTCCATTCCCTGCCTATACATATGCCTATTCAAAAGTATTTTAAATGCCACTAGTGCATCTACTTCAACCACCATCCACGACAGCATAGAAACATAGAAACATAGAAATTAGGTGCAGGAGTAGGCCATTCGGCCCTTCGAGCCTGCACCGCCATTCAATATGATCATGGCTGATCATCCAACTCAGTATCCCGTACCTGCCATCTCTCCATACCCTCTGATCCCCTTAGCCACAAGGGCCACATCTAACTCCCTCTTAAATATAGCCAATGAACTGGCCTCGACTACCCTCTGTGGCAGAGAGTTCCAGAGATTCACCACTCTCTGTGTGAAAAAAGTTCTTCTCATCTCGGTTTTAAAGGATTTCCCCCTTATCCTTAAGCTGTGACCCCTTGTCCTGGACTTCCCCAACATCGGGAGCAATCTTCCTGCATCTAGCCTGTCCAACCCCTTAAGAATTTTATAAGTTTCTATAAGATCCCCTCTCAATCTCCTAAATTCTAGAGAGTATAAACCAAGTCTATCCAGTCTTTCTTCATAAGACAGTCCTGACATCCCAGGAATCAGTCTGGTGAACCTTCTCTGCACTCCCTCTAGGGCAATAATGTCCTTCCTCAGATTTGGAGACCAAAACTGTACGCAATACTCCAGGTGTGGTCTCACCAAGACCCTGTACAACTGCAGTAGAACCTCCCTGCTCCTATACTCAAATCCTTTTGCTATGAAAGCTAACATACCATTCGCTTTCTTCACTGCCGGCTGCACCTGCATGCCTACTTTCAATGACTGGTGTACCATGACACCCAGGTCTCGCTGCATCTCCCCTTTTCCTAGTCGGCCACCATTTAGATAATAGTCTGCTTTCCTGTTTTTGCCACCAAAATGGATAACCTCACATTTATCCACATTATACTGCATCTGCCAAACATTTGCCCACTCACCCAGCCTATCCAAGTCACCTTGCAGTCTCCTAGCATCCTCCTCACAGCTAACACTGCCCCCCAGCTTAGTGTCATCCGCAAACTTGGAGATATTGCCTTCAATTCCCTCATCCAGATCATTAATATATATTGTAAATAGCTGGGGTCCCAGCACTGAGCCTTGCGGTACCCCACTAGTCACTGCCTGCCATTGTGAAAAGGACCCGTTTACTCCTACTCTTTGCTTCCTGTTTGCCAGCCAGTTCTCTATCCACATCAATACTGAACCCCCAATGCCGTGTGCTTTAAGTTTGTATACTAATCTCTTATGTGGGACCTTGTCGAAAGCCTTCTGGAAGTCCAGATACACCACATCCACTGGTTCTCCCCTATCCACGCTACTAGTTACATCCTCGAAAAATTCTATAAGATTCGTCAGACATGATTTACCTTTTGTAAATCCATGCTGGCTTTGTCCAATGATTTCACCACTTTCCAAATGTGCTGCTATCCCATCTTTAATAACTGACTCTAGTAGTTTCCCCACTACCGATGTTAGACTAACTGGTCTGTAATTCCCCGTTTTCTCTCTCCCTCCCTTCTTAAAAAGTGGGGTTACGTTTGCTACCCGCCAATCCTCAGGAACTACTCCAGAATCTAAAGAGTTTTGAAAGATTATTACTAATGCAGCCACTATTTCTGGAGCTACTTCCTTAAGTACTCTGGGATGCAGCCTATCTGGCCCTGGGGATTTATCGGCCTTTAATCCATTCAATTTACCCAACACCACTTCCCGGCTAACCTGGATTTCACTCAATTCCTCCAACTCCTTTGACCCGCGGTCCCCTGCTATTTCCGGCAGATTATTTATGTCTTCCTTAGTGAAGACGGAACCAAAGTAGTTATTCAATTGGTCCGCCATATCCTTGTTCCCCATGATCAACTCACCTGTTTCTGACTGCAAGGGACCTACATTTGTTTTAACTAATCTCTTTCTTTTCACATATCTATAAAAACTTTTGCAGTCAGTTTTTATGTTCCCTGCCAGTTTTCTTTCATAATCTATTTTTCCTTTCCTAATTAAGCCCTTTGTCCTCCTCTGCTGGTCTCTGAATTTCTCCCAGTCCAGGCACCCGTGGTGTAAAAACGTTGCCCCGAACATCTCCTTTAAACTTTGCCTCTCTCACCTTAAAGCTGTCCCCCCTAATATTTGCTTTTTCCATTCTGGAAAAAAACAATTCTGACTGTCTACCCTGTCTGTACCTCTCATCATTTTAGATACAATAGTGAATGAATCCTCATATAATCAAATCAATGTCAAATCTTTGAGAAATAGGCAGGTGGGACTGATGTAGATGGGGCATGTTGGTCTGTGTGGGCAAGTTGGGGCGAAGGGCCTGTTTCCATGCTGTATGACTGTATGAGCTTAACAGAACTGCAAACACAATAACCGGCAGATATATATATCAAAAATACAATAAATTAACAAGCATAATACCTGTACTAGATAACCATAATAATGCAACAAAAAAAAACACAAATCAGTGCTGCAACCAAAGACACAGCCAAAACAGGGTATACACCAACAAAGTCTAAAGCTGGCTCTGAATTGTGCAATGCTCTTCGTCATATTAAAGGTCAATGTCTGAAGACCAGAGTGTTGCTGGTTTGGCAGCATAGTGGCCTTTGTCCTCACTGGTTGGATCTGAGAAAAGGATCAGTTCCTAGATTGCTTCATTAGGCCTGATTTGCCAAAATGCCAGGCAGCATCACTTCACCTTCTCCAGATATGCTGCCTGGCCCACCGTGTTACTCCAGCACTTTGTGTTATAGACCATAGACAATAGGTGCAGGAGTAGGTCATTCGGCCCTTCGAGCCAGCACCGCCATTCAATGTGATCATGGCTGATCATCCCCAATCAGTACCCCGCTCCCGCCTTCTCCCCATATCCCCTGACTCCGCTGTCTTTCAGAGCCCTATCTAGCTCTCTCTTGAAAGTATCCATAGATTCGGCCTCCACCGCCCTCTGAGGTAAATATTTTACTCAGGATTCCAGCTTCTTCAGTTTAGTTTAGTTTCAGTTTAGATTTACAGCATGAAAACAGGCCCTTCGGCCCACCAAGTCCGCACCAACCAGCCATCCCCGTATATATTAGCACTTCCCTACACACACTAGGGACTATTTTACATTTGTACCAAGCCAATTAACCTACAAATCTGTACGTCTTTGGAGTGTGGAAGGAAATCAAAGATTACAGAGATATGCCATGCTCCCCCACCCCAGTTCCTTGTATCTACAGGGAAGGACACTTTGCTTTAGGAGATAGAAAACAGCTGCAGATTAATCAGGAAGGATCGACTGAAAAGTTAATGTAACACATCGGAAAACTTCAAAAGATAACACAACGGAATCACAAGATAGCAATGAAAAACACATTTAAATTTATTATGTATTTATTAAAAACAACATTTATTTACGATTCATCCTCGGGTAGCGATTATCACAGGTTTTTACACACTATTCCTGATGAATTTTCAGGGATAGTTTCATGCCGTTGTCCCCCTACTTTGCTCCTTCCAGTTCATGTAAAACTAGGTCTCGCAACTGGTAGTAATTCATGGGAAATAAAACCTCCGAATCTGTGGACAAAAAGGACGAGCCAGACTTTACTACACAATGTTAAACCTCAATATGTGGAAGTTAATACTGCTAAACATAGAAACATAGAAAATAGGTGCAGGAGTGGGCCATTCGGCCCTTCTAGCCTGCACCACCATTCAATATGATCATGGCTGATCATTCAACTCAGTATCCTGTATCTGCCTTTTCTCCATACCCCCTGATCCCTTTAGCCCCAAGGGCCACATCTAACTCCCTCTTAAATATAGCCAATGAACTGGCCTCAACTACCTTCTGTGGCAGGGAGTTCCAGAGATTCACCACTCTCTGTGTGAAAAATGTTTTTCTCATCTCGGTCCTAAAGGATTTCCCCTTTATCCTTAAACTGTGACCCCTTGTCCTGGACTTCCCCAACATCGGGAACAATCTTCCTGCATCTAGCCTGTCCACCCCCTTAAGAATTTTGTAAGTTTCTATAAGAACCCCCCTCAATCTTCTAAATTCTAGCGAGTACAAGCCGAGTCTATCCAGTCTTTCTTCATATGAAAGTCCTGACATCCCAGGAATCAGTCTGGTGAACCTTCTCTGTACTCCCTCTATGGCAAGAATGTCTTTCCTCAGATTTGGAGACCAAAACTGTACGCAATACTCCAGGTGTGGTCTCACCAAGACCCTGTACAACTGCAGTAGAATCTCCCTGCTCCTATACTCAAATCCCTTTGCTATGAATGCCAACATACCATTCGCTTTCTTCACTGCCTGCTGCACCTGCATGCCTACTTTCAATGACTGGTGTACCATGACACCCAGGTCTCGTTGCATCTCCCCTTTTCCTAATCGGCCACCATTTAGATAATAGTCTACTTTCCTGTTTTTGCCACCAAAGTGGATAACCTCACATAAACGCATGGTTAGTTACCAGATTCTTTCTCCAACTCGACGTCAACCTCATCCTCGATGATCGGCGAGGAGATTTTTATAGGCTTCACATGTCTGGTCAGCTCTGCTCCAGCTATCATGATGTTCACTTTGGGAATACTGGATAAACTGCTTGCAGGACTGAGGATGGGAGATTCCTTCTTCAACTCTGCTAACTGGATTGTCAGCATGTGGAGCTGTAGAAGATCGATTGATTTCCTTTCAATGATGCCTGTAATGAAACAAATATTTGAGCTTCAGTGAACAGCCATCATTGCACCCATAGAAGCTGATATACTTTACAAGTGAAAGATGTAGCATGGAAACAGGCCCACCGCGTCCACGCCGACCGTCGATCGACTGTTAACACTAGTTGGTCAAACAGCATAGAAACCGGATCTTTGATACACGGTGTCATTGATTAAAAGGGGGGAGATAAAAATATTGATAGAAATCATCTCGAGATAGAAAATGTAGCAAGCAATTGTAGCGTCATGCAGTGGGGAAACAGGCCCTTCGGCCCAACTTGCCCATGCTGATCAACATGCCTCATCTACACTAGTCACACCTGCCTGCGTTTGACCCATATCCCTCTGAAACTATCCTATTCATGTACGTTTCTTAAACATTGCGATAATTTCTCCCTCAACTACCTTCTCTGGCAGCTTGTCCATAGAGACAAGTTTGTGTAAAAAAAGTTGCACCTCAGTTTTCTATTAAATTTTTCACCTCTCACCTTAAATAAATTACAACGCATAGTTAATAAAGCATCCAAAATCATCAGCACTCCCCTTCCATCAATAGAATCACTCCATCACAAACGGTCTGTGTCAAGGGTGAAGAAAATCATCTCTGATCCCTCCCACCCAGCTCACCACATCTTCCACCTGCTCCCATCAGGAAGGCGCTACAGCTCACTGTCCGCCAAGACATCTCGATTTTAAAACAGTTTTTACCCACACGCAATCCGAATTCTGAACACACTATGATAACAGCACATATCCTCCCCATGCATGAACTGTATATTGTATGATGTTGTGTTTTATGTTATGTTTGACGGGAATCAGCCTACCTTGTAACATCCTGTACTGAACCTGAATTCCACCAGCTTGACTGTGTGGTCATTAAATAATCTAATCTAATCTAATCTAATCTAATCTAAACCTATGGCCTCTGGTTCTTCATTGTCCTACTCTGGGCAAGAGACTCTGTGTGTCTACCCAATCTATGCCTCTCATGATCTTATACACTTCTATAAGATGACCCCCTCATCCACCTCCTCGCTTATTTAACTTCTCCCTGTAGCTCAGGCCCTGGAATCCTGGCAACACCCTCGTAAATCTATTTTGCACCATTTCCAAGTCCCTACACACTGGGGGTAATTACACAAACCTGCACATTTTGGGAATGCGGGAGGAAACCGGAGAACCCGGATTAAACACATGCAGTTACGGGGAGAACATGCAAACGCCACACAGACAGCACCCGAGGTCGGGATCGAACCCGGGTCTCTGGGTGGCTGTGAGGCAGTGTGTGACTTGGCTGTAACATCTTCTAGATTGTTTTCCCGGTATAGCCATTCCAGACCTGCCAACGTGTGCCTGGGATTTGGGAGAGGCAGAGGTCTGCAGGCTGGGAGATGAATGGGAATTGTGCTGGTTTCTCAGATGACTGGATTTCATGTCCCACCGCACTCCAGGACAGCAGAGTGCTCCAAGGCAGAGTGAACTGCTTGGTCCAAACATTAACTTATGGCAACAAATGAAACCTGGCCTTGAAGCGCCATCTGGTGGGGAGATATCCCACTGCCATCAGTCTGTTCAACAGCAACGACCTATTTTGATGAAGCACTTTCGTTTAGATTGGTTTATTGTCACGTGTACCGTGGTAAAATGAAACGCTTTTTTATTGCGTGCTAGTAAGACAATACATGATTACAATCAAATCATCCACACTGTGCAGGTACAGGATAAAGGGGCTAATGTTTAGTGCAAGATAAAGTCTAGTAGAGTCCGATTAAAGACAGCCCTTGCTGTCTCCTCCCCTTCCCCAGCCCTCGGGCTGTCTCCTCCCATCTCTCAGCCCTCGGGCTCCTCCTCCTTTTTCCTTTCTTCTCCCCGCCACCCCCCATCAGTCTGAAGAAGGGTTTTGGCCCGAAACGTTGCCTATTTCCTTCGCTCCATAGATGCTGCTGCACCCACTGAGTTTCTCCAGCATTGTGTACCTACGATTAAAGATAGTCCGATTCTTCAAAGTGCCACGGACGATATGCTCAATGTTTATCCAGTTTTTGTCCTTCACCTTTACTCTACCTATGTACTGGAATTGAGCTTGATTGTATTTATGTATAGTATTATCTGATTTGTTTGGTTAGCACATAAAACAAAGCTTTTCACTGTACCTCTATACAGATGACAATAATAAACTTAAACTAAGTCCGTTGAGTGTATTTGGAGGGGAGCCTCTTCTGTTTATGGAATAAAGATTGTGTGTTTGGGGATGCTGGTGAAGAGACCTCAGCGAGTTGCAGCAAACGGTTTGTAGGTGATTCATGGTCACGTTGTGTTGGTGGAGAAGGGAGTGGGTATTAGTGATGGACATGCCAGTCAAGGCGGTTGCCCTGACCTGGGTGGTGGCAACATCTTGAGTAATGTTGGAGCTGCACCCATCTTGGCGAGTGCAGATTAGTGCATCCAACTCCGTCCTGTCTTGTAGAATGTAGAGGCAGGGAGTCAGGAGGCGAGATGTACTGCATCTTTATCAGGACTGACATCTCCTCATTGACAATAACAAAAGGTGATGGCTTCTCGACACACTGTGAATGGTGTCCTTGTCTTACAAAGAAATATTAAGATCATTGACCCATCTAGGTTCCGCAGCTAGAATACTGTTTGATTCACCTCCACCCCGTTGCGGACAATTGACTTTGTCTACGGAACTGAGAACTATATTCGGCATTCCATATCTTCAAGTCAAGTCAAGTTTATTTGTCACATACACATACGAGATGTGCAGTGAAATGAAAGTGGCAATGCTCGCGGACTTTTGTGCAAAAGACAAACAACCAAACAACCAAACAAACTATAAACACAATCATAACACACATATTCTTTTACATAATAAATAATGGAAGGAAAAACGTTCAGTAGAGTTAGAAAATCTTCCCTTTTACTCTACCTATTGTACTTGAATATGACTTATGTATAGTATTATCTGATCTGTTTGGATAGTGTGCTGAACAAAGCTCTTCACTGTAGCCCAGCACATGCGGAAATAATAACCCGAACCTAAAAAAAAATTGTGACCTTTAGGTGAAAGGTCATTTCATGGGTCGTTGTCCAATGACACAATGGAGCATCAGTAGAGTGACTGCAGGTGCTGTTTGTATGGAGTTTGCATGTTCTCCCGGTAACCGCTTGGGTTTTCTCCTAGTGCTTCGGTTTGCTCCCCACATTCCAATGACATGCAGGTTTGTAGATTGATTAGTTTCTGTAAACTGTCCCTAGTGTGTTAGATAGAACCAGTGTAGGGGGTGATCGCTGGTCAGCGCGGACTCAGTGGACCAAAGGTCCGCATTGTATCTCTAAATTAAACTAAACAATGATGGAAGTCAACAGGAATTTATAACTTGCTGGTATGCACTTGCCAAGAATACATTGATGTATTAAACAATTATATTTGCTCAATTTTCCTTTAAATTAAAAAATAAAATTTCTAGTGCACATCTCTTACCGTGGGTCAATTCAGTGGTTGGCCTCCATAATTGGATGGTTCCAACTGCCCTCAGACCACCTTAGTGTCCCTATCCACAAGTTCATAAGTCATTGAGGCAGAATTAGGCAATACGGCCCATTGAGTCCACTCCGCCATTCAATCGTGGCTGATCTATTCAAGCCCCATTCTCCTGCCTTCTCCCAATAACCTTTGACACCCTTTACTGATCAAGGGACCTATCAATCTGTCCCACCGCGCAGTGTTCCCAATCTTCCAGACAACTCTCCACTTCCGTGACTGATCAATAGCACCCACCTAAATAATCCAGTGCGTTGAAATTTAAGATCCCATCGTTCCCGCACAATTTCCTCTGGATTGGTGTTAAGTCACAATGTATTTTCTTGGCAAGGGATTCCACGTTGGATTTCAGTTGATCCAGAGCTTTGCTAACATGTATGTACATCCTTTCATATGTATTCGTCTGCTGGGTTGTGTCCTCAAGGGCGTGCTGTGGAAAACAGGCAACGTGCTTTTAGTTTACAACAAGTCAAAGAGTCAAGGGGAAGGGTAGAGAAAATCAAGAGGAAAATAGATTTATTTATTAGCGGCAACAGAATCGGAATGCACCTGTTGGTGGAGTCATGGAGTCGTAGAGTAAAAACATAAAGTGCTGGAGGAACTCAGTATCTGGAGAGGGGATGGACAGAGACCATTCCTTAGACTTGTCTCGACCTGAAACCATCTAGCTATTTCCTCCATTGATGCTGCCTGACCTGCTGAGTTCCTCCAGCACCTTGCTTTTCCCAAGATTCCAACTTCTGCCCTTCCCTGTGCCTCCATAAAGTCATGGAGTCGTACATCTGGTAAACTAGAAGACATTTACCTCGAGCTCCTTGATGAGTTTGTGCATATCTTCCTCGCTCTGGCGACGTTGGTTTTGGATTTGTAATATTTCTTCCTGCACATTTAAAAATGCAAAATTATCAGTGGGTTTAATAATATAATCATTCCAGGTCCAGTAATTAGAATAAGAAATGTGTATTCTATTTTTGCTTCTTAGAAATTCTTTGGTGCCTGTCAAATATTGTCATGGTTGCAATGTGAAATGCTTCCCCTGAGGGCCAACTGTTCTATTGCACATGGTCCAAAGCTTACTGGACTCAAAGGCATTGCCCCTGGGTCTGCTTTCCAGGTCACTGAGTATTCACTGAGAAGAAGGGAGAGTAGGGCATCAAATACTTCCCAGTATTCATGCTCACTCATTCCTTCTTCTCCCCGCTCCTGTCGTACAAGGTACTGAACCTTGAAAGCGCGCAGGAACAGCTTTTTCCCCCTCTGTTATCAGGTTTCTGAACAGTCCTTCCATAAGCTAGGTTACCGTCTGATTCATCTCTATCCCATTGTGGACATTGGGCTTTGTCCAACAATTGATGCGCTACCATGCTAAGAACTATATTCTGCACTCTGTACCTTGCCCTTTGTTTTGGACTTTGGACTTTAGAGATACAGCGTGGAAACAAGCCCTTTGGCCCACTGAGTCCACGCAGACCCCATACACTAATACTATCCTACACCCCAGGGACAATTTTTACCAAAGCCAATTAACCAACCAACCTGCACGTCTTTAAAGCACGAGAGGACATCGCAGCATCCGGAGAAAACCCACCACTGGTCGGCCACAGGGAGAACGTACAAACTCTGTACAGACAGCACATGTAATCAGGATCAAACCCAGGTCTCTGGCACTGTAGGACAGCAACTCTACCACTGCACCACTATGCCGCCCCTTACGTATTGTGCTTGAAATTGAACTGATTGTATTTATGTGTGGTATACGTGTGGTATACGTGTGGTCTATCTGAACCGTTTGGTTAGCATGCAGAATAAAGCATTTCATTGTACCTCAGTATACATGACATTAATAAACCTAAACCTATGGGATTTGGATTGGTTCATTGAAAGGGCAGTGGGATCTCATCGGAATCAGCCTCGAGAGCAGCATTTCCCAACATTGCAACCAAGTCATGAGGGTTACCAGGTTTATAAATGCAGTCGTAAAGACCATTGGCAGCGTAATACTAGCTTGATTCTTTTTACTCTGCAGGTTAATTATTCTCAGCATTGTACCTCTTGTTTATACAATGAGATTTAAAATTAATCCATGTACTTGCACACAGTGGAGAGACGTGTTTAACCCTTACAATACAATATAACATGTTGCCTAAATACAGACTACATTATTTTGGGGGTGCAGATACCTTGCGTGGGATCATGACCTGGGGCAGCTTGGCCAAGATTGTGCTGGGAGGAGAAGGCACAAGGCACTGCAGTAAGTCCGTGGGTCAGGCAGCATCTCCGGAGTAAAGAAATAGGTGATGTTTCAGGTTGGAACCCTTCTCCAGAGATACTACCTGACCCGCTGAGTTACTCCAGCATTTTGTGCCTATTTTTGGTCATAGACCAGCATCTTCCGACACATCCTGTGCTGGGAGAGATGGCAGTGGGATTGCACGCTGCTGTGTTTCATGACTGATCAATGCTCCAAAGGCAAGTCTGCTGTTCAGGTAAAACCTCCTCAAGTTCGACCAATACATGAGCTGCAAGGGTCTTGCATCTGCAAGCGTGGTCCTCATCCTAGAAGGGTTACGTTTTGTTTAGTTTAAGTATAGAAATACATCATGGAAGCAGGCGCTTCGGCCCACCGTGTCCACACCGACCATCTGATCACCTGTTTACACCAGCACTATGTTGTCCCACTTTCTCATCCACTCCCTGCACACTAAGGGCAATTTACAGAGGCCAATTAACCTACAAACTTGCAGGTGTTTGGGATTTGGGAGGAAACCTTCGCGGTGACAGGGAGAACGTGCAAACTCCACACAGATAGCACCCAAGTTCGGGATCAAACCCGGGTCTCTGGGCTGTGAGGCAGCAGCGCTACCTGCTGCACCACTGTACCGCCCACGTATAACACAATTTATGTATAACAGAAATTAAAATGATGGAAGAATTCTCCATTAGAAAACAGTGCACGTCCAGATCTGAAAGGGGACTTCTTGAAGTGGACTTCACCCTGCAACCAAATTTCAGAGGTGACATTGTTGAACAGTGTACATAAATGTGTGCATGGGCAATATTGTGCAGATTTCTGTCGTGACATATCCTTTCATGTATATGATCAGGTTTCTTGTTCAGAAAACGCAAATGTTCTATTATATACAGCAAGACCAAAGATCAAAACTGACACCACTACATATAGAACATGGTTTGCATGCTGCCCATTACGCAGGCAGTGATTTAAATTAAAAACAACGATTAATAGAAGTTAATTATTTAACTTCTATTACTAGGCACAATACAATCTTGCTCCATCACCCATGCTATTAATTTCAGAAGAAAATTCATCTCAAAGCAGTGACAATTTACCATGTCTGGCTTCAGCAAGGGCAGCAAACTGGTAGAGATGCTCCCTAACTGTGCCAGAGATGTGGGTTCCATCCTGACCTCGAGTGGTGATGTGTGTGTTTGCACGTTCTCCCTGTGACCCCTTGGGTTTCCTTAGGCTGCTCTGGTTTCCTCCCGCATCCCAAAGGCGTGCACGTTTGTAGGTTTCCTGACCTCGGTAAAATTGCCCCTAGTGTGTAGGGAATTGTTGCGAAAGTGGAATGGCATAGGACGATTATGAACCAGTTGATCGATGACCGGCATGGACTTGGTGGGCATCGTCTGAATCAAAGTACAAAGGACACAATCTGACAAAACCTTGTTGCACATATAATTCACTAATGAAATATCCTACAGCCTCTAGATTATAGCTAACTGCAATATTTCTGTGAAACCAAGTGTAACAAATATTCCAATAAATTAAAAATATTAAAGAGGGGAAAGCAATTCAGTGCGAGATCAAAGTCACACTGGACACAGCTGCTATTATCTGTGATGATGAAGCAATTCAACATTATTCATTCAATGTTGTACAATTCTATTTCACAAACCTTAACATTCTGTATCTTCTCTTGCTTGTGTTCCAGTTGAATATTAATTTCATTTATAAAATTGAACAGTGCATAATTTTTCTCTTCTGTGGCAATAAACTCACCACCCAAACTGTAAAGATTGTCTCTGCCAGTCAAATGTCTAAGTTGATTATACACTTCCTCATATGCCTCGTATTCAATTTCCTGAGCAGTTTTCTTACTAATCTTATCCAGAGAATGATCTGAAAACAAAATGCACAAAAAAATGTTTCTTTTATTGAGGTTATTTGCCCAAATGCGTATTTTAATTTCTCAGTCGACACACATGGTAACTGGCCCTTTGGCCCGCGTCAACTATCGATCACCCGTTCCTACTAGTTCAATGATTTTTTAAATTTCAAAATAGAATTTATTCAAGTAATAAATATATACAATACGTGAACCGTGTGAAAAATTCATCCAACATTTTCGGAGGCTATACAAATTGTTCAATACAGTTTATACATTTTTCAAATTCCACATGTCATCCCACTTTCTCATCCACTCCCTACACACCAGGGGAAATTTACAATTAACCTACAAACCCACACATCTTTGGGACATGGGAGGAAACCAGATCACACGGAGGAAACCCACATAGTCGCAGAGAGAATGTGCGAACTCCATACGCAGACATTACCCGAGGTCTGGACCAAACCCGGGTCTCTGGTGGATAGGAAAGGTTTCAAGGGATATGAGCTCGGCATGGGGAAATGGGACCAGCTTAGATGGGGCATTTTGGTCAGCGCAGACGAGCTCGGCTGAAGGGCCTGCTTCCATACGATATGACTATGACGTAGATGTTACTTCAACAGTATCTCCCTTCCCCGTTTATCCTACAAACGAGACAGAAAAGAGGCGGGAAGTCATATGGAAATTACTACCATCAACCGCACTCCTACATTGCACCTCTCTAACACGGACATATAGAAGTCCATCTTGTACTGGGGACTTCCCAGCATCATTTGGCGTTCAATTTGGTACCATAACTGGAGCTTAGTGAAATAAAACCCATCACAACTTACTGAGGTCAAACAGGTCCAGCTGAAGAAAGGCCCCGACACAAAACGTCACCTATCCTTTTTCTCCAGAGATGCTGTCTGGCCCGTTGAGTTACTCCAGCACTTTGTGTCTATATCCAGCCAGAATTATCCACAAGCAAAATTAGCAAAGAATCTAGACACCGATTAGAAGCAATGCTCCACTATCCACCAGATGTTACAGCAATACACAAAGTGCTGGAGGAACTCAATGAGTCAGGACTCAGGAGGCATCTGTGGAGGGAACGGACAGGTCGTGAAACCTTTCTCAGAGTGGATATTATACCTCATCTTATTTTAACAGATACATTCATAATTATAGAGTCATACAGTGTGGAAACAAGCCCTTCAGCCCAACTTTCCCCACACTGACCAACATGCCCCATCTACACTAGTCCCACCTGCTGGCATTTGGCCCACATCCCTCTAAACCTATCATATCCATGTACCTGTCTAAATGTTTCATAAACGTTGCAATTGTACCTGCCTCAACTACCTGCCCCGGCAGCTCGTTCCATACCCCACCACCCTTTGTGTAAATAAAGTTACCCCTCAGGTTCCTAGTTAATGTTTCCCCCTCACCTGAAACCTATGTCCTCTGGTTCTCGGGGCAAGAGACTGTCTGATTGCCCGATCTATTCCTCTCATGATTTTGTACACCTCTATAAGATCACCCCTCATCCTCCTGCACTCCAAGGGATAGATTCCCAGCATGTTCAACTTCTCCCGATCGTCACTATAGTCTTTTAAACTTTACTCATGCTGATAGTCTACCTTCTTTCGAAAACTGTCGAAATTTAATCAGGATGAAGTCCTTGAGTTTTGTCTCGTGATCAATAACACGCATCAGTTCCTTTATTTCTGTGTTGTACAGCAGGATATCTTTTGCACTTCGTTCCTTCACTGCATGTATTCTAGTTTCTGCCTCCATCCTGGGAAGGAGAAACATTCACTTATTTTTAGAACAATCTGAGACACTAACGAAATCGTGCAGATCATAAATTGTTCAACAATTGTGCGCAGTCCTAGTTTTGAGTGGCATTGCTATTGGAGTCCTTCTTTCCAACAGGTTTTAATCACAGCGAAGCTGGCAAGGAGAATTGTCCTTTCAAAGGCCGTTTAGTATAGTTTAGCTTAGAGATACAGCATGGAAACAGGCCCTTCGGCCCTCCGAGTGCGTGCCAACTATCAATCACCCTAATCACTTCACACTAATGTAATAAGAAGGAACTAAAGATGCTGGTTTATACCAAAGATAGACACAAGGCACTGGAATAACTCAGCAGGTCAGGCAACATCTCTGGAGAAAACGGATAGGTGATGTTTCAGGTCGAGACCCTTCTTCAGACTGACTGAAGGGTAACAACCCTAAATATCCCCTATTCGTTTTCTCCAGAGATGCTGCCCGACCCACTGAGTTACTTCTGCACTTTGTGTCTACCTGTTCACACTAGTTCCATGTTATCCCACTTTCTTATCTCCTCCCTACTTATTATGGGCAATTTTACAAAATCCAATTAAATTACAAACACATAGGGCTAATGGAAATAGCTTAGATGGGCCATGTTGGTTAGCATGTATGGGTTGGGCCGAAGGGGCTGCTTTCGTGCGCAATGGTTCTATGAATTTATCTTTGGGATGCGGGAGGAAATTGGACCACCCAGTGGAAATCTGCATGGTCGCAGGGAGAATGTGCAAACTCCACACAGACAGCAGCCAAGATCAGGATTGAATCTGGGTCTCTGGTGCTGTGAGGCAGATGGTAGAGCTATTGGGCAGTGTTATGGTTACTAGGTCGTCATGGGCTACAGCTCAAATGCAGGCAAATGGGACCAGCCGAATGTACCAACTCAGTCAGCATGGACGAGATGGGCCGAAGGGCCAATTTCCACGCTGTACAGCTCTAGGACTGTCAGGAGGGTCGGACATAATTTCTGTTTTAGGGGACCCTGAATGATTTATTTTCAGAAATAAGGCAGTGTGAAAAATATACATTGCCTAGATGCGCTGGGATGCATCCTCAGTGATGTGACCTGGGGTCATCGGGTGATTCGGGTCTCCCAACATCAGACACCCTCGCCCAGGCGACCCAGCCAGGGCTGATAAAGCCCCGACTTGCGCCCCAGCAGGAACCGCCCACGGATCAGCCGTCTTAATAACTACTCTGCAGGGGTTGGGAGATTATAGTGCGTGGAGGGACTGGGCTCTGTGGGGTGAGTCCCGGCCGGGCTCCTCCTGCGTCTCACCAGGTTCAAGGCCTGTGCGCTGCACCTCTTTCTCCTTCTCCGAGCATTTCATTCTCGCCCGATGGATTTTTAGGCCATGGTGGTTCAATAGGCCTTTCCGTAGCTTTATTGGGTGACTTTCTCACGAAAGACACCGACTGGTGGTGCTAACCCAGCCTTTCCCGGGTGCCGTCTTTCCGTGCCGTCAACTGTCTCTCCAGTAGTCACCAAACTATTCTTGGTTTGTCACCCAGTCTATTCCTAGATGCCACTGGTTGAGCCAGACTTCAGTGTGAAAAATATACATCTTCTAGATGCGCTGGGACACATCCTCAGTCATGTGACCTGGGGTCATCGGGTGTTTCGGGTCTCACAACATCAGACACCCTCGCCCAGGTGACCTTTAACCTACAAGAGAAGACCATTGTATAAATATTCCCTATGCTGCTCGACCCACTGAATTCTTCCAGCAGATTGTATATTGCTACAGATTCCAGGGACTACAAAGTGTTGTCTCTCCACCTTTGCTATAAAACGTTTCTCACTGGTTTGTACCAGTAATTCTAAACGTTATAGTACCCACTTTCTGGCATCAAGTAGCAGGTGTGCGGAAGGAAAGAAATAAGGTCAAATCATTTCCAACTCTGTCACCTTCTTTAGTTCAGCTCCTGAAGAACAGAATTCCTGCTGTGTCTCTATGTTCCGACTCCCCCCGGTGGCATTGGTTAGAAGTGCAGAGCCGAGATTATCTTGATCGGTATAAACAGGGAACTTCTTCTGCACAATGAATGGGGCAGCGGTAGAGTTGCTGCCTAACAGCGCCAGAGACCCGCATTCAGTCCTGACCTCAGGTGCTGTCTGTACGGAGTTGACACGTTCTCCCTGTGACCACGTAGGTTTTCACTGGGTGCTCCAGTTTCCTCCCACACTCCAAAGACGTGCAGATTTGTAGGTTAATTGGCTTCTGTAAATTGTCCCTAGTATGTATGATATAACTAGTGTATGGGTGATCGATGGTAGGTGTGGACTCGGTGATTCCGTACACTAGTTCTATCCTACACACTAGAATGTACAAACCTCATACAGACAGCACCCGAGGTCAGGATCGAACCCAGGTCTCCGGCGCTGTAAGGCAGCAACTCGCCGCTGCGCCACTGTACCTCCCACATGCTCAAAACCAGGAACCTCACTCCCTGCAAAGGTGTTCAGCGAAACGATCACCGAGCCTGCACTTGGTCTTGTTTGATCACCACTTTCCACTTTCCACAGAGACCGTTCCCTCCACAACTCCCTGGTTAACTCGTCCCTTCCCACCCAAACAAACCCCCTCCCCAGGTACCTTCCCCTGCAACCGCAGAAGATGCAACACCTGTCCCTATACCTCCTCCCTCAACTCCGTCCAAGAACCCCAACAGTTTTTTCAGGTGAGGCAGAGGTTCACTTGCACCTCCTCCAACCTCATCTACTGTAACCACTGTTCCAGGTGTGGACTCCTTTATATCGGCGAGACCAAGCGCAGGCTCAGCAATCGGTTTATATCTCTCATTTCCCTTTCCCCTAACTCTCCAGTCTGCAGGAGGGTCTCGACCCAAAAAGTCACCAATTGCTTTCCTCCGGAGATGCTGCCTGACCTGCTGAGTTACTCCAGCTTTTCGGGTCTATCTTTTAAGTCATACTTGGGCACCCTTTTCTGTTTCTCGTTTTCTCTGCAGCGAAGAATTGGAAATGTTTCCATGCTCGAATTCTCATCACTGTTTTGACTGAAAGCCAAGAGTAAGTGAAACAGGCGGCGCAGTGATGCAGCGGTAGAGCTGCTGCCTCACAGCGCCAGAGACCCTGGTACAATCCCTACTTCAGGAGCTGTCTTTGTGGAGTTTGCACATTGTCCATGTGGTCGCATGGGTTTCCTCCAGGTGCTCCCATATCCCAAAGACGTGCAAGCTTGTTGGTTACTTGGCCCTTATAAATTACCCCTAGTGTGTCTGGAGTGGATGTGAAATTGGGATAACCAGGGGCCACAGTTTAAGAATAATGTGTAGGCCATTTAGAACGGAGATGAGGAAAAACCTTTTCACCCAGAGAATTGTGAATCTGTGGAATTCTCCGCCTCAGAAGGCAGCGGAGGCCAATTCTCTGGATGCTTTCAAGAGAGAGTTAAGGGCCTGTCCCACTAGAGCGTCATTTGCGCGTCATGCAGATGGTGCGTGAAGATTTTGTACATCCCAAAATCCTGGGAAGCCGCACGCAACCGCACGTCACTCCCTACGTCACCACGCACCATGTGTCGTGACGCGTAAATGATGTCGCGTAAATTACGCGCAAATTACGCCCAAGATAGAGCTCTTAAAGATAGCGGAGTCAAGGGATATGGTGAGAAGGCAGGAACGGAATACTGATTGTGGACAATCAGCCATGATCACATTGAATGGTGATGCTGGCTCGAAGGGCCGAATGACCTACTCCTGCACCTATTGTCTATTGTCTATAACATAGAATTAGTGTAAATGAGTGATTAATGATGGATATGGACTTAGTTGGCTGAATGGCCTGTTTCCATACTGTATCTTTAAACTAGACATAATTACTATTCAGATTGACATCACTGGTCCTTTCTGCCATTTAAGCACTGATGTGGCTGCAATTGACACTCAAAAGGCTGAATTGGACTTTAGTTTTGCATGATAGGTGCAGCTATTTAAAAGAACATGCTGATATTTCTTATCAATCAGCGATTGATCAAACAAATACTCACCGTTGGTCATAAGCTTGTACAGACTCCTCAACTATTTCTTTCATTATTTTCTTTTGTTCTTGGAGTTTTGTGCTAAGTTTGTTGTATAGTTTGGTGTAGATCTCTTTATTAATTCTCAGAACATTAATTTCTTCACGGAGCTTGCAATTTTCCGTCAGTATGGAGTTAAACTTTATTGTCGACTGAAAAACAAAGTGCTAAATTTGTCAAAACTTACAAAATACTTTCTGAAAGACCATTCAGACGATACAAGGCAAATAATGAACATAGACTGGATTTTAAAGATTATTCCTTGCTCTGGTCAACATAAACGGCACAGCACTGGAACAGGCCATTCAGCCCACAATGTCTGTGCCAAACCAGATCCCAAAATGAATTAAATCTCATCTACCTGCACATGACCCATATCCCTCCATTCCCTGTATATCCGTGTGCCTATCTAAAAGCTTCTTATTGTATCTACCTGCACCACCATTCCCTGCAGCACATTTTTACACACTTTTGTAACATTTAACAACACACCTTTGGCAAATAATAGTTGAAGTAGTTAATGTTTGCTGACTTATAAGATTAATGGTTCCTTCTCATTTCATGTTTACATATATATAACTTATAGGTATAACTTAATGATCGCAATAACATTTCATTTTAGTGAAGAATGAGTCACAGAAATAGGTGTTCCTTGCTTTTAATATTACATCGCACATCATCTGACAAAGGTTATTTTACTCTTCCAAATGGGAGACGTGACTGTATGCTTAGATACAATTGGAGCTTCAAGACTAACTAATTAACGCAGGCAGAGGAAGTTCATGTCATAGGAGCAGAATTAGGCCATTCGGCCCATCGAGTCTACTCCGCCATTCAATCGTGGCTGATCTATCTTTCCCTCTCAACCCCCATTTTCCAGCCTTCTCCCCATAACCCCTGACTAATCAAGAATCTGTCAACCTCCACCTTAAAAATACCCAATGACTTGACCTAGATAGTAGTTGGTGGCAATGAATTCCATGGGAAGCAGGCGAGCTTCCTAAAGAAACGGTGAATGATTTACCTGAGGATATTGACTAGGGAGTCTGATAAATGATTATACAAAGAGGACGGGATGAAGGTAATGACCAAGTAGAAACACATCATGGATTTCTTAATTAAAGTGGCGAGAAGAGTTTGGATTTGATGCAAGTTTGAGGATTGTAAATTCAATGTACTGGTTGAAGAGAACATGCTGACCTTTCAGTCCTGGGCCTCCTCCATTGCCACTTGAAATTGGAGGAACAGCACTTCATATTTCTCTTGGGTAGTTTCCAACCCAGCGGTATGAACATTGAATTCTCTAATTTTAAATAACTTCTACTTACACTCCCCTCACACTCCCCCCCCCCCCCCCCACCCCCCCCCCCCCCCCCCCCTAATTCTCCACATTGAGATCACACCATCCCAAGCCCGCAATGGGCTTACCAGGCACTGCCCTGCTTGAGGTCATTTGTGGCTGGCTCCGATTGGCCCTCGTCTTTTCTCACCTCCAGCTCGTCACCCCCTCCCCACCCCCGTCTTTCAGTCTGAAGAAGGGGCCCGACCCAAAACATCACCATCCTTTTTTCTCCAGAGATGCTGCCTGACCCGCTGAGTTACTCCAGCACTTTGTGTCCTTTTTTGTAAACCGCCGTCTGCAGTTCCTTGTTTTTAAACTAAGAGTTTCATGGTCCTGTTTTTGGAACTCATGACATTTAAACACTCTCTTCGCTCAACACTATTCTGACTTGAATAGGGGATGTAAGTCTCTATGAATTTGGAGTAGATAAAATGTTCAAGAAGGAACTGCAGATGCTGGAAAATCGGCAGACAAAAATGCTGGAGAAACTCAGCGGGTGCGGCAGCATCTATGGAGCGAAGGAAATAGGCAACGTTGCCTATTTCCTTCGCTCCATAAATGCTGCCTCACCCGCTGAGTTTCTCCGGCATTTTTGTCTACCTTCTATTATTATTATTTTATTATTTGTTTATTTGTTCCGAACAAGTAAAGACATAAATAGGAATAAATAATAACAACAAAATCGAAATAGTCAAACAATTGGACATTCCAGGCAATATTTGCAAAGCAATGAAAAGCATAAAGCAAAATTTAAATGTCCAACACTTTTTCTTTACAAGCTCGAAAAGGAGAGAGAAGAATAACTTATTTAATCTCACCCCTTCTCCCTAAACCCTTCTTCCATATTTAATAATTAATTAATTAATAATAATAATACCCCAGACAATTTTTAGAGATGCATACAGACATATATATACATACAACTGATATACACATACAAGTAATATGTATGAAGTAACCAAAAAACATAAATAAATAATAAATAAAATAATAAATAAATAAACATTAACCCCTGTTTGTCAACCATCCCCTTCATCCCCGTACCTTGTGGGGAAAAAATTTTTGTATGTCATTTTGAACTGGTTCATGTTTGGACATTGTTTTAACTCCACATTCAAACTGTTCCACAATCCTACTCCACAGACCGAAATACAAAAAGTTTTTCTGGTCGTGCGGACTCTCTTTGTACCTTAAAATTAAATATTCTTCTTAAATTATAATCCCCCATTCGCTCATTGAATAATTTTTGTATATTTCCAGGTAAGTTTTTATTTTTGGCCCTAAACATTATCTGTGCTGTTTTAAATGCAACCAAATCTTCTAATTTTAATAATTTTGAATGTAAGAATAATGGATTAGTGTTACCCAGATACCTGACATTGTGAATAATACGTATTGCTCTTTTTTACAGAATAGTTAATGATGTAGCGAACTTTTATAGTTATTGCCCCAGACTTCTGCACAGTAATTTAAATAGGGTAAGATTAGTGAACAGTAGAGAATGCGGAGTGATTTGTGATCCAGAACCTGCTTAACTTTGTGTAATACAGAAATGCTTTTTGACAGTTTGGATTGTACATGTTTAATGTGTGATTTCCAGCTGATTCTATCATCCATTATAACCCCAAGAAATTTATTTTCATGAACTCGTTCAATTTCAACCCATTTATCTTTATATTTGCTTGTGTATTTGTTCTGCAATTACCAAATAACATTATTTTGGTTTTGCTCAAGTTTAATGATATTTTGTTCCTGTCAAACCATGTTTTCAGTTTGCCCATTTCTTTTGTTATTTTGTCCAGTAGTATTTTTAAATTCTCCCCAGAACAAAAAATATTTGTGTCGTCTGCAAACAAGACCAGCCTCAAGGCATTGGACACATTACAAATGTCGTTTATATACATGATGAATAGTTTTGGACCCAACACTGACCCCTGGGGGACACCACAAGCAATGTCCAAACATGTAGAACTGTAGCTGCCCAGCTTCACAAACTGTTGCCTGTTACTTAAATAGCTTTTCATCCAATCCAGTACTAGACCTCTGATGCCATACCTTTCTAATTTTTTTAATAAAATATCATGATTGATCGTATCAAATGCTTTCTTTATATCAATAAATATCCCAGCTGCATATAGTTTATTGTCAATAGCGTTTGTGATATCTTCAATTGATTCTATTATTGCAAGTGATGTTGATCTGTTTGATCTGAATCCATATTGACTTTCAGTGATTAATTTATGCTTTTCTACAAATATGTCTAGTCTATTGTTGAACATTTTTTCTAGTATTTTGGAGAATTGAGGGAGTAAAGAAACAGGTCTGTAATTTGTGATATGATGCTTGTTCCCACAGTTTTGTATATTGGTATGACTTTTGCTATTTTCATTTTGATTGGAAAAGTACCGGTTTGGAAAGATAAATTACAGATGAATGTTAGAGGTTTGGAAATCCCCTCAATAACCATCTTAACTAACGACATGTCAATGTCGTTGAAATCAGTAGACATTTTGTTTTTATATGTTTTAACAATGTCCAACAGTTCTTTTTCATCTACTGCCATAAGAAACATAGAGCAGGGATTTCTCTCCAATAAATTCTCAGGAGTTTCTCCAGATGTCCCTGGATCAGGGATTTGTTTAGCCAGGTCTGGTCCAACATTTACAAAAAAATTATTAAAGCTATTGCAACATCCTCCATATTATAATTTTCATTGTTCTTATCAATAAAATACTTCGGGTAGTTTGTTTTCCCCGGGCCATTTCTGATAATACTATTAAGTATACTCCATATTCTTTTTATGTTGTTTTTGTTATCATCTAATATTTTCTTATAATAATCTTTCTTGCTTGTTCTTATAATATAAGTTAACTTATTTTTGTAATTTTTATATTTATTTTCTGTATCTTATGAAATCTCTGTATAGTGCTTTTTTTTTTTTGCAGGCATTTTGTAATCCCTTTGTAATCCATGGACATTTAGTATTTATTGGTTTTCTGTTATATTCTTTGATTGGACAGTTTTTATCATATAGTGACTTAAACATAGTAATGAATTTGGATGCCGGGCCATTATTTAAATATTTCACCCCAACATAACACTCGCCACAGAGTACCACTCCCTCAGCAATATATGATCAATCTGAATCCACATAATCACCTGAACCAAGTTGAGTGTTACCAGAAGCTAAAATGTTTGTACATCAAGCGGTTATATGTGACAAAGCGATCTAACAAAGAATGAACTAATGCTCTGGAAAAAAAAAGTATGGATGTTACACAGATTCAGATTCAGATTCAGAAAACTTTATTGTCTGTCGTAACAGAAAATCTTCTTTGACGTGGCTCAACATACAGACAGGACAATGTACTGATAAGCAGTCATACAACACAGATTTCTGCGAGCACACACAGTGTGTATAGATCTTAAAAGCAAGTATAAAGATTAAAAACTGTAAAAATAGACAAGATATAGTTGTGGATACGTGTAAAGTGACAGTACGTCAGGGTTAATTTGTCCCTTGTTCATTTTCTATTTAAGCTGTTTATGGCAATGGGTATGAATGAGTTTTTGTGGATGTTTTTCTTGGATAGGGGGACTTTATATCGGCGGCCTGATGGCAGAAGTTGGAAGGACTTGTGGAGGGGGTGGGTGGGATCCTGTGAAATGAGGTTGGCTTTCCTTTTAACTGCCTGGGTGTAGAGTACTGATAATTGATTTTGAGTTTTACCAGTTATTTTGCTTGCTTGATTGATGATCCGGGAAAGCTTTGATTTGTCTTTAACAGAGGTGAGGGTGAACCAGGATGTGATGTTAAAGGTGAGTACAGATTCTATAAGTGATTTATAGACAGCTGTTAAAATGTCCTGTCTGACATCAAAGCTCCTGAGTTTCCTCAGCAGGAACAGGCGTTGCTGTGCCTTATATAACCATATAACAATTACAGCACGGAAACAGGCCATCTCGACCCTTCTAGTCCGTGCCGAACACGTATTCTCCCCTAGTCCCATATACCTGCGCTCAGACCATAACCCTCCATTCCTTTCCCGTCCATATAACTATCCAATTTATTTTTAAATGATAAAAACGAACCTGCCTCCACCACCTTCCCTGGAAGCTCATTCCACACAGCCACCACTCTCTGAGTAAAGAAGTTCCCCCTCATGTTACCCCTAAACTTCTGTCCCTTAATTCTCAAGTCATGTCCCCTTGTTTGAATCTTCCCTACTCTCAGTGGGAAAAGCTTATCCACGTCAACTCTGTCTATCCCTCTCATCATTTTAAAGACCTCTATCAAGTCCCCCCTTAACCTTCTGCGCTCCAAAGAATAAAGCCCTAACTTGTTCAACCTTTCTCTGTAACTTAGTTGCTGAAACCCAGGCAACATTCTAGTAAATCTCCTCTGTACTCTCTCTATTTTGTTGACATCCTTCCTATAATTAGGCGACCAAAATTGTACCCCATACTCCAGAATTGGACCTCACCAATGCCTTGTACAATTTTAACATTACATCCCAACTTCTATACTCAATGCTCTGATTTATAAAGGCCAGCACACCAAAAGCTTTCTTTACCACCCTATCTACATGAGATTCCACTTTCAGGGAACTGTGCACAGTTATTCCCAGATCCCTCTGTTCACCTGCATTCTTCAATTCCCTACCATTTACCATGTACGTCCTATTTTGATTTGTCCTGCCAAGATGTAGCACCTCACACTTATCAGCATTAAACTCCATCTGCCATCTTTCAGTCCATTCTTCCAACTGGCATAAATCTCTCTGTAGACTTTGAAAATCTACTTCATTATCCACAACCCCACTTATCTTAGTATCATCTGCATACTTACTAATCCAATTTACCACACCATCATCCAGATCATTGATGTACATGACAAACAACAGTGGACCCAACACAGATCCCTGTGGCACCCCACTAGTCACTGGCGTCCAACCTGACAAACAACCATCCACCATTACTCTCTGGCATCTCCCATTCAGCCACTGTTGAATCCATCTTGCTACTCCACCATTAATACCCAACCATTGAACCTTCTTAACCAACCTTCCATGAGGAACCTTGTCAAAGGCCTTACTGAAGTCCATATACAACATCCACTGCTTTACCCTCATCAATTTCCCGAGTAACCTCTTCAAATAATTCAAGACGATTAGTCAAACATGACCTTCCAGGCACAAATCCATGTTGGCTGTTCCTAATCAGACCCTGTTTATCCAGATGTTTATATATATTATCTCTAAGTATCCTTTCCATTAATTTGCCCACCACTGACGTCAAACTAACAGGTCTATAATTGCTAGGTTTACTCTTAGACCCCTTTTTAAACAATGGAACAACATGCGCAGTACGCCAATCCTCCGGTACTATTCCCGTTTCTAATGACATTTGAAATATTTCTGTCATAGCCCCTGCTATTTCTACACTAACTTCCCTCAATGTCCTAGGGAATATCCTGTCCGGACCTGGAGACTTATCCACTTTTATATTTCTCAAAAGTGTCAGTACTTCCTCTTCTTTGAATCTCATAGTTTCCATAGCTACTCTATTTGTTTCCCTTACCTCACATAATTCAATATCCTTCTCCTTGGTGAATACCGAAGAAAAGAAATTGTTCAATATCTCCCCCATCTCTTTTGGCTCTGCAGATAGCTGTCCACTTTGACTCTCTAATGGACCAATTTTATCCCTCGTTATCCTTTTGCTATTAATATAGCTGTAGAAACCCTTTGGATTTACTTTCACCTTACTTGCCAAAGCAACCTCATATCTTCTTTTAGCTTTTCTAATTTCTTTCTTAAGATTCTTTTTACATTCTTTATACTCCTCAAGCACTTCATTTACTCCATGCTGCCTATAATTATTGTAGATCTCCCTCTTTTTCCGAACCAAGTGTCCAATTTCCCTTGAAAACCATGGCTCTTTCCGATTTTTACTATTTCCTTTCAACCGAACAGGGACATAAAGATTCTGTACTCTTAAAATTTCCCCTTTAAATGTACTCCATTTCTCTTCCACATCTTTCCCATAAAACAAAATGTCCCAATTTACTCCTTTTAAATCCTTTCGCATCTCCTCAAAGTTAGCCTTTCTCCAATCAAAAATCACAACCCTAGGTCCGGTTCTGACCCTCTCCATAATTATATTGAAACTAATGGTATTGTGATCACTGGTCCCGAACTGTTCCCCAACGCATACCTCTGCCACCTGACCCGTCTCATTTCCTAACAGGAGGTCCAGCACCGCCCCTTCTCTAGTAGGTACTTCTATGTATTGCTGCAAAAAACTATCCTGCACACATTTTACAAACTCCAACCCATCCAGCCCATTTACAGAATGTGTTTCCCAGTCTATGTGTGGAAAATTGAAATCTCCCACAATCACTGCCTTGTGCTTACTACTAATATCTGCAATCTCCTTACATATTTGCTCTTCCAATTCTCGCTCCCCATTTGGCGGTCTATAATACACCCCTATAAGTGTTGCTACCCCTTTCCCATTTCTCAGTTCCACCCAAATAGCCTCCCTAGACGAGCCCTCTAATCTATCCTGCCAAAGCACTGCTGTAATATCTTGTGTTCAAAAGGGAACTGCAGATGCTGGAATATCGAAGGTACACAAAATTGCTGGGGAAACTCAGCGGGTGCAGCAGCATCTATGGAGCGAAGGAAATAGGCGACGTTTCGGGCCGAAACCCTTCTTCAGACTCTGAAGAAGGGTTTCGGCCCGAAACGTCGCCTATTTCCTTCGCTCCATAGATGCTGCTGCACCCGCTGAGTTTCCCCAGCAATTTTGTGTACCTTCTGCTGTAATATCTTCCCTGATAAGCAATGCAACACCTCCACCTCTTGCCCCTCCAATTCTACCACACCTGAAGCAACGAAATCCTGGAATATTTAGTTTCCAAACACAGCCCTCCTGCAACCATGTTTCACTGATCGCCACAACATCATACTTCCAGGTGTCAATCCAGGCTCTGAGTTCATCCACCTTTCTTACAATGCTTCTAGCATTAAAATATACACATTTAAGAAACCCACCCTCTGTCTGTGTGCTGGGAGAAGGACAGGCGGGTGTCCCGGTTATTACTATAAATTTAAAGAATGTATAAATATTTTTTATTTTTTGAGTCTGCAACCTGTGATCCTGCATATTCTATATCTACAACCAGCCAAGTTACCTCTTACATGTAAAACAGTTAATCTTAGTTTCAGTTCATTTTAATTTCCTGTTGTTGCTGCCAAGAAAGTGTCTTTGTTACTAAGGACTCAGTCAACAGCATGGAACAATGGCTTAATGAAGACACGAGGAACTGCAGATACTGGAATCTTGAGCAAAACAAAGGGCCAGAGTAACACAGGGGGTCAGGCAGCATCAGTGGAGGGAATGGATAGATGACGTTTCGGGACAGGACCCTTCATTAGATTCAATGGCTTAATATCCAACACCAGAATATCCCAAAACTTTTAGTTGTACCACAAATCCCCACTAACGCTGACGAGCTGCAATAGTTGCACCCATTTCTTGCAACAGCCTCATTAAAGTCACATTCTTTCTACAAACAACTGCTATTTGTCAGTCATGGGTATTAAACTGCCATAGGAAGAACTTTTCTCCAAAGTCTACACCGCCAAATGTGTGCAAAAAAGTTAGAACCTTTGTCATGCTTATCATCTATTTTTGAATTTTATGTAAAATTATTTCTCTCCGTGTTAGAATGAAATGCATCTACTTTCATGGCAAAGCAACGACACAATAAGGACAATTAGTCCCAGTGGAATAGAATATTGTGCACAAGACTGCTCGAAATTGCAGAGAGTTGTAGATGTACCTGTAGCCCAGTCCATCACAGGGACCACACCTTCCCACCATTGACTTCACGCTGCCTCGGAAAAACAGCCAACATAAACAAAGACTTATCCCCACCCCAGTCATTCGTTTTTCTCGCCACTCCCAGCGGGCAGAAGATAGAGAAGCTTGAAAGTGCGCACCACCAGACTCAGGAATGGCTTCCTCCCCTCAGTTATCAGGCTTCTGAAGAATCCTTCCATAAGCTAAGGTACTGTCCGATTCACTAGCTCATTGCGGATAATGGACATTGTCCCTGGAACTGATGCACAACAATACTGAGAAGGACATTCTGCACAATGTATCAAAGGTACACAAAAATGCTGGAGAAACTCAGCGGGTGCAGCAGCATCTATGGAGCGAAGGAAATAGGCGACGTTTCGGGCCGAAACCCTTCTTCAGACTGTGTATCATCCACTTTGCTCTACCAATGGTATTTGCATTTGACTTGATTATATTCATATTATCTGGCTGCATTGGATTGAATGCAAAACAAAGCTTCTCACTGTACCTCGGCGCACATGACAATAGTAAACCTTGGTCTTTAGTTGTACCATTGTCATTGTGTTGTACCAACACACAATAGTCAACTTTGGTGGAGGCCAATGTCAAGAACAGAAGTACAAGAGCTGCAAATAACCAAAACTGTTTAAGATTCCTTTGGATATTTACACTGTTTCAATTACAAAAATTTCATCACAATCATATAACAACATTTTTTTGATATACATACAACATACATTAACATCAACTTACCAAGTTTAGTTGATTCTCCAAAGTATGGATTTGTTTTTGCAAATGTCTCCGTCGTTGGTGAACATTCCTCATCCCGCCTGTCGACATCTTGTGCTTCATAATTTTATCTTCTTGTTCTTTTATCTGCATAATAGAAAGGTACATAATCTGCAATTGTTTTTATGCATTCTTGTTTTTCTCTTGTATATTAATGTATTATGCGTTGGACAGCAAATATTTCCAGAGACTGGGATGAATGAAAAATTCAGATTTTTTTTGATGCATCATTTAACATGAGAGATTGTTATTAGATGAATGAATGAATGAATGAGATGCAGCCATGTGCATGTTCCAGACCAATAAATGGAGAATATCAGTGAAGACATACATTCATTGTACAGCCATTTATTGTCCTTATTACAGGCATGTAGAAGATGTTTCATAGACTCAGTGCTAGAGTAACTCAACGGCCTACCCCCTACTTTCAGACTAAAGAAGGGTCCCAACCCGAAACGTCACCTATCCTTTTTCTCCAGAGATGCTGCCTTACATGCTGAGTTACTCTAACATTTCGTGCCCATTTTTGAAATAAATCCGCAACTGCAGTCTTTATAAAAGGACTGGACAAGCTAGATGCAGGAAAAATGTTCCCAATGTTGGGTGAGTCCAGAACCAGGGGCCACAATCTTAGAATAAAGGGGAGGCCAAGTCACTGGATGGATTTAAGAGAGAGTTAGATATAGCTCTAGGGGGCTAGTGGAGTCAAGGGATATGGGGAGAAGTCAGGCACGGGTTATTGATAGGGGACGATCAGCCATGATCACAATGAATGGCGGTGCTGGCTCGAAGGGCCGAATGGCCTCCTCCTGCGCCTATTTTCTATGTTTCTATGTAGTTCTTTGTTCCTACATAGAAGATTTTTGAAGACAATCTACATATATGTTTCATAAAACACTGCACAGTACCCTGGGCCAACTATTCTTATTATATTCACTCGACCAACACAAGAAATCCAGCAGAATTTGGAAACCATTGTCACTTCCAATTAATTTGTTTTTGTTTAAGTCAGCAATATGCCATAAAAGGCAACACTTTCTTCCTGCTTTACATGTTTAGTTTAATTTAGTTTAGTTTACAGCACGGAAAAAGGCACTTTGGCCCACCGAGTCCACACTTACTAGTGATTCCCGCATATTAACACTAGCCTACACACGACACTAGGGACAATGTTTTTACATTTTACATTTATAGCAAGCCAATTAACCTACAAACCTGTATGTCTTTGGAGTGTGGGAGGAAACCAAAGATCTCGGAGAAACCCCATGCAAGTCATGGGGAGAACGTACAAACTCCGTACAGACAAGTTCCCATTGTCAGAATCGAACCAGGAGTTCCGGCGCTGTAAGGCAGTAGCTCTACCGCTGCGCCACCATGCCGCCCGTGTAATAACTTTATTCCCCATTTATAGAGATGAGGCCAATTCACCTTGGGCAGAGCTGTTGAAATGATAGTCAATTTTATACTGCCATCATAGAGTCTGTCCTCACCTTCTCCATCATGGTCTGGTTTGGCTCAGCCACCAAGCATGACATCCAGAGACTGCAGCGTAACGTTCGATCAGCCGAGAAGGTTGTTGGCTGCAACCTTCCCACCATCGACGAACTGTACACTGCAAGGGCCAGGAAGCGAGCGGGTAAGATCATCTCTGACCCCTCTCATCCTGGCCACAAACTCTTCGAAGCACTTTCCACTGCAAGGCGACTCTGGACTGTCAAAGCCGCCACAGCCAGACATAAAAACTGCTTTTTTCCACGAGCAGTAGCTCTACTCAACAACCAAAAGTCTGTAGCCTCCTTTCTAGCCTCCTTTTGCTCTGGTATTTTATTTAATTCTTCACCTGTTTAAATTATAATGTTTTATTCTTAATTATTCACTGTATATCGTGTTGTTACTAGCGAGCAAAGCACCAAGGCAAATTCCTTGTATGTATACATACTTGGCTAATAAAATGTATTCAATTCAATTCAATTCAAAACCTTCACCTCTACTTCCTCAGGAGATGAAGGCACGTCTCCAACAACTCTTCCCCAGTTTGACAGATGGCCTGGTGAAACTGTACTGTCGGGTTGTATCATAGCTTGGATTGGCAACAGCTCTGCCCAAGACTGCAAGAAATTGCAGGGAGTTGTGAATGTAGCCCAGTCCATCACACAGATGAGACAGACCCCCCACCACCGGCTCCATCTGCACTTCACATGGCCTCGGGAAAGAAGCCAACTTAATCAAAGGCCATTTATGCCCCTGGCCATCTCTTCTTCTCACGTCTCCCATTGGGCAGAAGGTACAAAAACTGAAAAACATATGTCACCAGGTACAGGAACAGCTTATTCCCTGCTGTTATCCGACAACTGAATGATCCTTTCATAAGCTAAGAACATAATACAGGCCTTTCGGCCCACAATGTGCATGCCGAACATGGTGCCAAATTAAACTAATCTCTGCCTGCATGTAGTCCATGTGTTTCCATTTCCTGCATATCCATGTGCCTATCTAAAAGCCTCTTAAACACCACTATTGTATCCATCTACATCACCACCCGACAGCGCATTCCAAGCACTTATAATCCTCACTGTGAAAAAACTTGCCCAACACATCTCCTTTAAACTCTGCCCCTCTCACGTTAAAGTTTTGCTCTCTAGTATTTGATTTTTTCCTTGCTTGGAAAAAGGTTCTGACTGTCTACCCCATCTATGTCTCTCATAATTTTATATACTTCTGTCAAGTCTCCCGTCAGCCTCTGTTGTTCCATTAAAAGAAACAACACAATTTTGTCCAACCTCTCCTTATAATTAATACCTTCTAATCCAAAAGGATGCAGTCCTGATCTCCCTCCTCAGCCTGCCACACCGTGGCCCTTGCACTTTTTTAATCTTCACATTCTCTGTAACTGTAACACTTTGCAACCTGGATATTTTTCTCTTTACACTTGTTAACGTGTGTGTGTGGCTCGATTGTACTCGTGTACAGTATGTTTGACTGAATTGTACGCAAAACAATGTTTTTGGCTGTAGCTTGATACACGTTACAATAATAAATGAACACCAACCTCTAGAAATATTCTCACTTGAAATGTTCATGTATTTTTCTCATTCAGTTGATAACTGTTCTGTCAATTACCATAAGACGATAAGACACAGGAGAAGAATTAGGCTACTGTATGTGGCCCATTGAGTCTGCTCCACCATTCGATCATGGCTGATCTAATATTTCTCTCTCAACTCCATTCTCCAGCCTTCTCCCGTAACCTTTAACAACCTTGCCAATCAAGAACCTATCAATCTCCACTTTAAAAATACCCAATGACTAGGCCTCCAGCACTGTCGATGGCAATACATTCTACAGATTCACAGCCCTCTCGCTAAAGAAATTCCTCCTAAGATTACTTCCTACATTATCTACTTCTAGATAAGATTTCTAGCAATATTTTGATGCCTCTCCTTTTAATCAATGACACCGTGTATCAAAGTTCAAATGTAATGCGGAATCATGGAAACAAGACTTGAGATTAATTCTAAGATAGACACAAAAAGCTGGAGTAACTCAGCGGGTCAGACATGAAAGATATGTAAACAGGTAACGATGATAAAGGAAACGGGCCATTGTTAGCTGTGGGCCTGGTGAAAATGAGTTACAGACAATGAGACCAGACAAGACGACTTTGAAGCTAGTACTACGACCTGGGTGGGGTGGGATGGAGAGAGAGGGGACTCTAACGAAGTTAGAGAAATCAATATTCTTACTGCTGGTTTGTAAGTTTCCCAAGTAAAATATGAGGTGTTGTTCTTCCAATTTGCATTTGGCCTCACTCTGACAATGGAGGAGGCCCAGAACAGAAAGGTCAGTATGGGAATGGGAAGGGGAATTAAACGGTTTGACCACCGGGAGATCAAGTAGGCCCATGCAGACTGAGCGAAGGTATTCAGCAAAACGATCTCCCAGTTTACGTTTGGTCTCGCCGAGATTGATATTAATTCTGTCTCACTCTGGATCCGCTACCACGGCATGCAATTTTTTACATATCAGAACCTTGAAACATCACTTCAACAATGGTTTCTCCATTCTAGAAAGTTACCTGTGCATCAAGCTTAGCAATCAGATTCTTCTCCTGTTCAGCCAGGCAGTCGTACTCCTCCTTGCTTTGTAGCAGTGTCTTTATCTCTGTTGAATCATTAATATCCTTCCGTACCTTCTGTGGGGACGTGGCCAGGGCTATGTTTGTTGCCAGAATTTCATGTTCGTGCTGTAATTGACTTAGTTCTCGCCTGTGAAGAAAAATATGAAAAGGCCCAAAGTTGTGGTGCAAAAAAACTCTACTTTATCATCCAGGACCGACACAGGTCACCAGCTCCTGGTGTGGCACCTCTGGACCTACTGCGTATGAACGAACTCCAGATGTTGCTTTAAACCAAAGATAGACACAGAATGCTGGAGTAACTCAGCGGGCCAGGCAGTCACCCATTCCTTCTTTCCAGAGATGCTGTCTGGACCTACTGCATCAGGTTACACACAATCCCTACAATGGGAGTTGGCCCACTTTTTCTTTAGTTTAGATTAAGTATACAGCATGGAAACAGGCCTTTAGCCAGCTATCGATCAATTTCCTGCATATCCATGTCTCTATCTAAAAGCCTCTTAAATGCCACTAAAGTATATGCCTTCACCACTCTATCGACCAACTAGATTAAAAAGCTCTGTGGAAGTAAGTGTTACTAAAATTAATGTATTAGTTGAATGAATGAATGAGTTGGGAAACGGACCCTTCAGCCCATCGAGCCCACGATGACCATCGATCATAGGGCTGGCATAGTGGCGCAGCGGTAGAGTTGCTGCCTCATAGTGCCAGAGACACAGGTTTGATCCTGACTACAAGTGCTGTCGGTGTGGAGTTTGCACATTCTCCTTGTGATCGCGTGGGTTTTCTCCGTGTTCTCCCATATTCCAAAGACGTGCAGGTTTGTAGGTTAATTGGCTTCTGACAATTGTCCCAAGTGTGCAGGATAAAACTAGTGTACGGGTGATTGCTGGTCGACTCGGCATCAGTGGGCCAGTTTCCACTCTGTATCTCTAAAACAAAAAACTAGAAAAAAATTACAGAGAGATATCCACCATTCGGCTTAATCCCTAAAGGCATCAGCAGTGCAATGTCAATGGAGATCGACGGCGGAACCCAGTGGCCGGACTGCATGCCCTTCAAGGATGGCGTCCTTCCACAGGACACAACAATGGAACTTTCTGAACCAATGCCCTACCGAGTACATAGCAAACAATGTATTCTTGTTGAACGGAGGCTTTAAGTGGCACTGACGGGGAGGAGAGGTGGGATCAGATCATGAGGAATTGCACTGAAATGTGTCTACAAATTTGACCCAACACATCATTCGTCCATTCCTTCCACAGATGCCGCATGACCCTCTGAGTTGCTTCCGCATTTTGTGTTTTGCAAAGAAGAATAAACTGCATTTGAAATGAAAGGGTTTTTTAAACAGCTAACCTACACCTTCTGCCTAAACTCTGCAACATTAAGCAATAACTCTTTGTATTTATGAATCACCATCAATGTCTCAAAATGCCCACAGTTGCATCAGAGGATGGTTATCAGACACAATATGCCACAGAGTGATAGTCGTGTAGACTGCCAATTGGCAGGTCAATGAGGGATCTCTTAGATATAGCTGGAGAGGTGGAGAAGTTTAAGGAGGGAATTTGGGTGTGGATCACGTGCGGGCAGGGGAGATTAGTTCAACTTGGCATCATGTTTGCCACGGACATTTTGGGCCGAGAGGCATGTTCCTGTGCTGTACTGTTCTATGTTCTATAATTTTAGGGCCCTGGCAGCTGAAGGCTTGACCAGCTACTGTGTGGAGGTGACGAATTGGAGATGATCATGAAGGGAGAATTGGGCTGGGTCAGGGTTATTAGATAGTCTGGTCGGAGAACAACACAATAGTGAGTGTCAGGAGCCCACAACAACCGTTTGAAAGGCGGTGTGATGGTGTGAAACTGATGGCCTGAATCTCACCCGAGTTGGTTAATTGAGTGCTGCATGAATATGAAGCTTTACATGAATAGTACACAATAGTAGACGTGGCAGTCACTGCAAAGTGCAATTGATTTGCTGATGCGTTCTTCCTTGTTTAATAGCATCTCTCCCCAGCATTCATAAGAAGACAACTAGCAGATATAACATATTAAGACAGAGAATAAATTACTAGATTACTCTGGACAAGCTTCCAGATTGCTATTGGTTAGCATTGACAAGATGGGCCGAAGGGCCTATTTCCGTGCTGTAGCGCTCTATGACTCCTGCTCTAATGCTTTCTCCTTGATTATTTCCGCACTTGTTTTGTTGTCTATTTAATGTTCTGCCTGCAATCTTTGAATGTCCTTGTCTAAATTGCAATTTTTCACGTTTTAATTGCTGCCATAAAGTTCCAGATATAGTAAGCAATACCTGGCAAGACTGTTTCTTGAAACCAAAGGTTCATTCTTTTTTAAGATGTCATAAACTATAAATCAATAACACACATAAAAAGTCACGGGATTTTTTTTTTAAACTGTTATTTATTTCTGCTCAATGAATCTTGCAATGCAACATCTTCTAGAAAGTTTCTATTTTATTTGTACAATGGGTAGAGATGACCATGGTAAATCCTTTGCTTTTTGCTCATCCATTATTAGTTGTAAGCTCTCATAGCCTACAGCGGTTCACGGAGAATACAAAGCCATCAACATCTCAGGAACATTTAATAATAAATAAAACGTAAATATAAAGAACATTCAAGGTCACAACATGACTCTGAACTCAACTCTAAAAAACCTTGTGACCCAGTTACAGTCTAAATTAAATCTTTTGTTTTTTCTATTGGAGGCGGCATGTTGGCGCAAGGGTAGAGCTGCTGCCTCACAGCGCCAGAGACCCAGGTTCAATTCTGACTACGGGTGCTGTCCGTACGGAGTTTGTACATTCCCTGTATGACTGCGTGGGTTTTCTCTGGGTGCTCCGGTTTCCTCCCACATGCAGATGGGAGAAAACAAGACGTGCAGGTGTGGATAGAACTTAGATAGCAGCATAGGATAGAACTGGTGTACAGGTGATCGTTGGTTGGCATGGACTTGGTGGACCAAAGGGCCTGTTTCCACGCTGTATTTCTAACATCTAAAACACAAAAACTAAAACCTATTTTCACTTGAAATTGTAAACTCATCGAACAGCGATCCGGAAAGCAAAATAATGTTGATATTGAAAATCCTAAATTATAAACAGAAAATGCTCACCAGTCAGGATAGAGATAGAGGGGGGAGAGGGGGGGGGAGAGAGGGGGGGGAGAGAGGGGGGGGAGAGAGGGGGGGGAGAGAGGGGGGGGAGAGAGGGGGGGAGAGGGGGGGGAGAGGGGAGAGGGGAGAGAGGGAGAGGGAGAGGGAGAGGGAGGGAGAGTGGGGGTGAGAGGGAGGGAGAGAGATAGAGGGAGAGAGATAGAGGGAGAGAGAGATAATGCTTCAGTTGCCATGATCATATTGAATGGCGGTGCAGGCTCGAAGGGCCGAATGGCCTACTCCTGCACCTATTTTCTATGTTGGTTGATCTTTCTATGGAAATAGGAAAATTAGCAGTGAAAGGAACTAACAGTTGCAAAGAAACCGGGTTGGGGAATGGAGTGGAAAGCAAAGTATATGACAGGTTACATTCTCCCCCACTCTAGTTTTTTTCATTTGTTTCAGTTCTAATTTTTCCCAGTACTGTAGGAGGGTGAACGACCTGAAACGAGAGGCACAAGAGACTGCAGGTGCTGGAATCGTGTCCACTGCCAGTGTAATTTTCTTTCTATACAACACATCCTTATTTGGGATAAACCGGAAGCTTGTGTTCTCTTATTACGAGAGAAATGGAGAAACAAGGAACTGCAGGTGTCAGTTTAAAAAAAAAGACAAAGTGCCGAAGTAACAGCAGACGTCTGAAGAAAGGTCTTGACCTGAGATGTCACTGATCCATGTTCTGTAGAGATAATGCCTGACCCACTGAGTTACTCCAACACTTTGTGCCTTTTTTTTGTAAACGAGCATCTCCAGTTCCTTCTCTCTACATTTTACTGCCACACTGAAATCTTCTCGAGATATGCCTAGTTTGAAGATGTTCTCCACCTCTCTCTGACAGGAGGTCTGCGAGATCCTCTCTCACTGCTCCCCTCTGTGATTCCTGCAGCTCTCCTGTTCTACCGGCATGTTCTGACCCAGACTCGCTGCCCCAGCCATGTGTGTTTCCTCTGTCTGAAAAAAGGTCCTGACCCAAAACGTCATCTGTCCATACCCCCCCAAAGATGCTGCCTGCTGCTGAGTTAGTCTATCACTTTGCGAGTATTTCTACTGCTAGTGTTGTTCAACACTGTGCTGGAATTAGCTCATGTCCCTGCCTTGTCCCTAGCTCCTTGTTTTGAAGGGTAGTGTTGTATTTCCATTCTTCGATCACATGGCACATGCTGACACCGACTTTAGGGCCAGATTCATTGCTGCTTTCTCATGAAAACTATCAACATAGAAAGTAATAGAACAGTATTACTCCAAATAGCAGAGCAGACTTGATAGGCTGAATGGCCTAACTCTGATCCTTGGTTTAGTTTAGTTTTTGTCACATTAACCGAGGTACAGTGGAAAGCTTTTTTGTAACACACTATCCATTCAGTAGAATGGCTTTACATGATTAAAACGGAGTCGTCCACAGTGCACAGATACAGGATAAGGGCTCTAACGTTTCTGTTGGAGTAGAGGCTTAAAAGAATGGAGTGATTGTAAGGAATGATTATAGATCTGTTTTTGGGACCAGCACTCAGGGAGTCGCCAGGCTCGGGCGCCATCATTGCATTGGTTCGTCATGCTTGGCTCCTATGTCTAACAATACATCATGGAACCTGACCAATCGGCCCACCTTGTCCACACCAATTAAGTTGGCACTTGCCCTCTGAATAAAAATATCAAAATGTTGGTATTTCACAACAATGATTGTCTGAAGAAGGATCTCTCTCATCATGCTGAGGCCGATCCCATCTTAGATGCTGAACGTGAAAAGCTATCATTACTTTGTCTTATCACTATCATTAGTTTGCAAAGGATCTAAGAAAATGGCAACAGAAAGATGCTCATGACACTTGTGTGCTCTTTTCTCACTGACGCTCTGAATTGCCTGGGTGAAGTCAAATCAGATGCTTATTGGATGAAATCCAGTTCCAGGTTAATGAAATGAATGCTCAGGAATAGCTCACAGAATAAACATGGGACTCTGATACAAATTACCCCCTTGAGATTACAGTCAAACTGTACAGGAGTGCATGTCAGTGATCAAAAGCAATAAATTCTAATTGTATACTATCCAATGATTAAAAGTAAGAGAGGACATGAACTATGTCTAATTGATCTCAATTCAACTTAAAGCTAAATGAAGAACATATTTCTTTGCAAAGCATTATTATTTGAGATAAATTATGATTTAATATAAACTGCAGCTGTGCTGTACAGAACTAGAAATCACTGAGGCAAGTTTATCCACTCTTACTTTCTTAATTTAACCATCAACTTTATTATTTTACCTGTTACTTATTATATTGTTCGCCGAATGATACATAGTTAAATGACTAAATTCATAAACACTTTTCCTGCCTTTTTATATAATTCCATAAGATGACCATAAGATGCTGTAGAATTATACCATGTGAATATACTTCAGCTGAGAACAGTAAATTAATAGTCTGTGCAAATTGATTCACCTGTGAATGGTTGCTGGAGAATTAGCTCAACAGGTGGTTTCTCAATCAACAAGGAAGTGTTTTTAATCTGTTGGTGAATCTGCATGTTACGCCTGGGATTAGCACTTGACAAAGCTTTATTGCCATTGGTTAATATTGGATGCATGACAGCACAAACACATCCTGAAGAGAGAGCCATTTTCCAATGGAAACAGTTCCATGTGCCCCAATTTAATCAACACAAGTATTCTCATTTGAGTCTGAAGAAGGGCCCTTTGGCCTTTGTCCACCCATCAAACAATAAACGCCGCTCCCCCCTCCTTTCATCTGCATCCACCTTTCGGACGGCACGGTGGTGTAGCGGTAGAGCTACTGCCTTACAGCGCCAGAGACCCAGATTTGATCCTGACTACGGGCACTTGTCTGTACAGAGTTTATACATTCTCCCCGTGACCTCTGTGGGTTTTCTCTGAGATCTTCAGTTTCCTCTCACACTCCAAAGACCTACTGGTTTGTAGGTTAATTGGCTTGGTATAAATGTAACATTGTCCTTTGTGTGTGTGTAGTAGGATAGTGTTAATGTGCGGTGATCACTGGTCAGTGCGGACTCAATGGGCCAAAGGGCCTGTTTCTGCATTGTATCTCCAAACTAAACTAAACTAAACCAAACCTATCACTTATAGACAGCGGGTCTGGCAGCATCTCTTAAGATTAAAAGATAGGTGACGTTTCGAGTTGGAACCCTTCTTCAGACTGATCACACCTTCCCTAGCCAACAATGGACCTACCAGGCACTGCCCTGCCTCAGGTCATTAGTGGCTAACCCTGATTGGTCATGGTCTTTTTTCGCCTTCAACCTCCACCTATCCATCTTCTGCAGTGATGCTGCCTAACCCATTGAGTTACTCCAGCACTTTGTGTGTTTTTTGGGACACCAGCACCTACAGTTCCTTGTATCTCCTTTATTCTCATTCCTACTCGTTACCCTTCATAACACCTTTGTTCAATCTAACTCAGGAAAAATAGTTAATGGGCAAGCCTGCAATTGGCTACAGTGTGCTCCAACTCCAAATGACTGGGGAAGCCAGAGTGAATGAAGAAGTGATAAAATAGAAAGCAAGAGCATGTAAGGCAAGCATTGGATGCATTTCTTATTATAATGAGTGGGGTATAAGTCTAAGGTCTAGTTACTCGTTCAGTTTAGGTCTCGACCTAAAACATCCTTCTCTCCAGAGATGCTGCCTGTCACGCTAAGCTTTTTGTCTCTATCTTTGATTCAAAGTTGAAAGGAGGCGTGAGGGGCAAGTGCATTTACACAAAAGGTGGTGGGTGCCTGGATGTGCTGTCAAGTGGAGGCAGATATGATAGTGGTGTTTAAGAAGCTTTTAAATAGACACATGGATATGCAGGGAATGGAAGGATGTGGATCACGTGCAGACAGCGATTGGTTTAAATTGGCATCGTGTTTGGCACAGACATTGTGGGCTGAAGGGCCAGTCCCTGTGCTGTACTGTTCTGTTCTCTTGACAAGGGTGAATATATTGACTAGAGGTGCCCAGCTGAATAATTAGAATGGCAGAATTCAACCTAGTAATGAATAGAAATGCATTTTACCCCGAAAATGTAATCGGTTTTCAAATGTGGATTCCTGAGGTATGTTTTTGTGCGTCAGAATTTCCAGGCCAATTTTTTCTTGACCTTTTTTTAGATCCTAACTGCCAATCAAAGTTACCGAACTAGCAATTAAATGCAATAGCTACTAGAATGTTATTTCATCTGGAAAATAAAGGTAATAATAATAGATGCTTTGCAATCTCCACAGTAAACTGTATTTATAATTAAGCTTTTGCCTGGAGTTATTTTTTACTTTTTATATTTTAGCAAACTTTGGGATCCAGATCATATATATTACATGTAATTCTTCAACATTTACTGGGACTTCAATGCTTTGAATAAATCCTTGGAATTGTACCAGTTGTACACTGAACAAAATAAGTTGCTGAAACATAGAACTGCAGATGTCGGTTTATACAAAAGATAGATACAAAGTGCTGGTGTAACTCTGCGGGTCTGGCAGCATCTCTGGAGAAAAGGGATGAGTGACCTTACGGGTCAGGACTGAAGGAGGGCCCCAAACCCGAAACGTCACCCATCCTTTTTCTCCAGAGGTGCTGCCTGGCCCGCTGAGTTACTCCAACACTTTGTGTCTAAAATAAATTGCTCATCTTTGCATTGAAAGTTAACAAGACCATTTTGTTCTGGAAATTATAGACATAAAACTATGAGAGGCATAGAGAGTAGCCAGTCAGAACCTTTTTCCGAGGGTGGAAATGTCAAGGACTATAGAGCAGAGCTATAAGGTGAGAGGGGCATAGTTTAATGGAGATGTGCAGGGACAGTATTTTCTAGAGAATGGTGGGTGCCTGGAATGCACTGCTGGTGTTAGCATTGGAGGTAGTTATGATTAAACCACATTTCGATAGGTACGTGGATATGCAGGGAATGGAGGAAATGGATCATGTGCAAACAGATGAGATCAGTTTATCTTGACATTTGTTTGGCACCGACATTGTGGGCCAAAGGGCCTGTCCCTGTGCTTTAGTTTAGTTTTGTTCATTGTCACATGTACCGAAGTACAGTGGAAAGCTTTTGTTGCGTGCTAACCAGTCAGCGGAAATACTACATTATTACAATCGAGCCTACAGATACATGATAAAGGAAATAACGTCCAGTGCAAGAATGATGTTTAGCATTGTGCTTTTCTATGCTCTATATACTTCTATGTTATCAGCCTTTAACCTGGAGCTAAACTTATCATAAAATGTCTCACTTTTCCCTGCTATTATCAGCCAGCTGAACCATCCTACCAACAACTAGAGAGCAGTCCTGAGCTACTGTCTACCTCATTAGAGACCCCTCCAAGTGCTGCTTTGCTCACTTCCAATACAAAAATGATTTATCTCCTGTCTCGTTTGAACTTACAATTGCCTGGTGATGGTGCGTTCAGAATCGTCATGGTAAGCCCTCTGGTCGCCTTCCATGTTGCGTAACTGGTGCATGAGTCTCTCTTTGACTGATGTCGCCATCGTTTCTGTCTCTGTCTCGGTGTCTAACAGCATACTCGCAGACGATTGAATGCTCGCCATGCTGCTACAAAATGGTAAAAAGCAAAGGATACGCCTTAGGCAACTTTTGAATTGTATTTCCTTTTTCTTATTTCAAATAATTTCGAATAGCATTAAAGGCTCAAAATATCAGTACTTTGTAAGATTATTGGTTTTACATGTTAATCCAGGTGGAAACTCTGCTGAGGAATCTCCCTGTTACTTAACAACACCCCCCTTTCAGCAGCACAGTGGTACAGAGGGTAGAGCTGCCACCTCACAGCGCCAGAGACCCGGGATTGATCCTGACCTCGGGTGCTGTCTGTGTGGTGTTTGCACCTTCTTCCTGTGACCACGTGGGTTTCCTCTGGGTCCTCCCACATCCCAAAGACGTGCGGGTTTGTGCGTTAATTGGCCCTCTGTAAATGGCCTCTAGTGTGTAATGAAAAGTGGGATAACATGGAACTAGTGTGAACAGATGATCGATGGGCCGAAGGGCCTTTTTCCATGCTGCATCTTTCAAGCAATCGTGCCCTCACGTGTGTTTAATATATGAACATCCATGGGTCGAGGGGAGAGAATGGCAGGATAACAAAGCAGCCACATTCTCATCCGTGCCCCAATCAATCATAAGCTTATACATTCAAAAATCATAGGAGTAGAATTAGGCCATTCAGCCCATTGAGGTTAATCCGTCATTCAATCATGGCTGATCTGTCTTTCCCTCTCAACCTCATTCTCCCGACTTCTCCCCATAACTTTTAACACCTTTCCTAATCAAGAATCTGTCAATCTCTGCTTTAAAAATACCCAATGATACCCAATATCTAATCGATTTAAAACAATATCAGGCTGAATTTTAATTTCCAATATCGGGTGGGTTCAGGCCAGATTAGAGGTTGAAGTTCTGTAACAGAATGCAATCCCCCTGAAGCAAAGGTCAGCCCCTTGTATTGTTCCCACCACTGTCTGGTCACTCTTCATCTCTCATCTCTCTCCACTGTGGCCCCACATGGTCAATTCACAACTAGCTCTTCAAATTGTGATGAAGTCTTGCCTCAACCCATCTCTGAACCCAACCGATTGCATTCTTGCCTTCATTATTTCAACTTCAATGTGATATCCGACCTCCTGTCAAGTGCTCTGATTCTTATTTTTCCTAAAACAGCTCCGATCCCCCAATCATCAGGTTGAAATTAGTTTTCTTAATTTTAAAATTCCCCCCAATGCCCTTATCACTTCTTATCTCTGTAAGTTCATCCCACTTATCGATGCATCTCCCAACTCACTTCATGAGTACAAGACACAAGTGCTGGAGTAACTCAATGGGTCAAGCAACATATGGGGAAGCAATGGACAGGTGACATTTCAGGTTGAGACTGATTTCTAGGGGAGGGGGGAGGGAGAAGGCTGGAAAGTTGGGGCAGAACAAAGCCTTGGGAGTGTGAAGTCTATCTCCCATCTCACTTCCCTCCATTCACCAAACTTCAAGCTTTGTGCGTATCTCCTTCCTTCCCCTCCACTGTCTGAGGCTTCATTCACCCACAGACCGCCCCCAGGAATTGCCTTACCGCATCCTTGTAACATTGCATCCTCCTCTGTCCTTTTAAAATGCCCCCACCGAAAACTCATCTGTGCAAGTTTAAGTTACGTAGAACAGAGAATATTGAACATTGATAGATCAGCCATGATTGAATGGCAAAGTAGACATGATGGGCCGAATGACCTAATTCTGCTCCTATAACTTATCAACAGTACAACACGGGAACAGCCCTTTCGGCGCAATTGTCCATGCCAAATATGATGCTAAAATAAACTAATCTCCTCTGCCTGCACATAAGGTCATAAGGAATAGGAGTAGACCTAGGCCATTCAGCCTATAAGTCTACTCCACCATTCAATCATGGCTGGTCTATCTCTCCCACCTAACCCCATTCTCTTGCCTTCTCCCCATAACCTCTGGCACCTGTACTAATCAAGAATGTATCTATCTCTGTCTTAAAAATATCCACTGACTGCCTCCACAGCCTTCTGTGGCAAAGAATTCCACAGATTCACCACCCTCTGATGAAAGATATGATCCATATCCCTCCATTCCCTGCATATCCATGTGCTATCTAAAAGCCTCTTAAACTCTACTATGGCATTTGCCTCCACCACCACCCCTGGCAGTGCACTCCAACCTGTTGACTTTAGAGACAGGCACCCACCACCCTCCCTGCATCGCCTCCAAACCTTGCCCCTCCCACCCCAAAGTCATGCTCTCCAGTCTCCGACATTTCCACCCCAGGAAATAGATGAAGACTGTTTACCGCATCCACGACTCTTACAATTTTACATGCCTCTATTATGTCTCCCCCAACCTCCAATGCCCCAGATACAACAATCCAACCCCTCCCACCCCTTCCCACAGCAAACACCCTCCAATCCAGGCAAGCACTCTGGCAAACCTCCTCTGAACTCGTTCCAAAACCTCCCATCTCACCTGCAAAGCGGTAGCCAAAACTATACACTGGCATGTACTGCAAAAAACAAAATGCTAGATAAACTCAACATTTCAGGCAGCATTGGTGGATGGAAATGGATAAGCAACGTTTCGGGTCGGGACTCTTCTTCAGTCCATAAGACCATAAGACACAGGAGCAGAAGGAAGCTGTTCCATTGAAGTCCATTGAGTCTATTCCACCATTCAATCATGGCTGATCTATTTTTCCCTCTCAGTCCCATTTTCCTGCCATCTCCCCATAACCTTAGATGCCCTTACTAATCATAAATCTATTAATCTCCACTTCAAAAATACCCAATGACTTGATCTCCACAATGAATTCCACAGATTCACCACCCTCAGCCCCATTCCTCCTCAGCTCCATTCCGAAGGTACATCCTTTTATTCTGGGGTGGAGCTCTGAACTGCAAAAGACTATATTATTATTGCACTATATTTGTTATTTATTGAACTTTTTCTTTTGTTTCTCTTCCCCCGTTATGTACTATGTTTACATATTCACATATTCTGTTGTGCTGCAGCAAGTAAGAATTGCATTGTCCCATCCGGGACATATGACAATAAAAACACTCTTGACTCTCTTGCCCTCTGGTCCTAGTCGCTCCGCCTACTGGAAGCATCCTCTCCACATCTACTCTATCTAAGTCTTGACTCAAAACCTCGCAGTTTCATTCCCTCCACAGATGCTGCCTTGACTGCTAAGTTCCTCCAGCACATTGTATTTTGCTCAAGATTCCAGCATCTGCAGTTCCTCGTGTCTCCACAATAATGCACATATTTTTTTTACCTTTTATTGTCCACTGCCATTATTACCAATTTCCTTGGAACAGTTTATCAATGTCAGGTATGAATGCAAAGTGATGTGTTTCACTAATAATATTCTATCCAGCCATGGGGATTTACATAGTACTGACTTGTTACCAAACAATCAACACCATGGAAACATCACTCATGCACCATTAGTGTCATTTCACAGGGTATTGTGATTCGTGTATTGAATGTCCTGGGTGTTAAAACTACAACACATTTTAGTGATGGATTGTTGGAAAGCTAGTAAACTACTAACCAAAATATGATTATGATTGTCCAGAATATACTAGTCAGATTGTTATTTTTGTTTTCATTAGATTTTTTTAAGATGTTAATGGTGACACCAAAGATGAGTGCAGTAAAGTTCTTCTTTTTTTTTTTTGGATAAGATTTTGCCAAAACTGGATGGGTCTCAAATTAAGATTCGGAGGAGGTTTTTTCTACTATAAACCTGAGCCAGGGAGTTCAACCAGAACCAAAAAGGTAATAATCTCTGGATTACTACTAGAGCGTGGAGCAAAGGGTTGATGAGATTAGAAAGTTAAATGCGTGGCTCAAATATTGGTGTGGGTGATAGGGGTTTGAATTTGTGGGACATTGGAATCAGTATTGGGGAAGGAGGGAACAGTTTCGATGGGATGGGACTCCACCTGAATCCTGCTGGGATCAGGGTCCTGGAGAATTGCATAACTAGGACTGTAGACAGGACTTGAATAGGACGTTAACTCAATAGTGACGTGGGGGGGTGGGGAGGTGTGGTGGGGAGGGATGGGGGAGGGGTGGATTCAATGCCTTGGAGAGGGCTGGATAAAATTAAACAGAAGGAGAGCACAAGGGAGGTTACCAAGGTCTTCAGAATAAGAAATAGGACAGGAAGTTGAGAAAGGGATGAAAGTCTAATGTCAGGCAATATGGTGACCATTTTGAGAAGGGGGTGGTAAATACTGAAATGAAGGTATTATATCTAACTTCACGAAGGATACGAAACAAGGTGGATGAGTTTGTACTGCACTTAGAAATCGGCAGGTCAGACGTTGTGGGCATGGGCTTTTAAACTACTAAACCATGGGGGGGGGGACGGGGGGGACACAATGAGGCCTAACTTCTAGTTCAGGGGTCGGCAACCTACGGAACACAGGCCGGATCCAGTCCGTAACCTGAAATCATCTGGCCCGCGGGGGTATTTTTTTTCAATTAGTTTTCGCGACCTGGGAACTGCAGCCAGTCTGGGGCACGCAGGCAACCTGGGAACTGCAAGTCCTTTGGCCCACCGTGTCCGCTCCGACCACCAATTACCCCATACACTAGCACCGACACACTGGGGACAATTTACAATTTACCGAAGCACTTAACCTACAAATCTGCACGTCTTTGGAGTGTGGGGCAGGCGAGCTGACCTGGGACTGGCTGTAGCGCCCAGGTCACAAAACATGGGGGGGGGGGGCGGGAGGCAGGTCCCCCCGCCAGGATTTCTGCCCATGTGGGCATCACAGAGATGTGGCTGAAAGAGGATCAGAGGTGGAAGTTGAATATCCAAGATTACGCATCCTATCGAAAAGACAGGCAAATGGGCAGAGGGGGTGGGTGGCTCTGTTGGCAAAAAACGACAAAGGATCAGAGGATGTAGAACCCTTGTGGGTAGAGCTGAGAAACTGCAAGGGTATAAAGATCCTGATGGGAGTTATATACCGGCCTAGGAACAGTAGTCAGGATGTAGGGCACAAATTACATCAGGAAATAGAAAAGGCATGTGAGAAAGACAATGTTACAGTAATCATGGAGGATTTCAATATGCGGGTAGAATGGGAAAATGATGTTGGTACTGGATTCCAAGAGAAGGAATTTGCGAATGCCTACTAGATGGCTTCTTAAAGCAGCTCGTGGTCGAGATCATCAGTGAAAAGGCAATTCTGAATTTGCTGTTGTGCCACAAACCAGACTTGATTAGGGAGCTTAAGGTGATTGAAGTAGAAGGCATTGATTATAATATGATGGAATTCAACCTGCAGTTTGAGAGGGAGAAGTGGAAATTGGATGTATCGTTATTACTGTTGAGTAGAGGTAACTACAGAGGCAAGAGGGATGAGCTGGCTAAAGTTGATTGGAAGGGGAACTTAGCAGGAATGATGGTGGAGAACCTCAATGGCAGGAATTTCTGGGAATAATTGAGAAGCTGCGGGATCTTTTCATTCCAAAGGGGAAGAAACATAACAGGGGGAGAATGAGGCCACCATGGCTGACAAGGGAAGTCAAAGATAGCATTAGAAGCAAGTGAGAAGTTATATAACATGGCAAAGATTAGTGGGAAGCTGGAGGATTTGGATCCTATGAAAAACAAAGAGAAGGCAACTAAAATATAGGGAGAATGGGCAAAGAAGTGGCAAATGGAATAAGCGTAGCAAGGTCATGCGCTTTGGTAAAAGGGTTAAAGGAGTAGCCTACTTTCTAAATGAGGATTCAGGAAATCAAGGTGCAAGGAGACTTGGGAGTTCTCGTGCAGGATTCTAGTGCAGTATTTCCTAAAGTTTAATTTGCAGGTTGAGTTGACGGCAAGGAATGCAAATGCAATGTTAGCATTTCGAGGGAATCAGAGTTTAAAAGCAAAGATGTCATGTTATGGATTAATGGATTAATAAGGCACTGATGAGGCCACATTTGGAATATTGTGAACAGTTTCTGGACCCATATCTGAGGAAGGATATGACGGGTTTGGAGAGGATCCAGAGGAGGTTTACACAAATGATCCTGGCGTTCTTTTGAAGGCTCTGGGCCTGTACTCATTGGAGTTTAGAAGAATTAGAGAGGATATAATTGAAACCTAAAGAAATGATAGCGTAGATAGAGTCGACGTGGAAAAGATGCTTCCAGTAATGGGAGAATCTGAAATCTGGGCTGGGATTCAGAATAATAGGACATATCTTCAGAATGGAAATAAAGAGAAATGTCTTTAGCCAGAGGTGGTGAATCTGAGGAATTCATTGCCACAGATGACTGTGGAGGCTGACTGTGTATTTTTAAAGCCGAGATTGATAGGTTCTTGATTAGTAAGGATATCAAAGGTTATGGCGAGTAGGTGGGGAGAATGGGGTTGAGAGGGAAGAATTGATCAGCCATGGTTGAATGGTGGAGCTGACTCGATGGGCCTACTGGCCTAATTCTGCTCCTATGCCTTATGATCTTAACCTGGTGGTCCATGCCTGTGCTACATGTTTGATGTACGTCTCTACCTTTGAAAGACGCAAAGTGCTGGAGTAACTCAGCGGATCAGGCAGCATCTGTAGAGGGTACAGACAGACAACATTTTGAGCTGTGTCGCATCTACAGATTCAGTTGGCTGGGGGGAGCGAAAGTTGGAAAGAAGAGGTGGGACAGAGGTGAAGGGGGTGATTTGCAGATGGTTGGAATAAGTGACAAAGGCTAGAGGCGAAAAGGTGACAAAAAGGTGTCAGATAAAGAGAGAAGACGAGGAGTGAAATGTAAAGTTGGAGGGAGGGACAAGCCCGGGTGGGTAAAGGAAGTGAGGGAAATGGGTGGATAAAAAAGAAATGGGGGACTCGGGGATAGGAGATGAGTGTGGCACTGTGGCGCAGCAGGTATGGCACAGCCTAAAGTTGTAGGACAACTTGTTCTATTTGATTGTGCACGCCGGGTTAATTGCATTCGTCGAAACAGAGGTTGCAATCTTCCACCCCGTTCTCCTTGTGACCGTGGGTTTCCTCCAGATACTCCACGTCCAAAGACGTGCACGTTGGTATGTTAATTTCCCATCTCTACATTACCCCTGCTGTGTAGGGGGTGGATGAGAAAGTGGGATAACATAGAATCAGTGTGAACGGGTGATCAATGGTCACTGTGGATTCTATGGGCTGAAGGGCCTGTTTCAATGCTGTATCTCTAAACTAAACTAAACTCAACGGGTCAGGTAGCATCTCTGGAGAACATGAGCAGGTGACATTTCAGGTCAGGACCCTTCCTTCTCTTGTCTGAAGAAAGGCCCCGACCTGAAACGTCAACTATTCATGTTCTACAGAGATGTTGCATGACCTGCTGAGTTACTCCAGCACTGTGTCATTTTTTGTAAACCTGCATCTGCAGTTATAGTCATAGAGACATACAGCATGAAAACAAGCCCTTTTGTCCAACTTGTCCACACTGACCAACATGTCCCATCTACACGTCTCACCTGCCTGCTTTTGGCCCAAATCCCTCTAAACCTGTCCCATCAGTCTTACTGTCTCTGACCACATTTTATCTCTGTCCCGCCCACTCCCCTGACATCAGTCTGAGGAAGGGTCTCGACCCGAAACGTCACCCATTCCTTCTCTCCAGAGATGCTGCCTGTCCCGCTGAGTTACTCCAGCATTTTGTGTCTACCTTCAATTTAAACCAGCATCTGCAGTTACATAGAAACATAGAAAATAGGTGCAGGAGGAGGCCATTCGGCCCTTCGAGCCAGCACTGCCATTCATTGTGATCATGGCTGATCATCCCCTATCAATAACCCGTGCCTGCCTTCTCCCCATATCCCTTGACTCCACTAGCCCCTAGAGCTCTATCTAACTCTCTCTTAAATCCATCCAGTGACTTGGCCTCCACTGCCCTCTGTGGCAGGGAATTCCATAAATTCACAACTCTCTGGGTGAAAACGTTTTTTCTCACCTCAGTCTTAAATGACCTCCCATTTATTCCAAGAGTTCTTTCCTACACCATCCATGTACGGCTAATTGTTTCTTAAACATTTCTTAAACGTTTCTTAAATAGTCTCTGCCTCAACTTCCTCCTCTGGCAGTTTGTTCCATATACTCACCACCCTTTGTGTGAAAAAGTTACGTCTCAGATTCTTATTAAATCTTTTCCCCTTTACCTTAAACCTTTGTCCTCTGGTTTTTGATTCCCCTACTCTGTTCCTTGTTTCTTTACCATTGAATAATTTGCTACTTTTCACTGTCAATATTTCACATAGTTAATTAAATTCAGTGGTGGGTAGATTATGTGAATCTGTTCTGAGGCTCTGCGTAAACCAACCACTAAAGGAGCATGGTTAAAGGAGACTAGAAGAAAATATAGCTATGAGAGTCAACGTCGTTAGACAAAGTAAGGAGAAATTAATTGACATAATCATTCATCAGAAAAGCTAAAAATCATTTAACATTCTGTGCAGGGGCATAAGTCTTTGTGCAAGGAAGCAGTTCATCTTATTTACATCTTCCCCTCAAATCATCGCTTCACATCAAGAGAATAACCCAACGTCTACTGGTCTGCATTAAGTCAACACAAAACATACTTTAAGAAGTGTGAAACATCTAATTACAAATGTTTTGATCACATTAGAAAAACTTACTTAAACACTGTTAAAAAGAGAGAGAAATTGAGTTGAAAAATCAGACAAGATGAAGAACCTTCAAGCTTCGTCTTAAAGTTTGAAGTAACTGAAATTCTTTGTTGCCATGGTTATAAAGGCTAGTGACGCGATTATTTGTGCCTTCTATTCCAGGGTGACCATGACAACCAAGACTCTGAAGAATAAGAAAGCAGGAACTTTTTCTTAAAGTGCACAAAGAGAATCAAGAGACCTGCACTTTCTTTAATACTGCATTGTCAAGGATTCTATCGGAGAGGCCACAAGATCTTATTTTGGCAATAGAAGTTTTGACATTTCAGTATTAAGAAAGTGCAGGTTACTTAATTATTTCCTTTATAAAAAAAATCCAGCATTTTGTCAAAATTAAATGATATCAAATCAATCTACATGTCCCAGGCGGCATTGGTGTGTTTGGGGGCATTTGGGGACTGTACATAACATAGTTGCCAAAATAGTCAGATGGAATTTAAAGCATGCTTCTATCCAACTCTGGACAAAATGTAGATGTGAATATCCAAACTCATATTACTATTTTTTATGATTAGAAAAACGAAATAACCAAAATAAGAATTGCGAGAGAGATATAAAAGTTATGAGATATTAAAATTTGGAATAATATTGCAGGAATACATCACTTAGTTGGAGAGTCTAGGACTACCGGGAAGAGGTGGCGGATCTGGCACTCTGGTGTCAGGACAACAGCCTCCTCTTGAACATCAAAAAAACTAAGGAGCTGATCGTGGATTTTAGGAGGGCACATCATCCGAGGACGTACACACCATTGAGGATAAATGGGGATACTGTGGATAGGGTGAGCCGTTTTAAATATCTGGGAGTCTACATCTCTGAGGATATGACATGGACATCACACGCCGCAGCACTCGTGAGTAAGGCAAGGCAGCGCCTTTACCACCTCAGGCAATTGAGGAAATTCAGAGTGTCTCCGAGGATCCTCCAGTGCTTCTACTCAGCGGCTGTGGAAAGCATCTTGTCTGGAAATATTACCATCTGGTTTGGGAATTGCTCTGCCCAGGACAAGAAGGCTCTGCAGAGAGTAGTGCGTTCGGCCGAACCCACTATGGGAACTTCACTTGCCCCCCTGCAGGAACTATACATCAGGAGATGCAACTCCAGAGCTAATAAAATCATGAGAGACCCCTTCCACCCCTGCAACGGACTGTTCCAGCTGCTACGGTCAGGCAAACGCCTCCGTTGCCATGCTGTGAGAACGGAGAGGTTGAGAAGGAGTTTCTTCCCAGAGGCCATTAGGACTGTAAACTCCTATCTCACCAGGGACTAACTTTACTGGACCACTCTACTGCTTTTTTTTTTAAGTGCTGTTTTTTCCCTTTTTCCTTCTGCCCACAATATTTAATATGTAAAATAATATGTGATTCTGTTCCATTCTGTTTGTAGTTTGTTTGGTTGTTTGTTTGTTTGTCTTTTTGCACAAAGTCCGCGAGCATTGCCACTTTTCATTTCACTGCACATCTCGTATGTGTATGTGACGAATAAACTTGACTTGACTTGTCTTGACTTGAGGGTGCAACCTCAGAATAAAATGATGTACCTTTAGAAAGGGGAGAGATGAGGAAGAATGTATTTAGCCAGAGGGTGATGAATCTGTGGATAATAAGAGTGTCAAAGGTTATGGGAAGAAGAGGGGAAAATGGGGTTGAGAGGGCAAAATAGATCAGTGATGATTGAATGGCAGGCTAGCCTCCAAAGGCCGAATGGCCTCATTCTTCTCCTACTTCTTATGAACATGAATTTATTAGCCCCTCGGTCATTTTACTATTAGATGTCATGATTAAAGTGTGAGGTAATTTGAAACAAACTTGTTTTTTCCCCAAATTCCTGCAGATGTATAGGAATTTTTTCGGAATTTAAATTAACAGTGGACTTGGCGTCCATTGTGTCTGTAGAAATGTCCAGCACAATGAGGTGGGGTGGTTGTTGGCAAATGGGTGGACAAAGGCCAGAGATGAAAAGAGCAAAGATTATGAGATAAGGAGAGAAGAGATATGAAATGTGAAACCAGTGGGGGGGTTATAGGTGGTTAATTATAAATAAGGTTAATTACTACCTGCCTCCTCAGATGTTTTTCTGAGCAAGGGTGTGACGTTTACAATTTTCCAGTCCTCGCAACCCTGCTTATATATTCGCACGTTATTGAAAGATTGTTACACGTTCTCCCTAAGATCTGCTCCGATCCCTGTCACCGGCAGAGAGGCCAGAGGAAGCCCGCAATCAGCACCCCGGCTGCCGGAAAACCCCGGAACCCAGGACTGAACCGCGGCCACAGTCAGAGGGGAAACAGCTGCGTACAATTAGTGTTTATTGGATCAACTCACCTGCACCTCGTCAACCCAGGTGGACCAGCAGGAGGACAGTTCAGTTTAGTGATGCTGCACATGAAACAGGCCCCTCTGCCCACTGAGTCCAACAGACCCGCAAACTAGCACTATCCCACGCACTAGGAACTATGTTACCAAAGCCAATTAACCTACAAACCTGCACACGTCTTTGGTGTGTGGGAGCAAACCGGCGCTTATACATTTGGTAACCCACCAACTTCCGCACAGACAGCACCTGTAGTCAGGATCGAACCCGGGTCACTAGCGCTGTGAGACAGCAACTCTACTGCTGTGCCATTGTGCTGCCTTTCTTACTTCTTAATTTTTATCCCACAGTATCTTAACTGTGATCAACTACATCTAAAGTAATAATAGAAAATGCTGAAAACACTCAGCAGGTCAGGCAGCATCGATTTAATTCATTTCTGCTTATAATATATTATAGTGAATCTAACCACCCAAAGGAAATAGTTATTAGGTTTACCCCTTGTGGGGAATTCACATTAGGGTCTAATTATGATTTGATTACATAATAATTACCCAAACAGGAATATTATCTGATTGTTATGTCAACCACATTAGCCAATGTTGAGATAAGTGATTTTGAAAATAGAACTCAATCTGTTCTCAAGTCTAAAATACTGCCAAAATCAGGCAGTGCTTGCCAAAATGGTTCTGCTGGAGTCATCTCTCTTTACATCATGACATTTTAATTGTCTGTGATTAATTCTGCCCCTGTATCTTCTTCCTGATATAGAGGTTCAATCTTCTTCAAAATAACCTCAATAATTTTCCATCCAGATTATTTTGGATTCAAGCACTTTGTCTTTTTCAATGTTATTGTTGATGAGTTGCTATTATTTATGGATAGGATAGGTTTAGAGAGAGATGGGCCAAACGCAGGCAGGTGGGACTAATGTAAATGGGATGTGTTGGTCGGTGTGGGCAATTTGGGCCGAAGGGCCTGTTTCCACTCTGTACAACTCTATGAATGCTTTAATATTTTAGATTGTGAATTTAAATCTAACTCATGGACGGTGCCACTTTGCACTTTGTTAACCTTTCTCATCAATCTGTTTCCTACTATCTATGATTGAGCATGATCAGGCTACAGCAAATATTTGGACTGCCCAGGACTAGTCCTATAGTATTTGGTGGAGTGGTTCTCTGGATTCACAGAGCCAGAGAGTCATATAGCATGGAGAGTTGTCCTCGACGCCACTGTAGGCAAACATACAATGTAAATTAAACAAGACTGGAGAACTGCATGTTTAATTGGCCTTGTTGTCATACAATGTTGTGGCAGTAGTAGTGAAAAGACTAAACGAAAGGGTGAGATTGGCTCTTTAATATTCATGGATACAATGTGCTCAAAAATACAAGAAAGAGAAGGGGAGAAATGATGGGTGTGGGGATAGAAGCGTTAATTTTGGGAAGGAAGAGTGTGCACAGTGGCTTAGCGGTAGAGCTGCTGCCTCACAGCGCCAGAGACGTAGGTTCAATCTGTTGGCGAGGTAGGGTTCAGGTTGCGTATAGAACATAGAACATGATGCAAAGTTAAACTAATCTCCCCTGCCTGTGCATGATCTATACCCCTTGTGCGTCGGGGATGATGTTGGGTCGACAGTGATCACACTGACACTCGCAGTAAGGTGAAACACGTGATATGGTTTATTTATAGTGACGAGCTGGTCCGGGTCCGCGTGGGGGAGCAGTCCCTCATCATCAATGTGCATATGAGGCGGTTCTAATTGCTATCTTATCTTTGCTTCTCAAACTTTTATATAGAGTAATAATATTTCTAATAGGTCTCCCCCAGGCCCTTGACACTCCAGAGAACACGATCCATTTGTTCACCCTCTCCTTGTAGCTAATACCCTCTAATCCAGGCAGCATTCTGATTAACCTCTTCTGCACCCTCTCCAAAGCCTCCCACATCCTCACTGTAATGGGGCGACCAGAACTGCACGCAATACTCCGTGCAATCTAGACAAAAGCCTGCAGAGCTACAACATGCCTTCCTGACTCATACACTCACTGGCTGGTCTGAAGAATCTTATAGTTGTAGGAAAGTAGCTGTTCCTGAACTTGGTGGTGTGGAAAACGGGTCTAGTAGCCTGTCTCTATGTTGTATTATTCAATGAGTCTATGAAAACCAACAAATTATCCTTGTCAATGGATATAACAATAATTTTCATCACATCTCGGACATTAATCAGCCTGTGCCCCTTTCCACTATTCTGCAAGGGAAGAGTTGAAATGCAAAAAATATTATAAAAATAAGCAGCTGCAAATGTAAAACATGCACAGACATCAATCAAAATAATGCATTGCCTTATGAAAGTCTTATCTGAATTATTGAACAAAATTAGTTTATTGAATTACAACAGATAAATGTCACAATCTCTTACATCAGATAATCTTGAATTGTGTATTTTAAGATGGCTTCACTCTCACTGAATGAACAATTACAGAGCTTTACAGAATTTTCACTGCATAATTTATACGCTCCTCTGTGCAAGCCATCTGGTGATTTGTTTATTGCACAAAAATACATAAGATTATGTTCTCAAACTCCAGAATTTTCCATGGCAAGTAATCTCAAACTGAAAAGAACGTAGGGGGATGTGGAAGTAAAACTGAAAAGGACCTTCAATTTTAAAAAAGAATAATAAAACATTGGGTAAGATTGTACAGATCGTTGCACAGAAAATTGTCAGAAAACTAAACTAAAAACAATTCTAGTTTGCTATCTGTTTATCCCATGAGCTTCTGCAATAACCCATTACCTTACACTTCACCACCAACCACCCAGAAAGCCAGTGAACAATACAAAATACAATTGTTTTATTTGTCTTCAGTTGATACATTAGGATTTAAAGTCTAATTTTGACAGACCATATATAGAAATCTTTACCGTCTTCCAAGGAACTTTATAATTTTATACCACATAGCAGGTACATCTTGTATTAAATATTAACACATTGCATCAAACCATAGGAAGCCTTGGAAATGTTTTAAATTTAGCAAAACATTATGATATATTCTATCTATTTGAGAGTCGAGGAGACAATATTTTTCTCACTTAAAGAGCAGCATGGAAGGGTTGTGGGAGGCGCAAACTCATAAAGAAGCAGCACAGGGGCACAGCTGGTGGAGCTGCTGCCTCACAATGCCAAAGGCCCAGGTTCGATCCTGACCTCATGTGCTGTCTATGTGGAGTTTGCACGCTCTCCTTGTTACGGCATTTGATTCCTCCTGGCGCTCTGGTTTCTTACCACATCCCAAAAACGTGCGGGTTAATTGGCCTCTGTAGTGTGTAGGGAGTGGATATTTGAAAGTGGGATAACATAGAACTAGTGTGAATGGGCGATTGATGGTCAGCTTGGACATGGTAGGCTGAATGGCCTATTTCAATGTGCATCTTGCAAACAATCCATTACTTCTCTGCATTTCAATTACCACATACATGTAAATTAATCCATACATGTAAATTAAAGAACTGCAGATGCTGGAAATTTGAAAATGCCAGAAATTTTCAGTATGCCTTTCCTACCTAATTACCTGTTCAATTACTCATTCTTGGAGTGGCTGCAATGAGAGTTTTAACTCTGTAAGAAATTGAGTAATGAGTGCCAATTGACGTCAGTTAAGCAGGGAGGATTGAAAGGATCGTACCAGGGCCAGGGTAAGCTCAGACATGAAAGTTAAAATACTGGAAACTCTCAACAGGTCAGGCTATCTCTGGGATGAGAGGTACCGCTCCACATAGGCAGCACCGGAGGTCAGTATCGAACCCAGATCTCTGGAGCTGTGAGGCAGCTCTACCTTCTGCGCCACCATGCATTATAAATGGCTTGAGGATGCCAGGCACTGACTAAAGAAGGGTCCCGACCCGAAACGTCGTCAATCCATGTTCTTCAGAGATGCTGCCTGACCCGTTGAGTTACTCCAGCACTTTGTGTCTTTGTTTGTAGACCAGCATCTGCATTTCCTTGTTTCAACCTGCGTGATGTGCTGTTTGTGGTCAAATACCAGCTACATTCAAGGGATTGGCAACCTGTTTGGTGACGGAGTAAATATTAAAGTGCCTACAAAGTCAGGTATGAACAGACTATGACACCCTGCATTGACAGAAAGTCTACATTCCTTGCAAACACTCATGCTTACACCGCCTGTTTGCCTCTGGCAAGAGAGATGAAAATACGTTTTTACTCTCTGCATTTAATGAGTTTCAGTGATCTTCTCTAGGAAGCAGTGTATTCCAAATGTATAGATGAGGCTTCATCTGTAAAGGTGATCAAGTAGTAAACATCTCTCTCTTTCTTTTTCTCTCTCTCTCTCTCCCCCCTCTCTCTCTCTCTCTCTCTCTCTCTCTTTCTCTCCCCCCCACCCCACTCTCCCTCTTCCAGCTGTGTTCTGCATTGTATGAACTCCGCATTTTCATCTTATTATTTTCTTGCATGTTCCATTAAAAGAAAGGTTTTCAGAGTCAGAGATAATATATTAATATCTCTAATAGTCCCTCAAACTGTTTGGTTTGTTAGGCAATAATAAAATCACCTCATGATGACACAAATAGACTAGACTGGATAATTAAAATGCAAAAAATAATTGCAGATGCCAGATATCTTCAAACAGAACAGGAAAAGCTCAAAGTATTCCATGGAGCAGGCAGTATCTGTGGGAACAGAAACCAAGTTAGTGATTCAGATCAATAAACACTTCATGCTGCCTCGGAAAAGCAACCAGCATACTCAGACTTGTCACACATCAACCACTCCTACTTCTCCCTGCTCCTACCCTGCAAAATATACAGAAGCTTGAAAGCGCGCACCCCCACGCTCAGGAACAGCTTCTTCCCCTCTGCTATCAGGCTTCTGAACGATCCTTCGATAAGCAAGGTTACTGTCCGATTCACCTCTCCCACAATGCCACCTCCGCAGTTCCTTGTGTCACCACAATAATATATTTATATGTTACCATTTTTATATTTTCCATTGCCACAGTTGCATATTTCTTTGGAATAGTTTCTCAATGTCAGGTATGAATGCAATGTGATGTGTTTCACTTATAATAACCTACCCAGCGTTTAGAAAATACTAATTTGTTACCAAACAATCAATACATTGGAATCATCACATAACCCATTAGTCTCATTTTACAAAGTATAGTGAAGCCCCTTCTTAAACTTCAGTCTGAAGATGGGTTACATCATGAAACGCCACCTATCCATGTCCTCCAGAGATGCTGCCTGACCTGCTGAGTAACTCACGCACTTTGTGTTCTACTCTCTTCTCGAGAGTAGTTGCCAGTGCCATTAACATCACTAACACTTCCTGAAAGTGAACATGGCCAACTTAATAACTTCAGTAGAAAATAACAGAGCTAGGATAATATTTAGATTAGTGTTCAGTCAACTATCAAGCTAATGGAGTAAACATTCCCAACTACGTCACAGAAAGCTGGCAAACTATTGCCTACATCTAACGTGAGTTAATAGTCTAAAATCTAAACAGTGCAGCATGTTTTTCGGAGCAAAAAAATGAGCAAGGGTCAAATACTTTACAATGTGTGCCTGAGCCGCCTATAGCAAGTTCACACCGCACTAACATCAGTCACTGAGCCTCCCACTGCCTTTGTAGGCTGGAAGTCCATTTATTGCAGGCCCATTTCCAGCTGTGCAGCAGGCATGATACAGTTGGTTTGCACAGTTGGCAATCGGCCAGATTTGCAGACTTTAAATGGAATTATTGAGGCAGGCACCAAAATAGATCATAAAAGAATGTTTGAATACGATAAGGAAAACTATGGTTTCTAGTCAGCATTACCAACAGCTGTAACATAACATCCCAACTTCTATACTCAATTCCCTGACTGATGAAGCCCATATTATCAAGATCTTGCTGTAATTTTTTATAACCATTTTCGCTATCTATAACATCACCCACTTTAGTGTCATCTACAAACAAAATCAACGTATTAGATAACCTCTCACTAGCAAAAACATTACTGTTGGCCTATTCTGGGCTGAAAGTGGTCTCCCAGTCCCAATTCGTCACTGTATGTCATATTGTCACTTGCGGGCGGAGCACCAAGGCAAATTCCTTGTATGTGTATACTTGGCCAATAAATCTATTCATTCATTCATGCATTCATTCATTCAATCAATACATGACAACAGAAAAGAGTGACTTGCTTTTGCAGGGGGTAAGATACATGATGTAGACACAAATTGCAGATGGTGGAATCTTGAACAAAAATCTAAGTGCTGGAGAAACTCAAAAGATCTGGCAGCATCTGTGGAGGGAGATGGACAGACAACATTTCAGGTCAGGACCTTTCTTCAGACTATACACAATTAGTTGAAACCCTGGATGCCTGTAAGGACATGTGTGGCATTTGGAGTGTGAAATTCTACTTTCTTTGTAACATACCGTAATTCCTGTCTGACTCTCATGTAAAAGTCGAGTTCTTTGGTCACTTAACTTTGCCGAAATTTATAACTTTCGCAAAAACACACAAAATGCTGGAATAACTCAGGAAGGTCAGGTCATTTCTGGAGAACATGGTTAGGTGTTAGGGAGTTAGATGTGGCCCTTGTGGCTAAAGGGATTAGGGGGTATGGAGAGAAGGCAGGTACGGGATACTGAGTTGGATGATCAGCCATGATCATATTGAATGGCGGTGCAGGCTCGAAGGGCCGAATAGCCTACTCCAGCACCTATTTTCTATGTATCTATGTAGGTGGTGTTTTGGGTCAGGACCCTTCTTCAGCAGATAACAGCTGGGAGGAAACTGTTGCTGAATCTGGAAGATTGACACAAAATGCTGGAGTAACTCAACGGGTCAGGCAGCATCGCAGGAGAAAAGGAATAGATGACGTTTCAGGTCGGAACACTTCTTCAGACTGAAGGATCGAGGTCAGAACAAAACAGGGCTGGCCCCAGATAGGGTGTAGTCAGTGGCAGACTGGGTCTAAAAATATTGGTTGCCAGGAGACAAAGGGGGCCCACTTCATCAGGGGCCCACTTCATCAGGGGCACACTTGCCATTGGGCAAGCTGACACCCTGGCCAGTCCGCCACTGTCCATAATGGTCCATTTTTGGTCTGGGGAAGATGTGCAACTTCTGAATCTGGAGGTGCCTGTTTTCACACTTCTGAACTTCTTGCCTGATGGGAGAAGAGGGAGTGACTAGGGTGAGACATTAAACTAATCTAAGCTGTATGACTCTAAATGGTCACAACATTGCATCAGCACACAGGCGGACTTTGTTCTAGGGCATGTAGAACACGTGATCGCGGAGATGTAAAGAAACCCCCACGCTGAGTGACGCGTCTGGAGCCGGATAAATAGTCCGCGAGCCCGCTCGGGTACCCTTGCGCCGAGCGGTGACGCCATTTTCTGGTGGATTTTTTTTTGAAATAAAGAAGGAAAGAAAAGGTCGGGAGGAGAAAGGAAGGCGAGGGAGCGCCCGAGACCATGGCCGACATTGACAAGCTCAACATCGACAGCATCATTCAGCGGTTGCTGGAAGGTGAGGTTGGCGAGGAGTTGCGGAGGGAGTTGGGAGCGGCCGCGCCTCTCGGCCGCCGCCACCACCGCCGTCGCCTCACCGGCTGCCCGGGGATCTCCCCCCCCGGAGCCGGGAGCCCGCGTCCGGCCCCACTCCCTCCCATCGCCGCTCTCAGTGATTATCTCCACGCCGGGCCTCGGGCCTCGCCTCTCCCCCACCAGCCCCGGCCGCCCGTGTGCGAGCGCTGGGCCTCGGCTCCCGTCCAGTGGAGCAGGATGTGGGATCCATTTTGATGTCGGGGTGAGGCTGAGCTGGAGAGAGGGGCTGGAGGCGTGTTACTGGCATCAGGGCTGGCGCTGTGGACCATTTATTTTAATGTGTAACGACAAATATATACATCAATCCCATGGGGGGGAAATCTCGTACATTATCATTATCTATACATACAATAGAGTCACACTCAGCAGTGTTCGCCTCTATCTTTACATAAAAAAGCCCCACAACTGTGGCTGAAATGGCGGAGTACTTAGTGATCGAGGTACATTTCAGCAATCTTTCTGATGCGTGTGTGTATATATATGTGTATACACACACACACACACACACACATATATATATATATATAATCTCACATTACAATGTGGGTGTAATATACGTGTGTGTATACATGTTATATATGTATTTGTTTTATATATATAAAAGGCGAACACTGCTGAGTGACTGAATGTATAGACACTGATGTATGAGGAGATTCCCCCCCTCCCCCTTGGGTTTGATGTTTTATATGTATATGTATTGCATATATATATGTGTGTGTGTGTATAGATACTTGAGAGATGCAAGGAACAGTACACTTAGTAAATACAAGGAACTGAAGATGCTGGTTTATTTTAAAAAGCCACAAAGTGCTGGAGTAATTCTGTAAGTCAGGCAGTTTTGCTGGAGAATAGTCATTTTTTTGTCCTCTCCAAAATAAACTTTATTCCAAATTTAAAAAATATATAAAACAAAAACTATGCATAAATTCTTCATGCATTCTGTGTCTATGCATACAAGAGTCTCACACTCAGTTGTGTTCATACCTGTCTTTAAACAAAATGTCCTTGTCAATCACATGGCCTAACCATTTTCGCCAGAGATGCTGCCTGCCCTGCTGAGTAACTCCAGCACTTTGTCTTTTTTTATCAAATATCTCATGCAAAAGCAAATCACTGTCTCCCATTGTTGTTTATTGATAGTATGTAGAATTGGGACTGGGAGGCCACTTTGAGTTCTATGTAGGACAGCAGTAACATTTATTTTGGTGGCGAGAGGTTATCTAATGTGTTGGTTATTCAGTGCCCTGGAACCACTAATGAGGGTATCACCTATATATGTCCCTGGAAATATAGGATGATCTAACCTGCCTTGTGTATCAGATAGTTATCTAATTAGTGGTTAAATTACTTTGAAGAGTAACCAAATAGCCATTGGCGTTTCTTTTCTGCTACCAGTATAATCAATGTTAAATAGCTGGAAAGACGACACAGTTACAAGATATATAGTGGGATTGTGGTACAGTATAAGACTTGTTTCAGGCTGGAGAAATGGATTGCTCAATTACCCATCGGATTAAAGGGTTTCAAAATTAATTGGATCTTAATTCTTAAATGGATTTGAAGAAGATTTTTACGTATTTTCTGGATGAATCCCTTACAAAAGCATGTGGACATTAATAAAGATGCTTTGGGGGCCTCCTCCATCCTGTCCTTAGAAAAGTAGGACGGCAATCTAACCCATCCCAATTCTTTAAATAAACGTACCTAATTTGTCGTTGATTCAGTTGAATAGTAACCAAATAACCATGGCTGCCCTTTTCAGTTGGCTTTTATAAAATGTGATCTCATGTAGTTGGAAAATTCACACTATTGTAATGAGACTCCAGTATACGACCAGCATAGAGCCATACAGCACGGAAACGGGCCCAACTTGTCAATGCCAACCCCAATGTCACATCTAAATTAGTCCCACTTGCTTGTGTTTGACCCACATCCCTCTAGAGTACGATCAAAATGCTTTTTTTTGTTTGGGTAAACAGATGCCGAATTGGTCTTTGGACTAGGGCTAAAACTTGTCTGACTCTTCATTAGATTTGTTGATATGTGAGAAATCTTTACAAGATTCTTTATCTGTGCACGTCCTTTAAGGATTCCTTAGAAATGTTGCGTTTCGGTAAGTTAAACTAGGTATTTACACAGTAAATATCGGTGTCCTGGAGAATGTTATAGATCATATGACATAGAGCTAGTGGTAGAAGTACATAGTCCCTTGAAAGTGATGACAACGGTAGAGAAGGAGGTGACGAAGATGTTTGGCATTGAGTACAAGAGTTGGGACATCATATTACAACTGTACACAATGTTAGTGAGACCACAATTGGAATATTGTGTACATTTCTGGTTCCCCCTTTTTAGAAATAATGTCATTAAGTTGGAAAGGGTACAGAAAAGATTCACAGGGATGTTACTGGGACTGTACAGGCTGCGACTTTTCCCCCTGGATCATAGGGGGCTAAGGGGTGATCTTATGGAGGTGTATAATCATACGCAC